>NC_139990.1:3283332-3436281 GCF_964263955.1 Coregonus lavaretus
GGGGGGAGACAGAGAGAGAGAGAGAGAGAGAGAGAGAGAGAGAGAGAGAGAGAGAGAGAGAGAGAGAGAGAGAGAGAGAGAGAGGGGGGAGAGACATAGAGAGAGGAGATAGAGAGAGAGAGAGAGAGAGAGAGAGAGAGAGAGAGAGAGAGAGAGAGAGGGGGGGGGAGAACATAGAGAGAGGAGATAAAGAGAGAGAGCGAGGAGGGGAGACAGAGAGAGGAGATAAAGAGAGAGAGAGAGAGAGAGAGAGAGAGAGAGAGAGGGGAGACATAGAGAGAGGAGATAAAGAGAGAGAGAGAGAGGGGGAGACATAGAGAGAGGAGATAAAGAGAGAGGGGGAGACATAGAGAGAGGAGATAAAGAGAGAGGGGGGAGACATAGAGAGATGGGATAAAGAGAGAGAGAGGGGGACGTTTCTCTATGTCAGTACAATAAACACTTCATACAAATTTTAACTTACTTATTTAACTTTAGAATGAAGCATCATACAATGTATATTGTAATATCGGAGGCTTTGGCAGATGTACAGTTAAGTGTCCTGACTGGCAGAGCTGACGTAGACACAATCTTTTCTAAATACTGTCCCTAAGGCTCTGTCACAGCCGGCCGCGACCGGGAGACTCATGGGCGGCGCACAATTGGCCCAGCGTCGTCCAGGGTAGGGGAGGGAATGGCCGGCAGGGATGTAGCTCAGTTGATAGAGCATGGCGTTTGCAACGCCAGGGTTGTGGGTTCGATTCTCACGGGGGGCCAGTATAAAAAATAAAAAATGTATTCACCAACTGTAAGTCGCTCTGGATAAGAGCGTCTGCTAAATGACTAAAATGTAAATGTAATAATGCAATGTTACGTCACACATAATCAAAGCACTGTCATATGAAAGTTATAATGAAACACATTATACACTAGTACAGTGGTTCTCAACTGGTTTATACACTAGAAGAGTGGTTCTCAACTGGTTTATACACTATCACAGTGGTTCTCAACTGGTTTATACACTATCACAGTGGTTCTCAACTGGTTTATACACTATCACAGTGGTTCTCAACTGGTTTATACACTATCACAGTGGTTCTCAACTGGTTTATACACTATCACAGTGGTTCTCAACTGGTTTATACACTATCACAGTGGTTCTCAACTGGAGGGGGAGCGGCTGGGACTGGTCAGTCAGCTTGGAGCTGGAGGGAGAGGGAGAGGGGCTGGGCTGGCTGGACCTGGGGAGCATAGAGAGAGCTTGAAAGAAGAGACAAGACAACAGACTCCTCATATACATCTGTACATTTCCTTAATATGTTTAATGTAGGAACTATACATGTTGTTGTGACTTTAATTCATAGGAATCAAGAATGTAAGATGCTCAAACATGTATTATTTTCATGTGCCATAAATGTATGTCATATTGTGTACAATACATTTGCCAATCACACAAACTTTACCAAATGACCAATTTAAACAGTTATAAAAAAATTAATAAAAAAAACCATTTAAAACAGTGAGTTGAAATGGGTCAGTACAATCAGACCCTCACCTTCAGGTAGGATCCGTTGGTCCTGATCCGGCCCAGGGAGCTGTGAGCTTGCATGTCCAGGGAATCAGGCCCTGGACCAGATCCTCTGCATCCTCCTCAGTCACCAGGTCCTAGCCCTCAACACATCTTACCTGGGGGGAGAGAGAGAAAGAGAAAGAGAGAGACACGGAGACAGACAGACAGACAGCCAGCCAGCCAGCCAGCCAGCCAGCCAGCCAGCCAGCCAGACAGCGACAATATATATTTGATACATGATCTAGCATTAGAAATGCTTCCCTCATGGTTTGCCCTCCTTTGGAAATAATAATTTGTAGTGGTTTGATGTCTGTCAATAGTTGCTCTCTACTGTACATTTGACAGCCTCAAGGGCCATGTTTGCTGGCTAACCTAGGGAACAGACAGAGAGAGAGACAGACAGAGACAGAGTCAGAGACAGAGAGACAGACAGACAGAGACAGACACACAGAGACACACAAAGACACAGAGAGACAGAGAGACAGAGAACCAACCTTCCTGTCCTCCAGCAGTCTCAGTATGCTGTTGTTGTCTCGTTGTAGCAGGAAGCTGATCGTCCCCTGGTGGTTGTCCCCGGCAGCATACTGCAGTGGGACGCCCCACTCTCCACCAGGAACTGCACCATGTCCAGACAGCCTGCTTTGGCTGCGTAGTGGAGTGGGGTTCAACCACTCTGGAATTGGGGGGTCAGGTGTGTCGCGTGTCAATGTAATTTCTGTGTGATCTGGCATAGTTTTTATTATTGTCACCATAACATCACCTAACTCTTCCCATAACATCCCCATACTCTCCCATAACATCCCCATACTCTCCCATAACATCCCCATACTCTCCCATAACATCCCCATACTCTCCCATAACATCCCCATACTCTCCCATAACATCCCCATACTCTCCCATAACTTTCCCATACTCTCCCATAGCATCCCCATACTCTCCCATAACATCACCATACTCTCCCATAACATCCCCATACTCTCCCATAGCATCCCCATACTCTCCAATAACATCCCCATACTCTCCCATAACATCCCCATACTCTCCCATAACTTTCCCATTATGTCCCAATAATCCCCAGGCTAGTACCTTTACTGTATGTCCCCATAACACCCCCATCCTCTTTCCATAACGTCCCCATAATGTTCCCATTTCCAGCCTAGTCTCAACGAGAACTTTGTGAATGGATGGATGAATTAATGGATGGCTAACTGAATGAATGAATGGATGGATGAATAAATAAATAAATGAATGAATGAATGACCGTTCAATGCAGTCAGGTGGAGGGGCATCTGGCCATGCCGATAGGAAGGGCACAGGTAAAATAACAAAGAGCTTACAGAGGACTTGGTATGTAAATTAGATTGTTGAAGTTACAACTATAGAAGAAAGTTCCGGAGTTCATCACATTTCCTTCAGGAAAGATCTAAATCTTCATTTGTATATTTAGCACAGACACAGACAGCCAAAGGCAGAGTCAGACAGAGAAACAGACTCACTATGTCGGTGGCAGTGATGTCCGCCTGGAGGTGGAGCAGACTGCTGCACACATCCAGCTAGGTAGAGAGGGGTCTGCTTAGTCCGGGGGTCAAACACACTAAGTTTCAGAACACAGGACAGAACAGTGGTCACAGATATAAACCAATGGGTTCTTTGGGGGGGACAGAGGAAGGTATCGTTAGAGAATTTGCCAGGTCTTTGATTCTAATTTACACATGTTTGCAATCTGGGAGATGTTACATATTGTCCTATTAGCAACAACATATTCTGTTGTGACATTTCCTATGAAGACAGATATGTTCACGTTTACAAGACCTCCATAATTGAGGGGTCATTGCTCCGCTCACTGACCAGGGAGAGCAGAATGTCAGCGACGTCCTCGTGGCCCCGCTCCGCTGCCAAGTGGCCCCGCTCCGCTGCCAAGTGGCCCCGCTCCGCTGCCAAGTGGCCCCGCTCCGCTGCCAAGTGGAGAGTCCTCGTGGCCCCACTCCGCTGCCAAGTGGATAGTCCTCGTGGCCCCGCTCCGCTGTCAAGTGGAGAGCTGCCTTGCCGTCCTATAGGACACATCACATCAGTGTCGTGTTCATTAGGCACCAAACGGAATAAATTGAATGCAAAACTAGTTTTTGTTTCGTAAGTGGAGATTTCACCTCATCAAAGACGTCCACCCTGGCGTGGTTCTGCAGCAGGATTCTAACCACCTCTATGTGACCCCTTTCAGCAGCCAATAACAACGGTGACCAGCCGCTCTGTATGGACCCACAGCTACAGTACCCTCTGAGTAAAACAATAATACTACATAACCAAAATGCAGCAGGGAGTTCATGCCATCCACATACTTCAGAATTATACTCACCTGCAAGATACCCATTTAACATTAGTACCAGTTATTTTATAGCAGTGTACCAGTATTTAAATATCATGAGAAAACCCTACGCTAACCCAAGTAACGTAATTCTATACATTTACATTTACATTTTAGTCATTTAGCAGACGCTCTTATCCAGAGCGACTTACAGTTAGTGAGTGCATACATTCTTTACTTATTTTTTTTATTTTATATATATATATATATTTTTTTTTCATACTGGCCCCCCGTGGGAATCGAACCCACAACCCTGGCGTTACAAACGCCATGCTCTACCAACTGAGCTACATCCCTGCTGGCCATTCCCTCCCCTACCCTGGACGACGCTGGGCCAATTGTGCGCCGCCCCATGGGTCTCCCGGTCACGGCCAGCTACGACAGAGCCTGGATCAGTACCTTGGAGTGCTTGTTGACTGCCATCTGCAGGCGACTGGAGGGAACGCTGTTGAGCATCTCCTTTAGGACGTCAGTGTTGCCCACTCTGGCACAGTGTCTCACAGGACCAACCAAGACCAGGGAGAAACAACAGAGTGAAACATACATGTACCTGTACAAGCCAATAACATACACGTGCCTGTACAAGCCAATAACATACATGTACCTGTACAAACCAATAACATACCCCAGAACAGTTTTTGCTCTGTACTGAAAGTGATCCATCTTGAAAATGTGACTGCTGACACATCTTATTAACACTGGACTAATAAACAAAGTTTATAGAATAATATCGTTTTTTTTTTAATGAACTATCCCTTTAAGCTAAACTCTATTGTTGACACACAAATACAAAGATACAAATCATGAGCATTGTCCCCCGCAAGATATCAGACTGTTCCTTGTACTGTACCTCTCTGGTCACTACAGTGATGTCTGAGTCATCCTCCATGAGAGTCTTGAAGATGTGTACGTCTTCCCCTTCTCTGTGGACGCTCTCCTTCTGCAGCTCAGCACACAAGCGCAAGGAGATCTCCCCTTTCTGCAGTCACACAATAGAAAACAGATACTCCAAAACCAAGACGTAAAGTGACGTAAAGTGACATGCATGTGAAAATGGAAACGTCAAATGCACTAACATTTATTTATGAGTTTATGCTGGCATTTCTTTAATAGGGAAAGGAAAGGTAGAGTGTCACGAAAGGAGAGCATGAGATCTATCATAAAACGAATAGATGGTAGGGAATCCTTGCAGGTAAAACATTTCTATAATAGGACCGCTATCCCATCCTCTAGTCCTGTGTGGCTCAGTCAGCACGGTGCTTGCAACGGCAGAATTGTGGGTTTGATTCCTGCCACTGGGACCAGTCTGAGTCGCTTTGGATAAAATGTGTCAGTCATTGTCACCCATAGAGATAGATGGAGATCTCTAGACGGATATAACCCGTTTTAGCATGGACGTTGCCATTGAGGGCTTCCACCATTTTAAAGTAGTCAACGGGGTTTGGATTCCTATGGGTTGGGAGCCATCAGCCAATATTCAGAGCATTGTCTTCTTCTTCAAATTGGGTTGCCTATGGTTGCTAATGGCTTTAGGCTATATCACGTCCACCACATGGATGCCACTGTCACGTCCACCACATGGACGTGACAGTAGCGCACAGCGGTTCTCTTCAGCCTATAAGACAGAAACACACTCATTTGCAGTCCTCCGTGGCGAGCCGCAACATGCATCGCTGTCTCCTCATTCTGACAGAAGAGAGAGAGAGAGAGAGAGAGAGAGAGAGAGAGAGAGAGAGAGAGAGAGAGAGAGAGAGAGAGAGAGAGAGAGAGAGAGAGAGAGAGAGAGAGAGAGAGAGAGAGAAGAGACACAGACAGAGAGAGGCAGAAACACAGACAGAGAAGCTGAACGTTAATGTGGAACACAATCAAACAGCCCTGCTTTCAGATTCTGATATGCCCTCTGATCTGATAAACCCACTCATATTTGGCGTTGACATCAGCCCCGCTCTTCAGCAGCATCTCAGCCACCTTTTCCCCCTCCTTCACCCTGGCAGCGATGTGTAGCGGGGTCTCCTGGGCCTACACGCAGGGGCATAGTTAGGACAGCGAGAGGGTAGAGGTTAGCAGCACATGCCAACAATAGCAGTTAATGACTTACCATCGTGTCAAATATACCACTATACCATCATGTCTCACCTTGCCTCCATTGAGTTGGACCTGAGCTCCAAAGCCAAAGTGGCATCTCTTCCACGAGGGGCCTGCAGTTCTGTGTAGGGCCGTCAGGCCATCTTTTGTGTTGGTGTCCACATGCGTCCCCTTCAGGAGAAGAGCCTTCATTACAGCCATGTGGCCTCACTTGGCTACAGCATGCAGACACTGCACCTGACAGTGGAGGGCATTATGACAGAGTATGATACAACAATTATTATAGGATACATTAAGTGAAAAGTAAGGATCATATGAATACATCTAAGGGGTATACTCGTTTATTTTCTCTGTACAATACAGTGGATTTGAAGTGGTGATATTCCCAATAGAAAGTACATTGCTGGCTGGTGTTTGATGCTACTTTAGTGGACACCTGGACTTCCTGTACCTTATTGGGCATGTATAGTGGGACCTTCTTCAGGAAGGTGAGGGCAGTCTCTGGGTGCCCACGCTGGGAGGTGTGCTGCCATCCTAAGAGAAGACACTTATTTCTATACTGTGTATGGAAGACTGTTGGCTGGTTTTAGAAAGAGATATAAAACTGGTGAGTTATTTGTAGTTTGAGGGCTATTTACACAATTGAGATACCCACACGTAACTCTGACTTAATTAATCATGCACAGATGTCAACAGGAGATTTGCACAGAAATACCTGAAGTTAGGATCGAGCGTCTACAACAGTGTGCAGGTTTTCAACTAAGAAATGTTTTATACCTACAAGTCAGGGAGCGTATGATGGTTTTCCACTGATTATACATTGATGTCAACCAGAGATTTGCAAGGCAATTCTAGTTACACACGGCAAGGCAATGTCTCAAGTTAGGATCCAACCTTGAGTAGGATTAGCTCACCGTCATTAGCCTCTGTCTGGATAACTGAATGCCTACTACAGCTTCTATTCACAGAGTGTACAAAACATTAGGAACACCTTCCTAATATTGATTTGCACCCCCTTTTGCCCTCAGAACAGCCTCAATTCGTCAAGGCATGGGCTCTACAAGGTGTCGAAAGCATTCCACAGGGAAGCTGGTCCATGTTGACTCCAATTCTTCCCACAGTTGTGTCAAGTTGGCTGGATGTCTTTTGGGTAGTGGATAATTCTTGATACACATAGGAAACTGTTGAGCGTGGAAAAACCCAGCAGCTTTGCATTTCTTGACACACTCAAACCAGTGTGCCTGGCACCTACTACCATACCCCGTTCAAAGGCACTTAAATATTTTGTCTTGCCCATTCACCCTATGAATGGCACACATACACAATCCATGTCTCAATTGTCTCAAGGCTTAAAAATCCTCCTTTAACTTGTTTCCTCCCCTTCATCTACACGGATTGAAGTGGATTTAACAAGTGACATCAATAAAGAGTTCAATGTGTCAAATTGGAGGGCCTGTTGTCTGGACCTCTGGCAGTCTCTATGGGGGTGCCACAGGGTTCAATTCTCGGGCCGACTCTATTCTCTGTGCATATCAATGATGTCGCTCTTGCTGCTGGTGACGCTCGGATCCACCTCTATGCAGACGACACCAGTTTGTATACATCTGGCCCTTCATTGGACACTGTGTTAACAAACCTCCAAACGAGCTTCAACGCCATACAACACTCCTTCCGTAGCCTCCAACTGCTCTTAAACACTAGTAAAACTAAATGCATGCTCTTCAACCGAACGCTGCTTGCACCCGCCCACCCGACTAGAATCACTACTCTCGGCAGGTCTGACCTAGAGTATGTTGACAACTACAAATACCTAGGTGTCTGGTTAGACTGAAAACTCTCCTTCCAGACTCACATTAAGCATCTCCAATCAAAAGTTAGATCTAGAATCGGCTTCCTATTTCGCAACAAAGCCTCATTCACTCATGCTGCCAAATATTCCCTCGTAAAACTGACTATCCTACCGATCCTTGACTTAGGCGATGTCATCTACAAAATAGCCTCCAACACTCTACTCAGCAAATTGGATGTAGTCTATCACAGTGCCATCCGTTTTGTCACCAAAGCCCCATATACTACCCACCATTGTGACCTGTACGCTCTTGTTGGCTGGCCCTCACTACATATTCATCGCCAAACCCACTGGCTCCAGGTCATCTATAAATCACTGCTAGGCAAATCCCCGTCTTATCTTAGCTCACTGGTCACCATAGCAACACCCACCCGTAGTCTGCGCTCCAGCAGGTATATCTCACTGGTCATCCCCAAAGCCAACACCTCCTTTGGCCGCCATTCCTTCCAGTTCTCTGCTGCCAATGACTGGAACGAACTGCAAAAATCTCTGAAGCTGGAGACTCTTATCTCCCTCACTAACTTTAAGCGTCAGTTGTCAGAGCAGCTTACCGATTACTGCACCTGCACACAGCCATTCTGAAATTAGCCCACCCAACTACCTCATCCCCATATTGTTATTTATTTTGCTAATTTGCACCCCTGTATCTCTATTTGCACATAATCTTTTGCACATCTATCATTCCAGTGTTAATACGAAATTTTTACTATTTTGAACTATGGCCTATTTATTTCCTTACCTCCATAATTTACTACATTTGCACATACTGTATATATATTTTCTGTTGTATTTTTTGACTTTATGTTTTGTTTTACCCCATATGTAACTCTGTGTTGTTGTTTTTATCGCACTGCTTTGCGTTTATCTTGGCCAGGTCGCAGTTGTAAATGAGAACTTGTTCTCAACTGGCTTACCTGGTTAAATAAAGGTGAAATAAATAAAAAATACAACAAACAAAAAAGGATCATAGCTTTCACCTGGATTCACCTGGTCAGTTTATGTTATGGAAAGAGCAGGTGTTCCTAACGCTTTGTATACTCATTGTATATAGCCAGACACCATCACAGTAACTAATGACTACTACAGTTTCTATAGCCAGACACCATCACAGTAACTAATGACTACTACAGTTTCTATAGCCAGACACCATCACAGTAACTAATGACTACTACAGTTTATATAGCCAGACACCATCACAGTAACTAATGACTACTACAGTTTCTATAGCCAGACACCATCACAGTAACTAATGACTACTACAGTTTCTAAGCCAGACACCATCACAGTAACTAATGACTACTACAGTTTCTAAGCCAGACACCATCACAGTAACTAATGACTACTACAGTTTCTATAGCCAGACACCATCACAGTAACTAATGACTACTACAGTTTATATAGCCAGACACCATCACAGTAACTAATGACTACTACAGTTTCTAAGCCAGACACCATCACAGTAACTAATGACTACTACAGTTTCTAAGCCAGACACCATCACAGTAACTAATGACTACTACATTGTCTATAGCCAGACACCATCACAGTAACTAATGACTACTACAGTTTATATAGCCAGACACCATCACAGTAACTAATGACTACTACAGTTTCTATAGCCAGACACCATCACAGTAACTAATGACTACTACAGTTTCTAAGCCAGACACCATCACAGTAACTAATGACTACTACAGTTTCTATAGCCAGACACCATCACAGTAACTAATGACTACTACAGTTTATATAGCCAGACACCATCACAGTAACTAATGACTACTACATTGTCTATAGCCAGACACCATCACAGTAACTAATGACTACTACAGTTTCTAAGCCAGACACCATCACAGTAACTAATGACTACTACAGTTTCTATAGCCAGACACCATCACAGTAACTAATGACTACTACAGTTTATATAGCCTGACACCATCACAGTAACTAATGACTACTACAGTTTCTATAGCCAGACACCATCACAGTAACTAATGACTACTACAGTTTCTAAGCCAGACACCATCACAGTAACTAATGACTACTACAGTTTCTATAGCCAGACACCATCACAGTAACTAATGACTACTACAGTTTCTAAGCCAGACACCATCACAGTAACTAATGACTACTACAGTTTCTAAGCCAGACACCATCACAGTAACTAATGACTACTACAGTTTCTATAGCCAGACACCATCACAGTAACTAATGACTACTACAGTTTATATAGCCAGACACCATCACAGTAACTAATGACTACTACAGTTTCTAAGCCAGACACCATCACAGTAACTAATGACTACTACATTGTCTATAGCCAGACACCATCACAGTAACTAATGACTACTACAGTTTCTAAGCCAGACACCATCACAGTAACTAATGACTACTACAGTTTCTAAGCCAGACACCATCACAGTAACTAATGACTACTACAGTTTCTATAGCCAGACACCATCACAGTAACTAATGACTACTACAGTTTCTATAGCCAGACACCATCACAGTAACTAATGACTACTACAGTTTCTATAGCCAGACACCATCACAGTAACTAATGACTACTACAGTTTCTAAGCCAGACACCATCACAGTAACTAATGACTACTACAGTTTCTAAGCCAGACACCATCACAGTAACTAATGACTACTACAGTTTCTATAGCCAGACACCATCACAGTAACTAATGACTACTACAGTTTCTAAGCCAGACACCATCACAGTAACTAATGACTACTACAGTTTCTATAGCCAGACACCATCACAGTAACTAATGACTACTACAGTTTCTAAGCCAGACACCATCACAGTAACTAATGACTACTACATTGTCTATAGCCAGACACCATCACAGTAACTAATGACTACTACAGTTTCTAAGCCAGACACCATCACAGTAACTAATGACTACTACAGTTTCTATAGCCAGACACCATCACAGTAACTAATGACTACTACAGTTTCTATAGCCAGACACCATCACAGTAACTAATGACTACTACAGTTTCTAAGCCAGACACCATCACAGTAACTAATGACTATTACAGTTTCTATAGCCAGACACCATCACAGTAACTAATGACTACTACAGTTTCTATAGCCAGACACCATCACAGTAACTAATGACTACTACAGTTTCTATAGCCAGACACCATCACAGTAACTAATGACTACTACAGTTTCTAAGCCAGACACCATCACAGTAACTAATGACTACTACAGTTTCTATAGCCAGACACCATCACAGTAACTAATGACTACTACAGTTTATATAGCCAGACACCATCACAGTAACTAATGACTACTACAGTTTCTATAGCCAGACACCATCACAGTAACTAATGACTACTACAGTTTCTAAGCCAGACACCATCACAGTAACTAATGACTACTACAGTTTCTATAGCCAGACACCATCACAGTAACTAATGACTACTACAGTTTCTATAGCCAGACACCATCACAGTAACTAATGACTACTACAGTTTCTATAGCCAGACACCATCACAGTAACTAATGACTACTACATTGTCTATAGCCAGACACCATCACAGTAACTAATGACTACTACATTGTCTATAGCCAGACACCATCACAGTAACTAATGACTACTACAGTTTCTATAGCCAGACACCATCACAGTAACTAATGACTACTACAGTTTCTAAGCCAGACACCATCACAGTAACTAATGACTACTACAGTTTCTATAGCCAGACACCATCACAGTAACTAATGACTACTACATTGTCTATAGCCAGACACCATCACAGTAACTAATGACTACTACAGTTTCTATAGCCAGACACCATCACAGTAACTAATGACTACTACAGTTTCTAAGCCAGACACCATCACAGTAACTAATGACTACTACAGTTTCTATAGCCAGACACCATCACAGTAACTAATGACTACTACAGTTTCTATAGCCAGACACCATCACAGTAACTAATGACTACTACAGTTTCTAAGCCAGACACCATCACAGTAACTAATGACTACTACAGTTTCTATAGCCAGACACCATCACAGTAACTAATGACTACTACAGTTTCTATAGCCAGACACCATCACGGTAACAACTTCGATGGGTAATTACTGAGGATAATAGCGGACGATATTGCCACTCCTTTTTGCCATATCTTCAATCTAAGCCTACAAGAAAGTGTGTGCCCTCAAGCCTGGAATGAAGCAAAAGTCATTCCGCTACCCAAGAATAGTAAAGCACCCTTTACTGGCTCAAATAGCCGACAATCAGCCTGTTACCAACCCTTAGACTTTTGGAAAAAATGGTGATTGACCAGATACAATGCTATTTTACAGTAAACAAATTGACAAACCTTTCAGCACGCTTATAGGGAAGGACATTCAACAAGCACAGCACTCACACAAATTACTGATGATTGGCTGAGAGAAATTGATGATAAAAAGATTGTGGGGGCTGTTTTGTAAGACTTCAATGCGATTTTTGACATTATCAATCATAGTCTGTTGCTGGAAAAATGTATGCGTTATGGCTTTACACCCCCTGCTATATTTTGGATAAAGAGTTACCTGTCTAACAGAACACAGAGGGTGTTCTTTAATGGAAGCTTCTCAAACATAATCCAGATAGAATCAGGAATTCCCCAGGGCAGCTTAGGCCCCTTACTTTTTTCAATCTTTACTAATGACATGCCACTGGCTTTGCGTAAAGCCAGTGTGTCTATGTATGTGGATGACTCAACACTATACACGTCAGCTACTACAGCGAGTGAAATTACTACAACACTTAACAAAGAGCTGCAGTCAGTTTCAGAATGGGTGGCTTTCTTGTTTTGTTTCATTTATTATTAAATTCACTCCCTGTACTTGCTTCCCGACTCCCAGCGTCCACGTTACAGAATAACGCCTCACCAAAGGGAAGCGTCAGGGAGTGTTTTCTGTTAGTGTAGGTGACGTCGGGTCCAGGTGCCGCAACCGGGGCTGCCTCAGCTGGCTCGTCAGGCTTCCATGCCTCAGCCGGCAGGTCAGGTTTACAAGACCCAGTTAACCCGTCAAGTGTCCGTTGCCGAGTCTACCGAGGATGCCTCAGCTAGCTCGTCAGGTTCACAAGACTTGGCAGGCTCCCAAGCCTCAGCTAGCTCAACAGGTTCCCGCTCCTCAGCTGGCTCGACAGGTTCCCGCGCCACAGAAGAAGCGACCGGCTCCCGGGTCTCAGGAGAAGCGTCTTATCTGCCCCTGGTCCTCGAGACCGTCCCTCTGGTTTGCTTCGTGGAGCCGCGCGTCAGGGAGGGGGTACTGTCACGTCTACTCCCGCTCCTCCTCTCTGGCGCTCCTTGTCGCCAGTTCACTCACCATTACACACACCTACGCTTCATGACTCCCCTGGACTCCATCACCTTCCTGATTACCTCCCCTATATGTCACTCCCTTTGGTTCCTTCCCCAAAGGTTGTTGATTCTGTGTTTGTGTTTCATGTCTGTACGCTACTTGTGTTTGTTGTTTTATGTATTATTTATGATTAAATTCACTCCCTGTACTTGCTGGATGTAGCAACTGCTGGGTGGGGGTACAACTCAATATTAGGACGGTGTTCTTAATGTCTTGTACACTGTGTACATCCATATAGTAGTATGATGTAGATCATCTGTCTATTACGGGATTCAGAGTTGCTAAAACAAAAGCAAATATGGCGGCAGCCACCAATCCATCAGGGATTCCAGTTTTTCTACGAGAGAAGCCTTTTTACCCAGACTCCACTGCTTTGTGGAGTAATGTGTAACGTCATATTGAGGCACGCCACAGAGAAAATACTTAGGACACTGCAACCCGGCCTTGAGATATTCCATAAACCACCCATTATATTTAGAAATAATCACGTAAATAGGTTTTCGACTTCTGTCCAAGTCTGAAAGCAAAGAGCTCTGTCGGGGTGCAAGACGAGCCTTGTTTGAGGGCAAAAACCAACAGTTACAGACCGAGAGGATTCCAATGAGGCAATACCTGTCACGCCCTGGCTCTGGGGACTCTTTTATGTTGAGCCAGGGTGTGTAGTGTCTATGTTGTATTTTCTATGTTTCGTTCTAGTTCGTGTTTTCTATGTTGGCCAGGGTGGTTCCCAATCAGAGGCAGCTGATTCTCGTTGTCTCTGATTGGGAACCATACTTAGGCAGCCGGTTGGCACTAGTTTATTGTGGGATCTTGTTCCGTAAGGTTTGTTTTGGTGTATAACCTAGGACTTCACGTATCGTTTGGTTTGTTGTTTTGTTCGTGTGTGTACCTAAATAAAAAGATGTACGGTTATCACGCTGCGCCTTGGTCCGCTTCATCATGTGTCAACGATCGTGACAGAAGATCCCACCAAAAGAGGACCAAGCAGCGTGTCCAGGAACAGACAGCCTGGACTTGGGAGGAGATCCTGGACGGGAAGGGATCCTGGACTTGGGAGGAGATTCAGGCCGGAATGGATCGCCGTCCCGGCAACGCAGAGGGTACCGGCCGAGGAGGAAGCCCGAGAGACAGCCCCAATAAATAAAAATTTGGGGGCTAAAGGGGTGGTTGGCGGAGCCTAGAGGTAGAGCAGAGCCAACTCCCCGTACTCAGGCTAGGAAGCGTGAGTCTGGGCAGGCTCCGTGTTATGCGGAGCCACGTACTGTGCCGCGAGTGTTCCGGCACAGTCCTGTACGTCCTGTGCTAGCACCACACACGTGTCGTGCTAAGGTGGGCATGCAGCCAGGACGGAGTGTGCCGGCTCAACGCTCGTGGCCTCCAGTACCCCTCCTCGGTCCCGTATATCCTGCGCCAGTGCCACGTGCTGTAGCGCCAGTACGAGTGCACAGCCCTGTACGTCCTGTGCTGATGTGTTCCCAGTCCAGCCCGGCCCGTTCCGGCTCCCCGCACCAAGCCTATGGTGCGTGTTCCCAGCCCGGTCCGGCCTGTTCCTGCTCCCCGCACCAAGCCAGTGGTGCGCGTCGCCAGCCCAGTCCGGCCTGTTCCTGCTCCCCGCACCAAGCCTGTGGTGCGCGTCGCCAGCCCGGTCCGGCCTGTTCCTGCTCCCTGCACCAAGCCAGTGGTGCGCGTCGCCAGCCCGGTCCGGCCCGTTCCTGCTCCCTGCACCAAGCCAGTGGTGCGCGTCGTCAGTCCGGCACAGCCCGTGCCTGTTCCACGCACCGGTCAGCTGCTCCACACCGGAGCCTGAGCAATCCGCTCCACCGGTGTCCAGTCCAGCTCCGGCCAGCGGGGCCAGACCAGACCAGGGGCGCTACGGGGGGGGGGGGGGGGGGGGGTAGCGAGAGAGTGGTGGTCACGCCCGGAGCCGGATCCGCCTCCGAGGCGGAATGCCCACCCGGCCCCTACCCTCTTGAGTTTGGTTGCCGCGGTCGCAGTCTGCGCCTTTGGGGGGGGGGGGGTACTGTCACGCCCTGGCTCTGGGGACTCTTTTATGTTGAGCCAGGGTGTGTAGTGTCTATGTTGTATTTTCTATGTTTCGTTCTAGTTCGTGTTTTCTATGTTGGCCAGGGTGGTTCCCAATCAGAGGCAGCTGATTCTCGTTGTCTCTGATTGGGAACCATACTTAGGCAGCCGGTTGGCACTAGTTTATTGTGGGATCTTGTTCCGTAAGGTTTGTTTTGGTGTATAACCTAGGACTTCACGTATCGTTTGGTTTGTTGTTTTGTTCGTGTGTGTACCTAAATAAAAATATGTACGGTTGTCACGCTGCAAATTGGTCCGCTTCATCATGTGTCAACGATCGTGACAATACCAACGGTTACAGACCGAGAGGATTCCAATGAGGCAATACCAATGGTTACAGACCGAGAGGATTCCAATGAGGCAATACCAACGGTTACAGACCGAGAGGATTCCAATGAGGCAATATCAACGGTTACAGACCGAGAGGATTCCAATGAGGCAATACCAACGGTTACAGACCGAGAGGATTCCAATGAGGCAATACCAACGGTTACAGACCGAGAGGATTCCAATGAGGCAATACCAACGGTTACAGACCGAGAGGATTCCAATGAGGCAATACCAACAAAAAGGAGAGAGGTTTGGAGTAGTGTACAATACACCCATACTGCACTACTACTACTTATTCCCTATATAGTGTACTACTACTACTTATTTCCTATATACTGCACTACTACTACTTATTCCCTATATAGTGCACTACTACTACTTATTCCCTATATACTGCACTACTACTACTTATTTCCTATATAGTGTACTACTACTACTTATTTCCTATATAGTGTACTACTACTACTTATTTCCTATATAGTACACTACTACTACTTATTCCCTATATACTGCACTACTACTACTTATTTCCTATATAGTGTACTACTACTACTTATTTCCTATATAGTGTACTACTACTACTTATTCCCTATATACTGCACTTTACTACTTATTCCCTATATAGTGCACTACTACTACTTATTCCCTATATACTGCACTTTACTACTTATTCCCTATATACTGCACTACTACTACTTATTTCCTATATAGTGCACTACTACTACTTATTCCCTATATACTGCACTACTACTACTTATTTCCTATATAGTGTACTACTACTACTTATTTCCTATATAGTGTACTACTACTACTTATTCCCTATATACTGCACATTACTACTTATTCCCTATATAGTGCACTACTACTACTTATTCCCTATATACTGCACTTTACTACTTATTCCCTATATAGTGTACTACTACTACTTATTCCCTATATAGTGCACTACTACTACTTATTCCCTATATAGTGCACTACTACTACTTATTCCCTATATAGTGCACGTTACTACTTATTCCCTATATAGTGCACTACTACTACTTATTCCCTATATACTGCACTTTACTACTTATTCCCTATATAGTGTACTACTACTACTTATTCCCTATATAGTGCACTACTACTACTTATTCCCTATATAGTGCACGTTACTACTTATTCCCTATATAGTGCACTACTACTACTTATTCCCTATATACTGCACTTTACTACTTATTCCCTATATAGTGTACTACTACTACTTATTCCCTATATAGTGCACTACTACTACTTATTCCCTATATAGTGCACTACTACTACTTATTCCCTATATAGTGCACTACTACTACTTATTCCCTATATAGTGCACTACTACTACTTATTCCCTATATAGTGTACTACTACTACTTATCAGACTCCCGAGTGGCGCAGTGGTCTAAGGCACTGTATTGCAGTGCTAGCTGTGCCACTAGAGATCCTGGTTCAAATCCTGGCTCTGTTGTAGCTGACCGGGAGACCCATGGGGCGGCGCACAATTGGCCCAGCGTCGTCCAGGATAGGGGAGGGAATGGCCGGCAGGGATGTAGCTCAGTTGGTTGAGCATGGTGTTTGCAACGCCAGGGTTGTGGGTTCAATTCCCATGGGGGGCCAGTAAAAAAAAAAAATATATATATAAAAAAGAATAATGTATGCACTCACTAACTGTAAGTCGCTCTGGATAAGAGCGTCTGCTAAATGACTAAAATGTAAATGTATTTCCTATATAGTGCACTACTACTACTTATTTCCTATATAGTGCACTAAATGGGGAATAGAACCAAAATGTCTAGATGGGTAAATAAATGATGAGTCAAATGTCCAAATATTGGACCATCAACTTTTTTGGGCCACATTGCCAAAGATATTATGCCAAGATACGTATTTTTAAAAGGTGAAGAATGAACAGAAGTAAGTTGCATAAAAGCAACTTTTTAGTTTTTAGTTTTGGCCCAACCTTTCTGGCTGAAGACTAGGCCTACTGTGCAAAGTGAGAATGATAGTATGTACTGCATTCCAAATAGCAGAATATATCTAGCAAAAGACAAATAATAATTGATAAATTGCTACAGGCTTAAATGTTGTGCTTGGAGTGGAGAGATCGCACGCCCAAAGGTTCCTCCATATGTCATAAGTCAGAAAGGGTTTCCATTGTAGGTTTGAGCTGAAGTGGAAACACTAGGGTAGCACAGCAACAATAGACCACAATTTTAAACTATAACACATCAAATGAAAATATGAAATTAACTGATCCCGGGAGCAAATGTATCAGAAAATACAACACTTGGGCTCATACTAAATAGAAACATGGCCGGGATTTTACAATGGAGACTATGATACATACAGTATAGCTTAATAATGATTCATAATTCACTATTGTCACGGATTCTGCCGAGGCTGCTCCTCCTCCTAGTTCGGGCAGGCTTCGGCGTTCGTCGTCCCCGGAGTACTAGCTGCCACCGTTGAATGTTTCTATGTGTGATTGCTTTTGTCTGTCTGTCACACCTGTGTCCGTTTGTGTCTGATTACGTGTTCTATAAGTTGCCTGTGTTGTATTGGTTAGGTTGTGTGTTGTTTTTCGCCTGTCCGTAGTGCTGCGTGTTTTTTCTCTGTTTTGTTGTTTTATTGTTTTACGCATAGTTTGCGTAATAGCTCGCCTCTGTTTTGTTTGAGGCCGATCGTTGTATCTTTGCCTTGTGGTTCACAAGTAAACTTTGTTGGACTAAGCTTCGGTGTCCTGCGCCTGACTCCCACACCACATACACCTCAGCCTTGACAGAACAACACACCAGTATGGAGTCAGCAGGAGCAGTGGCGGCACCCAAGTCGCTGGAGGATCGGATCAGCGACCAAGACACCATGATCCGGCAACTTGGGGCCGCCATGAACGAGGTGTCCAACACTCTGCGCCGGTTGGTTACGGGAGAGGTGCCCACGCCTTCTCACACCATCCCTTCACCAACGGCCAGTCCTCCTCTCTCAGCACCGGGACCCAGTGGCATTCGGCTCTCGCTCCCGAGGGCATATGATGGTTCTGCAGCCGGGTGTCAGGGGTTCCTCCTGCAGGTGGAACTCTACCTGGCCACCATACACCCAGCGCCCTCGGGATACGAGAGCGTCTCCGCCCTCATCTCCTGTCTATCCGGCAAGGCGTTGGAGTGGGCCAACGCCGAATGGAGGGGAATAGACGCCGCTACCATCACCTACGCGGAGTTCTCCCGCCGCTTCAGGACTGTCTTCGATCATCCACCTGAGGGGAAGGCGGCGGGGGAGCGTCTGTTCCACCTCCGACAGGGGAAGAGGAGCGCACAGGAGTTCGTCCTGGAGTTCCGGACTCTAGCGGCGGATGCGGGGTGGAATGAGAGGGCCCTCATCGACCATTACCGGTGTAGCCTACGAGAGGACGTTCGTCGTGAGCTGGCCTGCAGGGACACCAACCTATCCTTCGACCAGTTGGTGGACATCTCCATCCGTCTCGACACCCTGCTGGCTACCCGCGGACGTCCCGAGTGGGGGTCGTCCATTCCACCCTCCAGCACCTCCGAGCCGATTCCCATGGAGCTCGGAGGTGCTGGCGCTAGAGAGAGGAGGAGAGAGAGCCCGAGGGGGGCCATCCCCTGCACCAACTGTGGCCGTGGAGGACACACCGCGGCCAGGTGCTGGGGAGGGTCTCCTGGGAGAGGGGACAACAGGTCACGCACTGGGGAGTCATTCCAGGTGAGTAGGCACCCCACTTACCCAGAGCTCTCTGTTGGTCACATGTGTATACCTGTGAGATTTCCACAGGTGGCACCTCATTCCCAGCATAAGGCGCTAGTAGATTCAGGCGCAGCTGGGAATTTTGTTGATCGTGCATTTTGTTATAGGTTAGGAATTCCCCTTCGGCCGGTAGCAGCCCCCTTTCCTGTTCATGCCCTAGACAGCCGGCCGTTGGGGTCGGGGTTGATCAGAGAAGTCACAGCACCACTTAAGATGACGACGCAGGGGGGTCATGAGGAGATCATTCAGTTTTATCTGATTGACTCTCCTGCGTATCCCGTGGTGCTGGGGCTTCCCTGGTTAAGCGCCCATGATCCTACCATTGTGTGGCAACAGAGGGCTCTTATGGAGTGGTCTGCCCAGTGTGTAGGGAGATGTCTAGGTGTTTCCTTAGGGGCGACCTCGGTAGAGAGTCCGAACCAAGTGCCCGCAATGCGCATTCCCCCTGAATATGAGGATTTAGCACTTGTGTTCAGCAAAACGAGGGCAACACGGCTACCACCTCATAGACAGGGGGATTGTGCGATAGATCTCCAAACAGGAGCGGCACTTCCGCGGAGCCGTGTGTATCCCCTGTCTCAAGAGGAGACAGCGGCTATGGAGACTTACATAGCCGAGTCCTTGGCACAGGGATACATACGGTCCTCCACTTCCCCGGTTTCCTCAAGTTTCTTTTTTGTGAAGAAGAAGGACGGGGGTTTGCGCCCGTGTATTGATTACCGTAGTCTCAATCAGATCACGGTTAAGTACAGTTACCCTCTTCCACTGATTGCGACTATGACAGAATCATTACGCGGAGCGCGGTTCTTCACAAAGTTGGATCTCAGGAGCGCGTACAATCTGGTGCGCATTAGGGAGGGGGATGAATGGAAAACAGCATTTAGCACCACCTCGGGTCATTACGAGTATCTCGTCATGCCATACGGGTTAATGAATGCTCCTTCAGTCTTCCAATCCTTTGTTGACGAAATTTTCCGGGACATGCATGAGCAGGGTGTGGTAGTATACATCGACGACATCCTAGTGTACTCTTCTACGCGAGCCGAGCATGTAGCCCTGGTGCGCCGAGTGTTGAGGAGACTGTTGGAGCATGACTTGTATGCCAAGGCAGAGAAATGCTTGTTCTTCCAGGAGTCCGTCTCCTTTTTGGGTTATCGGTTGTCCGCGTCTGGTGTGAAGATAGAGGTTGACCGTGTGTCGGCCGTGCGTAATTGGCAAACTCCAACCACTGTAAAAGAGGTGCAGCAGTTTTTGGGTTTTGCTAATTACTACCGGAGGTTTATCCGGGGCTTTGGACAGGTTGCAGCTCCCATTACGTCCCTGTTAAAGGGGGGTCCGGTTCGCTTGCAGTGGTCAGCTGAGGCGGACAGGGCATTTGTCAAACTGAAAAACCTGTTCACCTCGGCTCCGGTGCTGGCGCGTCCGGATCCCTCTTTACCATTCCAAGTAGAGGTAGACGCGTCCGAGGCCGGTATTGGGGCAGTCCTGTCGCAACGGTCCGGCACGCCACCTAAGCTCCGCCCCTGTGCGTTCTATTCTAAGAAGCTCAGCTCGGCGGAGCGTAATTATGACGTAGGGGACAGGGAGCTGTTAGCTGTAGTCCAGGCCCTAAAGGTGTGGAGGCATTGGCTTGAGGGGCCTCAACACCCTTTCCTCATTCTGACTGACCACCGTAACCTGGAGTACATCCAGGCAGCTAGGAGATTGAACCCTCGTCAGGCTAGGTGGAACATGTTCCTGACCCGGTTTGTTTTTAAGATCACATACATCCCAGGGTCCCAGAACGGTAAGGCAGACGCCCTGTCCCGGCGGTATGACACAGAGGAGAGGTCCATTGAACCTACTCCCATACTGCCGGAGTCTTGTCTGGTGGCTCCGGTGGTGTGGGAGGTCGATGCGGAGATCGAGCGGGCACTGCGTACCGACCCTACTCCCCCCGAGTGTCCTGTGGGGCGGACGTACGTTCCGCTTGAGGTTCGTGATCGCCTTATCTATTGGGCTCATACATCACCCTCCTCTGGACATCCAGGTATTGGCCGGACAGTGCACTGCCTTAGCGTGAAATACTGGTGGCCAACGTTAGCTAAGGATGTGAGGGTTTATGTCTCCTCCTGCTCGGTGTGCGCCCAGTGTAAGGCACCTAGACATTTGCCCAGGGGAAAGTTACATCCCCTGCCCGTTCCACAATGACCATGGTCCCACCTCTCGGTGGATTTTGTGACCGACCTACCCCCCTCCCAGGGGAATACCACCATTTTGGTCGTTGTGGATCGGTTTTCTAAGGCCTGTCGTCTCCTCCCAATGCCGGGTCTCCCTACTGCCCTACAGACCGCTGAGGCCCTATTTACCCACGTGTTCCGGCACTATGGGGTCCCCGAGGATATTGTGTCTGACCGAGGTCCCCAGTTCACCTCCAGAGTCTGGGGGGCGTTCATGGAACGCTTGGGGGTCTCGGTGAGCCTTACCTCGGGGTACCACCCAGAGAGCAATGGGCAGGTTGAACGAGTCAACCAGGATGTGGGTAGGTTTCTGAGGTCCTATTGCCAGGGCCGGCCGGAGGAGTGGTCTAGGTATATCCCCTGGGCAGAGATGGCCCAGAACTCTCTCCGCCACTCCTCCACCAATTTAACACCTTTCCAGTGTGTTTTAGGGTATCAGCCGGTCCTGGCAGCTTGGCACGAGAGCCAGATCGAGGCCCCTGCGGTGGATGAGTGGATTCGGCGCTCGGAGGAGACGTGGGACGCTGCCCATGTCCATCTGCAGTGGGCCATCCGTCGACAAAAGGCGAGCGCCGATCGCCACCGCAGTGAGGGACCGGTGTACGCACCGGGAGATCGAGTCTGGCTCTCGACTCGAAACCTGCCCCTCCGCCTGCCCTGCCGGAAGCTGGGTCGGCGGTTTGTGGGGCCCTTTAAAGTCCTGAGAAGATTGAACGAGGTGTGTTACAGGTTACAACTGCCTATTGAGTACAAGAATATTAACCCCTCGTTCCATGTGTCTCTTCTCAGGCCGGTGGTAGCTGGCCCACTCCAAGAACATGAGATAGGAAAGATCCCTCCGCCCCCTTTGGACATCGAGGGGGCCCCGGCGTACAGGGTCCGGACCATCTTGGACTCGAGGCGCCGGATGAGTGGTCTCCAGTATCTCGTGGAGTCGGAGGGGTACGGTCCGGAGGAACAGTGCTGGGTGCCTAGGAGGGACATCCTAGATCCATCCCTCCTGACGGAGTTCCACCGTGGGCATCCCACGCGCCTGGGTCCGCGTCCTCCTGGCCGTCCCCGAGGCCGGGGTCGGCGCACGGCTGGAGCCACGCGTCAAGGGCGGGGGGTACTGTCACGGATTCTGCCGAGGCTGCTCCTCCTCCTAGTTCGGGCAGGCTTCGGCGTTCGTCGTCCCCGGAGTACTAGCTGCCACCGTTGAATGTTTCTATGTGTGATTGCTTTTGTCTGTCTGTCACACCTGTGTCCGTTTGTGTCTGATTACATGTTCTATAAGTTGCCTGTGTTGTATTGGTTAGGTTGTGTGTTGTTTTTCGCCTGTCCGTAGTGCTGCGTGTTTTTTCTCTGTTTTGTTGTTTTATTGTTTTACGCATAGTTTGCGTAATAGCTCGCCTCTGTTTTGTTTGAAGCCGATCGTTTTTTCTTTGCCTTGTGGTTCACAAGTAAACTTTGTTGGACTAAGCTTCGGTGTCCTGCGCCTGACTCCCACACCACATACACCTCAGCCTTGACAACTATTTTTTTCATATGGAAAGCTACAGCTAATTATTTCTTGCTCGATCAGCCATCTGAGCAGCAAAGGTCTACAAAAGGGCCTTTGATAATCTCTTATGGCTGGTTAAAGTCATGGCTACTGCCACTGGCAGCCTGGCATAGCACATGAGTAACCCTTAAGTCTGGCCTCAGGCTAAACACAATGAATGGCGAACAATTGAAAGCCTTATTCTGTATGAAGAGGACACAATAAAACACTTGTAGATGTTGATTGACTAAGTTACTTGACCTTTTTACTACTTCACACACTGATTTTGGGATTGCATCCCTGTAAACTTAATTTGCCTGATGACGTGCTAGTGAAGAAGGAGAGTCTCATTTCATACAAGCATATTTGTTTCCACGTTTGCTCTCTTCCTCTTCTTCTTGATCACCTTTGACCTTTATGTACAGGAAGCGAAGTGAGGACGGAGGAGAGGACGCGATAAAAAAACAATTGATAATCTCACAAGGAGATGTGCTGTAAAGGTAGGATTCATATAGGCCTTTTTCTGGAGCTCCTACAGCCTACGGCGCTACCAATGAAAAAGTTAATTGAAAGCCCAAGGGTAAATGGCTGTTACATGGCAGGACAAAGTAAAAAAAGACTGTCCTTAATTAAGATTTAGATAAACAACAACAGTGTGTAGCCGACATAATACCAATTCAAAATAATAAAGGAAGTCATATAAAGCAATATTGTATGTGGAAGCCGTGTGTCACGATGTCCACCGAGGCTGCCCCTCCTCCTTGTTCGGGCAGGCTTCGGCGTTCGTCGTCACCGGAGTACTAGCTACTGCTGATCTCATTCTCATCACACCTGGTGCTCATTCCCCTAATTAGTATGTGTATAAGTGTTCCCTCTGTTCCCCTTGTCTTTGTGAGTGATTATTGTGAGAGCATGTTACTCGGTTGAGCTACTCAACATTGTATTTATACCAAGGTGGATGTTTTCCCTTGAGCTTGTTCCTTTTGACGCTTGGGGCGTTTGATATATGTGAATGCATTAAACTCTGGATTTCGGTATTTTACCTCCTGCGCCTGACTCCTTCAATCACTCACCCGATATGGAGCCAGCAGGAGAAGACCGCATGCCTGGAGTTGTAGCAAGGGTTCAGGAGCATTCATCGATGCTAGCCAGCTTGGGAGAAGCGATGGATCGGGTCCTTCAGGCAGTTCAACACCTGGAGAGAGGAGGACCCGATCTCTCGAGACCAGCTGGTCAACCGGATCCCGCTACCTACACACCAGCCCCTGAACGGATCCAGATATCCCGGCCACCAGCGTTTGATGGGACGACGGTGCTATGTAAGGGATTTTTACTCCAGCTGGAGTTATACTTCTCCAGCATCAGACCGGCACCCCTGGAGTGGGAGAAGGTATCTGTCCTCGTTTCCTGCCTTTGTGGGAAAGCCCTGGAGTTGGCCAATGCGGTGTGGAATGAGGGAGGTTCCGCGCTGGAGGACTACGGGGAGTTTGCTCGCCTCTTTCGGGCAGTTTTTGATCACCCGCCTGAGGGTCGAGAGGCGGGCGAATGAAGGCAGGGGACGAGGACCGCACAGGACTACGCACTGGAGTTCCGGACGCTGGCAGCGGGGTCTGGGTGGAACGAGCAGGCCCTAATCAACCATTTCCGGTGCCACTTAAGAGAGGACGTCCGACGGGAGCTAGCCTGCCGGGATGCCATGCTATCATTCTCCCAACTGGTAGACATGGCCATCCGGCTGGACAATCTGCTGGCAGCCAGAGGACGTCCTTGTAGGGGTCTGCCCGTTCTCACTACGGCGCTAGTCGATTAAGGTGCAGCTGGGAACTTCATGGACAGTGCATTTGCACGCCGTCACAGCATTTCATTGGTTGCCCTATCCATTCCACTCCCCATCAGAGCACTTGATAGTCGACCATTAGGGTCCGGATTGGTTAAGGAGGTTACGGGTTCAGACACCATGATTACGCAGGAGACGCATGCTGAGCAGATCAACTTTATGATTATTGAGTCTCCTGCTTACCCTGTAGTCTTGGGTATCCCGTGGTTAGCCCTTCACAACTCCAAGTTCTCATGGCCGCAGAGGGTTCTTACGGGGTGGTCGCGTGAGTGCCAGGGTAGGTGTCTAGGTGTTTCCGTTGGTGCAACTACGGTGGAATACCATGATCTGGCGCTTGCGTTTTCCAAGACGCAAGCGACTAAATTACCACCTCATTGTGAGGGGGTTGCGCGATAAACCTTCGGGTAGACGCTGTACCTCCCAGGAGTCATGGAAACATACGTCACCGAGTCCCTGCGCCAGGGATATATAGGTCCCTCCACTTCACCTGCCTCCTCAAGCTTCTTCTTTGTGAAAAAGAAAGATGGCGGTTTACACCCGTGCATTGATTATCGACCACTCAATAATGTGATGGTACGATTCAGTTATCCTCTTCACCTCATTCCTTCAGTGATTGAGTCAATGCATGGGGCCCATTTTTTCACAAAATTAGACCTCAGGAGTGCCTACAACCTGGTGCATATTCGGGAAGGGGATGAGTGGAAAACAGCATTCAGCACAACCTCAGGGCATTATGAATACCTGGTGATGCCCTACGGTTTGATGAATGCTCCATCCGTTTTCCAGTCCTTTGTGAACGAGGTGTTTCGGGACATGCTTGGTCGCGGTGTGGTGGTCTACATCGATGACATCTTGGTGTATTACGCTACGCGCGCCGAACATGTGTCCCTGGTTCGCAAGGTACTGGTCCGACTGCTGGAGAATGATCTTTATGCCAAGGCAGAAAAGTGTGAGTTTTTCCAGCAGTCAATCTCCTTCCTCGGATACCGCATTACTACCACAGGTGTGGAGATGGAGGGAGACCGCATTTCAGCCGTGCGTAATTGGCCGACTCCAAACACGGTAAAGAAGGTGCAGCGCTTCCTTGGCTTTGCCAACTACTATCGAAGGTTTATTCGAGGCTTTGGCAAGGTCGCAGCTCCCATTACCTCCTTTTGAAGGGTGGGCCGTCCCGGCTCTGCTGGTCTGCTGAGGCAGATTTGGCCTTCAATACATTGCGGGATCTGTTCACCTCAGCCCCGGTACTGGCACACCCCGATCCATCACTACCGTTCGTAGTGGAGGTGGATGCGTCTGAGGTAGGGATATCCGCTGTACTATCCCAACGTTCGGGCACGCCACCCAAGCTCTGCCCCTGTGCCTTCTTTTCTAAGAAGCTCAGCTCGGTGGAGCAGAACTATGGCGTTGGTGATCGTGAGCTGCTGGCTGTTGTACGAGCTTTGACGGTGTGGAGACATTGACTCGAAGGGGCGAAACACCCTTTCCTCGTCTGGACAGACCACCGTAACCTGGAGTACATTCGGGCAGCGAGGAGGCTGAATCCTCGCCAGGCCAGGTGGGCCCTCTTCTTCACCCGGTTTGATTTCACACTCTCATACATTCGGGGTACAAAGAACGTGAAGGCAGACGCACTGTCTCGGCTGTATGATACAGAGGAGAGGCCCAGAGACAACACCCCCATACTCCCGGCCTCATGCATTGTGGCACCTGTAGCATGGGTGATGGACGCGGATATAGCGCAGGCATTACGCACAGATCCATCTCCACCGCAGTGTCCAGCTGGGCTGCAGTACGTGCCTGCGCTTATCCGTGATCGATTGATCTACTGGGCACACACGTCACCCTCCTCTGGTCTACAGGTATAGGTCGTACAATGCGCTGCCTGACCGAGAAGTACTGGTGGCCTACCTTGGCTAAGGACGTGAGGATGTATGTGTCCTCCTGCTCAGTGTGCGCCCAGAGTAAGGCACCTAGGCATCTCCCAGCGGGTAAGCTACAACCTTTACCAGTTCCACAACGACCATGGTCTCATTTAAGTATTGATTTCCTCACTGATCTTCTCCCCTCACAAGGTAACACCACTATCCTGGTCGTTGTGGACCGCTTTTCAAAGTCCTGCCGCCTCCTTCCTCTGCCCGGTCTCCCCACGGCCCTGCAGATTGCGTAGGCTCTGTTTACTCACGTCTTCCGGCATTATGGGGTACCAGAGGATATAGTGTCTGACCGGGGTCCCCAGTTCACATCTAGAGTCTGGAAGGCGTTCATGGAACGTCTGGGGGTCTCGGTCAGCCTGACCTCTGGATTTCACCCCGAGAGTAATGGGCAGGTGGAAAGGGTGAATCAGAATGTGGGTAGGTTCCTGCGGCCCTACTGTCAGGACCGGCCCGGGGGAGTGGTCGGTGTTCCTGCCATGGGCAGAATATGCTCAGAACTCTCTCTGCCACTCCTCCACTAACCTAACACCCTTCCAATGTGTTTTAGGTTACCAAACGGTTCTGGCACCGTGGCACCAGAGCCAGACCGAGGCTCCTGCGGTGGATGACTGGTTTCAGCGCGCGGAGGAGACTTGGGACGCTGCCCATGTTCGCCTCCAGCGCGCCGTGCGTAGTCAGAAGGCCAACGCTGACCGCCACCGCAGGGAGGCCCCGGTGTTCGTACCGGGGGATCGGGTCTGGTTCTCGACCCGGAATCTGCCCCTCCGCCTGCCCTGCTGGAAGCTGAGCCCGCGGTTTGTGGGGCCGTTTAAAGTCCTGAGGAGAATTAATGAGGTGACATACAGGTTGTTACTCCCCCTTGATTACCGTATTAACCCCTCATTTCATGTGTCTCTCCTCAGGCCAGTGGTAGCTGGTCCGCTCCAGGAGTCTGAGGTGCGGGAGGTGCCTCCACCTCCTCTGGACATTGAGGGGGCCCCGGCGTACTCGGTCCGTTCCATCCTGGATTCGAGGCGTCGGGTGGGGGGCCTTCAGTATCTCGTGGAGTGGGAGGGGTACGGTCCGGAGGAACGGTGCTGGGTCCCAAGGCGGGACATCCTCGATCCCTCCCTGTTGAGGGATTTCCACCGTCGCCATCCGACTCGCCCTGCTCCGCGTCCTCCTGGCCGTCCCCGAGGCCGGGGTCAGCACACTGCTGGAGCCGCGCGTCAAGTGGGGGGTACTGTCACGATGTCCACCGAGGGTGCCCCTCCTCCTTGTTCGGGCCGGCGTTCGTCGTCACCGGAGTACTAGCTACTGCCGATCTCATTCTCATCACTCCACTTGTCATGTCTTGTCAATCACACACACCTGGTGCTCAGTCCCCTAATTAGTATGTGTATAAGTGTTTCCTCTGTTCCCCTTGTCTTTGTGAGTGATTGTTTATTCTGAGAGCATGTTAGCTCGGTTGAGCTACTCAACATTGTATTTATACCAAGGTGGATGTTTTCCCTTGAGCTTGTTCCTTTTGACGCTTGGGACGTTTGATATATGTGAACGCATTAAACCCTGGACTTCGGTATTTTACCTCCTGCGCCTGACTCCTTCATTTCACCTCGTCACACCGTGGGATGGGCAAACTACTTTCCTAAACAATCTTTCAAATTTCACCCAATAAAGGAACAATTCCCACTGTCAGTAAGCCTAGAGGTTTTTCAGATGTTCAACTGCTTTTGTGCTCAATCTGCTTCAATGCTCAAGATTTCATAGATTTGAACTGCCTAGAACACAGCTGCTGTACACGTGACAATTACTTCTATAGTGAATGTGGGGCAAAAAACAGCTACTGAAATGATTAGTCTGTCTAGTTATGTCACCACATTCTGGCGGTGAGTGTTATCCATTTAATAAGGGAGGTTTCGGTGATTATATCACACATTTTGGAGGTTCCTAGTACTGTCCCTGTTCCACGACAATAATAAAATGTGTGAAAAATGTACATTTTCCAAAGGTTTAGCATTGTATATATGCCAAATGTTTAGTCCGTCATTCTCATCATCGTGTTGTTTTGATTCTGAATTGCAGGGAGGGTAAAGCAAAGTCACTGTGCGAAAAACGCAATAAAATAGAACCCAGGAGAGATGCCAAGTGAGTGTCTCCATTGTAAAGGTCATCGTCACCAGTATGTCCACTCCTCTGCCAATGACCTTTTAAATCAGGAACAACCCTGATCTAGCCCATAGAAAGAGTAGAGTACTAATAGCAATACCACCAATTATATTCCTATCATCTACCTCCGTTACCCACTTGTCCACTGAACTACTGCTGTATCCAGTTAGAATGAGGATAGTATTGCATCTCTACATCTCTGTAGCTGTTTCTTAATATGTAGCCTGAAAATAGATTTCAACTGCATGTTAAAGGGGCAATCAGCAGTTGCTACATCCATTTTTTGACTTATAAAGTAATGATATCTACCCATTGATTCCTGAAGAAAATAACTTACAATGTCTCATGAGCTTATTTCAACTGTCATACCCCTTCAGAACCCATAATATAGGCTTGTTTTACTCCAATATGTGTAAACAAAACGTAAACAAACAGTAGATAGCCTCAAAACAAAATCATACAACTACAATGTTAATGTCATGGATAGTCAGTCCTTGTATCCAGAGCTCTGTCTATGCATTTGAGAGTGGTTAAATTTCTCCAGGCCCATCCCTCAGCTTTTTACCAAACCAGGGGCGGGGAGAGGGCTTTGTTATTGTTTCTAATGCTGATTGTTGCTTTAAAGAAGCAGGGTGGGAGTCATCCTGCTACTATGTCCTATCACGGTGTCACGGTATATAATATACAAATAATATGCTTACATGAGGAAACAATCCTACTGCAGCCCTTGGTTCAGTCTATCATCATCAGTAACCATTTCCAGTTTGAGTAAGTTGTTACCTTTGTCCTTTCACTAGGGCTGCCTCCTAACTCCAGTAGCCTGTCTACTACAGAGAGGCAGTTCTCCCTCATGGAAATCATCAGGAGACTCAAGCCAGACTCCTGGAGAAGAGAAGAATCAAACATATCTATCTATCTCATTAGCATATCTATCTATCTCATTAGCTGCCTCAATAGAATGGAATAGCTATCCATCAACATTTCATAATTCGAATCAATTATTTGATATGCTTGAAATCAAATGTTTATTTAAAAAAATAAAAAATATTGTTGCTGTTGGCAAATTCTGTTGTTTTGGTATGGCCCACAAATATGTGTACACTATCAATTTGAGAAAAAATATTTCTGTAATGAATAGCGCAAATATACACTGAGTATACAAAACACTAGGAACACCTTCATAGTATTGAGTTGCACCCCCCACCACCACCCCCTGTATTTTTGCCCTCAGAACAGCCTCAATTCGTCGGGGCATGGACGCTACAAACTGTAGAAAGTGTTCCACAGGGTTGCTGGCCCATGTTGACTCCAATGCTTCCCACAGTTGTGTCAAGTTGGCTGGATGTCCTTTGGGTGGTGAACCATTCTTGATACACACGGAAAACTGTTGAGTGTAAAAAACCCAGCAGCGTTGAAGTTCTTGACCCAAAACGGTGCGCCTGGCACCTACTACCCCTTTCAAAGGCACTTAAATCTTTCGTCCTGCCCATTCACCCTCTGAATGGCACACATATACAATCCATGTCTCAATTGTCTCAAAGCTTCTTTAACCTGTCACCTCCTCTTCATCTACACTGATTGAACTGATTGAAGTGGATTTAACAAGTGACATCAATAAGGGATCATAGCTTTCACCTGGATTCACCTGGTCAAGAGCCGCTGGCTGGACCCAGAGTCTCATTCATCTTTTACATACCATTCGTTTTAAACTGCAAAATGTACATTACCACATCTCATGAGAATATATATATATATATATAATTTATTTTTTGTGCGTGGCTATAAACTCTGTCCTCGTTTTTTTTTTTTGCTCCTGAGTGGCGCAGTGGTCTAAGGCACTGCATCGCAGTGCTAACTGTGCCACTAGAGATCCTGGGTCGAATCCAGGCTCTGTCGCAGCCGGCCGCGACCGGGAGACTCATGGGCGGCGCACAATTGGCCCAGGGTAGGGGAGGGAATGGCCGGCAGGGATGTAGCTCAGTTGATAGAGCATGGCGTTTGCAATGCCAGGGTTGTGGGGGTCGATTCCCACGGGGGGCCAGTATAAAAAAAGTGTATTCACTAAACTGTAAGTCGCTCTGGATAAGAGCGTCTGCTAAATGACTAAAATCTAAAAAAAACATGTAAAATGTATTAGCCAAAAAGCCCACTTTTCCCGCCAAACCACGAGCTCTATTTTGTTGGCAAAACATGATGATGATCATGGAGCTCTGATAGGGCTCTATCCTCTTCCTCCTCCATCTCCTCCTCATCTTGTGTGTGTTTGTTATTAGAACAATTTTAACCTTTATCTGGGATTAGAATAAATTATTTGTTTTATTTTATATATAATCAAAAACACAATAAGCACTTTGATGAAACGGAAGAGTTAATTCAGATGTTGCAAAAATATTTTGGGACTGACACAGTGTTACACTGTTGCAGTTATGTTTTTAGACAATGGCATGGTGTTATAATGTTGCAGACCCTCACGACAGACAGCCATGCCGGAGATATTAGAGATAGGAGGAGATAGGAATTCTATTGGGCAATTCATTGGGAATTTATAGACCCCTTTCCAGTACACAACACACTGACGTCAGGTACAGATGTGCGCGACTCTTGGCTGCAGTAAGAAAGCCATCGCCATCTGCGCCCATTCAACATAGCCTAGATTCACGTTTTTATTACTTCTAAACAAAATATATTTTTTGTTTTCTCATACGCTTGCAATTATGTTTTGATTCTTGCTGAACAGTCGCTAAGATTATATTTGGTTGTGATCTTTGTAAAATAACTATTTTGGATGCAGGAGTTGTTTGCTACAATGCAAACGCTCATTGACATAGGCTGTAGCAAAAGCTAGCCAAATAGCCATTTTACTGGTTGAAGTTAAAGTGTTTTTTAAGTATAAGGCAGATGATTTGCCATGATGACACAAACATTATATTAAGCAGGACATTCATACGAGCCTTAAAATACAATTATAATCCAAACGTAGTGTGGAATGCACTCATAAAGAACATGTAAATAGAGGCTTTTTTTTTGCTGGCTTTCTATAAGAACTCCCCCATGTTCTGCCACCAATTTACGCGCATCGTCCTCTTAGCAAACACAGAAAGGGCTCTACAGGCTACCTCTATTGAGTTTCCCATCTCCTCAAAAGTGTCTCTGGCACCGCTAAAGCTTTGTGTTACCATGGTAGCTGATATGCATCAACAATGAAGTCCGCAGTGATAAGGGGGCCGCGTTACATTTTATTGCAACTTAAAAATACAAAAGGGGAGACGGCAAGCAAGTGCATGGTTTATATTACTGGTACAGACAGTGGTGCTGGACGGCAATACTTTAGCAAAATTTAGGTTTTTCTGAAGTTCCTTTTCATAGAAGACGCGTATCTTTTTGGACGCCTTTCATAGAAGACGCGTATCTTTTTGGACGTTTTGCGAGGCAGAACGAAGGACCATTATTTTGTGCCACACGGAACTTGGAGTTGAAGCACAAGTGAAATCAATTAGCTAAACTAAAGTAACGTTAGCAACAAATAACAACACATGCGCATGAGACGGTGTTATAAACGCGCAGAACATGTTCAAAAACACATTTCAAAGTGGATTCCTATCGATCTTGTATAGCATTGGGAGCAAACCTCTTCAGATATGGGATAAAAAGGTAAGCAACGATTTACACAAGTTTACGGAGGAATTTGCTTGCTAGTTTGCTAATTTGACAAGGCTAGCTACAGTAGGTAACGTTAGCTAAAGCTCTATTGCAGGGCTTGGTATGGTGCTAAGCTCCAGAGAGCAAGGAGCTAACTTTAGCCATATAGCTAGCTAGAAAACCAGTTTGCGCATGACAATGCAGTAGAAATCTAGAAGCTAGCTATTAGTAGCTAGCTGATTTGTGGTCCTGATAAACTGTCCTGTGTCTAGCTAGCACTAGGTCATTTCATGCTGTAAGATTGGTTTTAGCTCAAATTTGACAGCTACTGTGTTGTCATTGTACTCCTCGTGCCACTGTCATAATCAAGCCTTAGCTAGCTAACTAACGTCAGTTTATTAGCTAGGTTAGATACCCATTAGTTAATCAGGGTTTGCCTAATCGTCCTGGGTTCACATTCAATAAAACACATTTCTTAAAAGTAGAAGTACACGCGAGCTTACCCATTTCAAAATGTTGTTATAGGTCAGGAACGGCCACATAAAGCGGATTACAGACAATGACATCCAGTCGCTGGTGCTTGAAGTGGAGGGAACAAATGTCAGGTAAGCTTGTTCCATGTTCACTAGCCTGTTTTGTCACTTCCTCAGGCAACCACATCTAACTATTTGTCCTCAAATTCAACAGCACAACCTACATAACATGTCCGGCAGACCCAAAGAAGACACTTGGCATCAAACTACCATTCTTGGTTATGATCATAAAGAACTTGAAGAAGTATTTCACCTTTGAAGTCCAGGTAGGTTATCATCCAAGTCAACAATCAGATCCATTGTGTGTATATATATATATATATATATACAAAGAAAGCTATACGTTATTGTAAAAAATGTAAAGCAATTCCTTATAGACAACAATGTCTGACACTATAGGGCTAACCCGTTCTGCGCTGGCTCGGTTAAAGGTTGTTCTATTTATATTATTATTTACAGTACGGTTCCAGCTATTATGGTGGATGCGTAACCAGGCCAGTCCAGTACAGCTCGCTTCGGTTTGGCTTAGTGGTGTGAAAAGGGTACAAGTGATCAGTTTGACTGAGCTCTCCCTTTCCAATCTCAGGTGTTGGATGACAAGAATGTGAGGAGGAGGTTCCGGGCCAGTAACTACCAGAGCACCACGCGGGTAAAGCCCTTCATTTGCACCATGCCCATGAGGCTGGATGACGGCTGGAACCAGATCCAGTTCAACCTGTCCGACTTCACACGGCGGGCCTACGGCACCAACTACATCGAGACACTCCGTGTACAGGTCAGTCAGAAAGGCTCATGGACCAGGGTCATGGTCCAAGATACATTATACAGATCTCTTACCTAGCCTGGTCCCAGATAGGTTTGTGCTGCATTGCCAACTCTTATGGTCATTGTCATGCCAAGTTTGGTGACCATAGGAGTTGGCAAGACGGCACAAACAGACCTGGGACCAGGCTATCTCTTATGTCAAACTTTTAAATATCAGTTAGGCTATGTTTGGGACAAGATTAAATGGCACATTGCAATACCTTGCCTGTATTTTTGTTCCAGATCCATGCAAACTGCCGCATCCGGAGAGTGTATTTCTCTGACAGACTGTACTCAGAAGATGAGCTCCCTGCAGAGTTCAAACTGTATTTACCCGTACAGAACAAATCAAAGGTGAGCACAAATAATATCAATTTCAAGTTGTGAAAGGTGTCCATTTTGTCATAATGTAGGCCTACAGCCAATGTTTCCTCCAATATTTTTCCGGCACTGAGCAGATTTTTGGTCTGCTGAGCGCAAACTTTAGCAAAAATTATATTCCAACCTCTGAGGCTGTACCTGCTTAAGTTACAGTTAACAAGTATGCTACTGTGGCTATTTGATCATAATGAAGGCCTACCATCCCCCCCAAAAAATGGAGAAAATGCATCCCATAACATTTTAACATGGAACTAACTATTGAAATAGTGAATAATAGTTATGATACAGCCTACAGTAGCAGTGTGGTGCTATTGGCTTCCTATCTTATTTATGCCTGTCTAAAAATACAGCACTGCCCCTTTAAGACATAAAAAAGCTCTTTACCTGACTCGTTTTTCAAAGATGGCTAGAAATGTACACGTTTTGTGCCCTTTTAGGAAGCAATCACAACCCCATTGCTAACCATAAATTAGCTATAACTGGGCTAATAACGCAATAACTAGCAAATAATATCTTGCTTTGATCTCAAAACAAGCACATCTACTCGCGACCGCTCGTGCCTGTCAATGCAATAGAATCCTCTGACGATGCGCTCTGCCTAAAACTAAATCTGACTGAGTCGTGCATAGTTAGTTTTGTTTCGGTATGTTGCATGGAAAGGGGTTAATATTATGTTGACTCGAACACAGTAGAGGGAAACGTTGATAGTGTAAACTAATGGGGAAAACTAGTGAAGTTCAATCTCGTGCGTCTTCGCGGGCTGGTATTTTTTCTGCACTGTGCACGGACAGGGAACATTGACTTATACTGGCTACACCCCAAATAGAAAAGTACAATATGGATTGCAGTTCTTGTAGCTAATTGACATGTTTGTCTTCTGTATTTTTATAGCAGTAGGGCAGCTGAATCGATTCTCCTCCCCCATACCAGATGTGAATTTTATCTGCGGATTGTCTGATGAATTTGTTGTAATGTTTGTTTTTCTTTTTCATATTTTGGAACCTTGCGATTGTTTCCTAAAGTCTTGTTTTTCTGCACAATAAACATTTTATATGCACAATACATGCAAATTGTTTAGCATAAAAATTGGCAATTCCAATTGGAACCCTCAATTATTGTGCAACAAATGAATGTAATTGACAAGAGCACTGGACATTATAAGCTCATGGTTATTACTATACGTTTAAGAAAACAAATAGCCAGGTTACAGTTCCACAGGCAGGATTTTATTTCACTGGTGCAGTTGCTGCCAATGAGAAGAGCTCAGAGCAGTGACAGCAGCTGAGGACTGTATCTAAAGTTACAAAAACTGTTGTAGCACAGGGAAGAAGAGAAAGAAAAACATGCCCTGTTCTGGGACAGTCTCCCAAGGAATGGGAGCAGCACAGAAAACATGCCCTGTTCTGGGACAGTCTCCCAAGGAATGGGAGCAGCACAGAAAACAATCTGCCCTCTCTCACCTACATACGCAATCCTATCTGACTTCACACTGGTATTCAAGGTTCTGGAAACGTATCACCCACTAGATTTGGGTGCTTAAAATGGATCTGAAGTTGAGTTACTACAGTATAAACAAACCTTTATCAAATATCACATTTTGTCAAAGGGGAGGCTTTGAAAATACCTCTTACCTGCCTAACAAATATACACTATGCTTGAAATTGTAAATGAAAAACCTTCCTGAATAAAAAAAAAAGTGAAATGAAAGATGCATAATAGCGAACTCAACCAATATTTATTTCCTACAATACATGACAATAGAAACTGAAAGGAAAAAGAAAACGAAGCACTTCAGAGTAAATCAAACTAAAGTGAGAATACAGGCTGGATTTGGTTTATGTGGCTCAAGTAGAGATGTCAGGTACACGGGCATGAATGAGTAGGCTATTGGCTGAAGAAAAGGCATGTATATAGTGTCATACTGAAACCATGAGGGGTTTAGGGGGCAGAACTAGACTACAGCTCCAGAATACTAGTGGCAAAGCAAAGGTTCACTGAAGTGCAAAAGGTCTGGAATGGAATAAAGGGAGAAACGCACACTGTATGTTTGGTACAACACAATCAATATTGTTTTTCTATGGTTATTACTGTTTGGATCACCAGCATCTATTTATGATAGGATGGCAATAATTGGCATAAAACATCCAACTTATTTGACAATACACTGTACTTTAGATTATATATTCAAAGAGCATCAACAGAGCTTAAAAGAGCACTCGTCTATTTAGTTTATTAGTTGTTGTTGTTTTTTTTTTGGGGGGGGGGGGTAGATCAGCTTTAATACTGCAGATTGTGGCTTCCATCAATGTAATTGTCTGCATCATTTCCAATCCCCCATATATTTTTTGGGGTAAATATACATCAAATATATAAATATTTTCCCCTAACCCTACCACCCCTTCCCTAATTGGAGTAAACGAATGGACAACAATATTTAGGCTTCTACTTCCAGTTTATACATACTATATACATTTTACAGACACAGTATAATTTACAATAGTTATCTTTTGTTTTTAGTCCCACCCTTCAGCTACACTCAACCCCTCCCATTTATCTCTGAACACCATCCAGTTTTGATTTCTATTTGCCATATTTTTCAACTGTGCTGTTTCATAAAAGTTCTGAACCTTTCTATTCTCCGTTTCTACAGATAGTAATTTAAAGGTAACATTTTTTGCTAAGAGTATTATATTATTGATCGATTGACTATGACTTTTTAAATCACCCAGCAGTGCTATTTGCAGAGTTAACTCCAGGTAAATGTTGCAATTCTTCAGCCATTCCTGAACCTGCGACCAAAAACAAGCTACATATGGACAGTACCAAAACAAATGATTGTCTCTTCGCAGCAAAATCTGCAGATATAGTTGGTTGTATCCCCCATATATAACATTCTATTGGTTGCAAGAATTTTGTATAATAATTTGAATTGAAAAACTAAGTTTTGAATCCGGCGTCGTTTTGTGTATCAGTTCATAAACTATGTGCCATGGAATCAGCACATCAAAAATTTCTTACCAACTATTTTGCAATCTATATGGCACAGCTGTAAATTTTTTGGTCCTTAAATGAAACTGGTAAACATTTTATTTATCACAATTTTCTTTAGCCAATGTTGGTCTTTAATGCAGGGCCGACAGACAAGTTCCTTACTTTCTTCTTGCCTCTTCCATTTTTGCAGTAATGCGGCAGTTAGTTGGTTGTAATTTAGTTGGTTGTAACATTTCCATATTTTTGTTAGCTGCATGTGTGACAACTCCACCAGTCCTATTTATGATAACATTTACAAAGATTATAGCGTTTTAAAACATATTTTCAGAAAATATTGTTTTTTCGTCCATTTATTAGCAAACAGCATGCATTGTAGTGCAAACACATTAGTTTCACAAATCACATGTAAAAACAGATTTGGCTTGACTTATGTACAATACATGTGACTGGCTATTACTGCAGCCACATGAGTTCACACAACTTCAAATAAAATACTCAGATCATTAAATAATCAAAGGCAAGAAAGACGTGTCAAACGCATGAGAAAAAGCAGCACACCGATAGTAAGATTTATCTACAGGGATGTCTGCATTGATCTTCATAGTTGTAGACTAAGAAACAGAGAAAAGGCGTACACATTTTCTCTAGTTGTCAGGGTAGTGTTTCACAGCAATGGTAGGACGGGAGCCAAGTCTCTCTGTGGTGTAGAAGTGCATTAGAGAAATGGTGCCTGGAGGCCAAAATATTTACATGGTGTAACATTCTTACTATTCAGTCAAGCTTCATATAATATATTTCTCTTTCAAAGTAAACCTTTTACATTCAATTAGTCCTCTAGTATAATGTGTTGCTCCTCTGCTTGCGACCAACTGTTCATGATGGGGACATGTAATGTATTACATAGTAGTCGTGGACGTACATCAGCACGACGACGGGCTGGCCAATGATGAGCGAGATCCAGACTGCAGCGTTGCCATGGTTACCTCTCAGGAAGCGGCCAACAAACCAGGCGAGTGGAATCTGAAAGGTCAGTTTAGGGGGAAACCGTCCTTTAACACTAAACTCTAAAACCAGGTTCTTTAAAATGTGTGTGTAACCATTAACAGAGGACCATGTCGTCCAAATCCACTGTTGGATGATGAAAATTCATTTTGTTTTTGAAAGAAAAAAAAGTTGTCTGACCTGAGACATCATGCCCATGAACGCCCACAGTCGGAACATTTTCAGTGGAACGCTCACCAAGTACTGAAAGAGAGGGAGGAGGATTATATGATGCAGCCTTTAACACTGACATGTACAATCAGGTAAGTCAGTGTGTTAGATGGCATCACAATCACAGCCACCCACACGAACCTCGTGAAAGAAGGCGGAGACCAGGAAGACTGCCGTCTGGGCGACCCACTTATTCGCACCTCTCCTCATGATGGGTTTGTAAAAGTGGCTGTGGAGAACAACGGATGATGAAAATAAATAATGTATTAGTTGGGAACTGTAGACAGTAACCAAGAGCGTACTTTACAGTACATCTTAAAACCATCCATTATAATGTCACAGAAGGTTACGGCATTTAGTACACACACACCACGATGCGCACGTCTACTGCCATAAAGTTAGTGCTGTAGGTGGTGGTATTGTTCCAATCACAATGTTATTTCTTCAACTCCTACTCACCGGAGGCACCACTTGTGCACAGGAATGTTCCAGTTAGACCAGAAGTAAGTGACCGTCTCAGAGTTCCTACAAAACAACAAGTGACTGGTTCAGAGTTCCTACAAAACAACAAGTGACTGGTTCAGAGTTCCTACAAAACAACAAGTGACTGGTTCAGAGTTCCTACAAAACAACAAGTGACTGTTTCAGAGTTCCTACAAAACATCAAGTGACTGGTTCAGAGTTCCTACAAAACAACAAGTGACTGGCTCAGAGAGACGGTTGCAGTTCAACATCTAGTTACTACTGTATATGAGATGGAGGGAAAGGGGGTGCAGGGCAGCTGTTGAAGTAAAAAATCATTTATTGAGAAGAGTTTTGACTAAGCTATTTTAACATTACATCTAGCACTACATGTAACCCAAACCGATGGCACAATTCACATGGTATCACTGCACGAATAACACAAACTAAAAACAAAATACAAGGCTAACTGGGAATCATCATCCACTTACCACCAGTCCCGGTAAAACTCCCTGTCACCGAACCGCATCAGCTCAGCTACGAAGTTCATGGAAGAGTGGAAAAACCAATAGAAAAAGATGAGCCAGATTAAATGATTGGGAACCTGTTGGGGTAGAGGGGAGAGGAGTGGAAGCCTTGTGCCATTAGACAGTCTGGACATGAAGGATTATGTACATATAAGCTTACATCTTTTTAGTTATAATGTAGGTCCGGTTTCCCGGACACGAATTAAGCCTAGTCTTGGTCTAAGAAACACTGAATGGAGAATCTCTATTGAGAATGCTTTTCAATCCTGGACTTGGCTTTGTGTGTGTGTGTGTATGGGAAAATGGTAATGTATGGAGATTTGTGAGAGTCAACCAACATATCTTTTCACTGGGAAAATATGACAAAAGTGAAAAATGACAGATGGATGAAGTGTTAGGTTTGTATGGAGACTAGGGCTGACCCCAATTAGTTGACTGGTCAATTGTTTGGTCGATAGGATGTTGGTCGACCAAGAATTATCATTTTTACCCCCACAATACCACTTGACAGAGCAAAAACAGTTGAGACATTTTTGCAATTCCTTCGACCTCACTGGAACTAAGGGGCCTAGCCCGAACCATGAAAAACAGCCCCAGACCATTATTCCTCCTCCACCAAACTTTACAGTTGGCACTATGCATTCGGGCAGGTAGCTTTCTCTTGGAATCCGCCAAACCCAGATTCCTCCGTTGGACTGCTAGATGGTGAAGCGTGAAGCCTCAGAAATTGCAGCCGACATAAATGCTTCAGATTTCAAGTCACAGACATCTGAACATCAACTGTTCAGAGGGAACTAGGTCAATCAGGCCTTCATGGTCGGAACGCTGCAAAGAAACCACTACTAAAGGACACCAATAAGAAGAAGAGACCTGCTTGGGCCAAGAAACACGAGCAATGGACATTAGACCGGTGGAAATCTGTCCTTTGGTCTGATGAGTCCAAATTTGAGATTTTTGGTTCCAACCGCTGTGTCTTTGTGAGACGCAGAGTAGGTGAACGGATGATCTCTGCATGTGTGGTTCCCACCGTGAAGCATGGAGGAGGTGTTATGGTGTGGGGGTGCTTTGCTGGTGACACTGTCTGTGATTTATTTATAATTCAAGGCACACTTAACCAGCATGGCTACCACAGCATTCTGCAGCGATACGCCATCCCATCTGGTTTGGGCTTAGTGGGACTATCATTTGTTTTTCAACATGACAATGACCCAACACACCTCCAGGCTGCGTAAAGGCTATTTTACCAAGAAGTAGAATGATGGATTGCTGCATCAGATGACCTGGCCTCCACAATCCCCCGACCTCAACCCAATTGAGATGGTTTGGGATGAGTCGGACCGCAGAGTGAAGGAAAAGCAGGCAACAAGTGCTCAGCATATGTGGGAACTCCTTCAAGACTGTTGGAAAAGCATTCCAGGTGAAGGTGGTTGAGAGAATGCCAAGAGTGTGCAAAGCTGTCATCAAGGCAAAAGGGTGGCTATTTGAAGAATCTCATATAACATATATTTTGATTTGTTTAACACTTTCTGGGTTACTACATGATTCCATATGTGTTATTTCATAGTTTTGATATCTTCACTATTATTCTACAATGTAAAACATAAAGAAAACCCCTTGAATGAGTAGGTGTGTCCAAACTTTTGACTGGTACTATATTTGAACTCAGCAAAAAAAGAAACGTCCCTTTTTCAGGACCCTGTCTTTCAAAGATAATTCGTAAAAATCCAAAGAACTTCACAGATCTTCATTGTAAAGGGTTTAAACACTGTTTCCCATGCTTGTTCAATGAACCATAAACAATTAATGAACATGCACCTGTGGAACGGTCGTTAAGACACTAACAGCTTACAGATGGTAGGCAATTAAGGTCACAGTTATGAAAACCTAGGACACTAAAGACGCCTTTCTACTGACTCTGGAAAACACCAAAAGAAAGATGCCCAGGGTCCCTGCTCATCTGCGTGAACGTACTGTGAGACGCCTAAGACAGCGCTACAGGGAGACTGGACGGACAGCTGATCGTCCTCGCAGTGGCAGACCACGTGTAACAACACCTGCACAGGATCGGTACATCCGAACATCACACCTGCAGGACAAGTACAGGATGGCAACAACAACTGCCCGAGTTACACCAGGAACGCACAATCCCTCCATCAGTGCTTGTAGGGCTGTTGTAAGGCAGGTCCTCACCAGACATCACCGGCAACAACGTCGCCTATCGTTGAAGGAATGAGCGTTACACCGAGGCCTGTACTCTGGAGCGGGATCGATTTGGAGGTGGAGGGTCCGTCATGGTCTGGGGCGGTGTGTCACAGCATCATTGGACTGAGCTTGAAATCTCAACGCTGTGCGTTACAGGGAAGACATCCTCCTCCCTCATGTGGTACCCTTCCTGCAGGCTCATCCTGACATGACTCTCCAGCATGACAATGCCACCAGCCATACTGCTCATTCTGTGAGTGATTTCCTGCAAGACAGGAATGTCAGTGTTCTGCCATGGCCACCGAAGAGCCCGGATCTCAATCCCATTGAGCACGTCTGGGACCTGTTGGATCGGAGGGTGAGGACTAGGGCCATTCCCCCCAGAAATGTCAGGGAACTTGCAGGTGCCTTGGTGGAAGAGTGGGGTAACATCTCACAGCAAGAACTGGCAAATCTGGTGCAGTCCATGAGGAGGAGATGCACTGCAGTACTTAATGCAGCTGGTGGCCACACCAGACACTGACTGTTACTTTTGATTTTGACCCCCCCTTTGTTCAGGGACACATTATTCAATTTCTGTTAGTCACATGTCTGTGGAACTTGTTCAGTTTGTCTCAGTTGTTGAATCTTGTCATACAAATATTTACACATGTTAAGTTTGCTGAAAATAAACGCAGTTGACAGTGAGAGGACATTTGTTTTATGGCACAGGAGACACCTGTCTGATTCGGGCCCATCTCAGTGAACTAATCCATTGCAGAGCCCGAGACTAATCCATTGCGGCCGCAGGAATGGCACAGTCCAAGGAGAAGGGGAGCGTGGCTAATATGCACAATGCACGTCTCTCCAGAATGCACTGTCTCCCACCAATTTGTTGTTTCATAACTTAATTGTGTGAGTTGTTTGTGTTCGATTGTCAGTGTCTATCAATTCCCCCATTACATAGGCTATATCACCAGTAGTACATTTACCATTAATTTCTATAATTTGTAATCTACACTGAAAAATATAAATGCAACATGTAAAAGTACCATGTTTCATGAGCTGAAATAAAATATCCCCAAAATGTTCCATAAGGACAAAAAGCTTATTTATTTTACATTCTGTGCACAAATTTGTTTACATCCCTGTTTGTGAGCATTTCTCATTTGCCAAGATAATCCATCCACCTGACAGGTGTGGAATATCAAGAAGCTGATTAAACAGCATGATCATTACACAGGTGGACCTTGTGCTGGGGACGCTCTAAAATGTGCAGTTTTGAGGGAGCGTGCAGGAATGTCCACCAGTGCTGTTGCCAGAGAATTGAATGTTAATTTCTCTACCATAAGCCGCCTCCAACGTTGTTTTGTTTGCAGATGTCAACATTGTGAACAGAGGGCCCCATGGTGGCATGTTATGGGCAGGCATAAGCTACGGACAACGACCACAATTGTATTTTATCAATGGCAATTTGAATGCACAGAGAAACCATGACGAGATCCTGAGGCCCATTTATTGTGCCATTCATCCGCCGCCATCACCTCATGTTTCAGCATGATAATGCACAGCTCCATGTCGCAAGGATCTGTACACAATTCCTGGAAGCTGAAAATGTCCCAGTTCTTCCATGGCCTGCATACTCACCAGACATGTCTCCCATTGAGCATGTTTGGGATACTCTGGATCGACATGTACAGTGACAGTGTTCCAGCAATATAATTTTGATTAACCCCATGACAATGATTGAGATACGAAGACATTGTTATACATTTTATTAAACTGTTTCACGAAAATGTGCATATGAACCATAACTGGCACGCAGATCAGTAGAAATTGTATGATAAATTGGCATTCCACATGAGAAAGGTTGCCGACTCCTTGTGTAGCCCATTACCAGCAACTTCAGGAGAGTAACGGCAGAATCTGCGAAAGCCAGCAGGAGCGAGAGGAAGATGGTCGGGTCAGGTAGATTTTTTCTTCTGGTTGTCTTGATCTCTGGCTCCCTCTTCAGTCATTTGTGTCTTATTTCATCAAACCGTGTGCTTAAAGCATCAGACAAACTCAATACATATATACTGAACAAAAATATAAAAACACAACATGCAACAATTTCAACGATTTTACTGAGTTACAGTTCATATAAGGAAATCAGTCAATTGAAATAAATAAATTAGGCCCTAATCCAGGGTTCTTCAATTCCAGTCCTGGAGGGCCGAAACACCTGTTTTTCATCCTCTCCTTCTAATCAGGGGCTAATTCAGACCTGGGACACCAGGTGAGTGCAATTAACTACCAGGTAGAAATAAAAAACAGAAGTGTTTCGGCCCTCCAGGACCGGAATTGAAGAACCCTGCCCTAATCTATCGATTTCACATGACTGGGCAGGGGCAGCCAGGCCCAGCCAATAAAAATGAGTTTTTCCCCCACAAAAGGTCTGTATTACAGACAGAAATACTCCTCAGCAATTCTCTGACAACAGCTCTGGTGGACATTCCTGCAGTCAGCATGCCAATTGCACACTCCCTCAAAACTTGAGACATCTGTGGCATTGGGTGACAAAACTGCACATTTTAAAAGTGGCCTTTTATTGTCCCCAGCACAAGGTGCACCTGTGTAATGATCATGCTGTTTAAATCAGCTTCTTGATATGCCACACCTGTCAGGTGGATGGATTATCTTGGCAAAGGAGAAATGCTCACTAACAGGGATGTAAAAAAAAAAAAAAAAAAAAAAAAAAAAAAAAAACTGTGCACCAAATTTGAGAAAAATAAGTTTTTTGTGCATATGGAAAATATCTGATTTTTTATTTTAGCTCATGAAACATGGGACCAACACTTTACATTTTGTGTTTATATTTTTGTTCAGTGTAGTTGATTTTATTCAAACACATAGAAAATATATGGAAAATCAATCAATTGGTCAGACAACTTTCTGTCGACAAATATTTTTTTTTAGTCGGGGACAGCCGTAATGGAGACATGGGTTTAGGTTATGTGGTCTGTATTTGTACTCACAGCCAGTTTCAACATGCGCTCCATCATTCTGGAAAAGTCCATATCCTGCCATAGGGGGTACATGAAACAAAGTCACCCCTAAGCACAAAGAAATGGAGCAGTTGAATAGACAAAAGTCCAACAGACAAAGGATGTTAATTTTCACCTGGAATGGTTTCATGGAATTCTGAATTGTCGGCACTATCCACTGAAAAAAGAACATCCACATTAGTGCATATGTGAGACATGGTTAACATAAAAGTGTATCTTGTTATTTGGGATAATAAAGCCACCCATTGATTAAATAATTAATCTGGTTTGATGAGTGAAAATACACCAAATATTAACCAAGGTAATGTCAGTATGGACAACACATAATGAACGTACCTGTTGTACCAATCCAATCAGTAACTGTATGAAGAAAAGCTGGAAAATATTTCAGATCATGTTTTTAGATTTGACACAACATCTTTAAAATGTATTAAAGGGGCAATCAGCAGTTGCTACATCCATTTTTGGAATTTATGATATGTACCCATTAATTCTTGAAGAATATAACTTAATAAATGCCTCATGAGATTAGTTAGTTTTAGTCCAATGTTTGTAAACAAAGTAAATGCAAACATACACTGTATAGCCTCAAAACATGGTTAAAAAATATCATGGATGGTCAGTCCTTGCATCCATAGCTCCAACTATGAATTTGAGAGTGATTTACATTTCTCCAGCCACATCCCTCAGATTTGTACTGAAACAGTGGTGGTGACAACACTTTTAACTGCTAATTGGTGCTTTAAAATATATGTTTTCATGATAGTAGGGTGCATGTAAATAGCATATTCCCAGGTCTCTCGGTTTTCCTGATATGACCTTTGACCTCACCATCTCAAAGAGTCTCCTCAGCAGGAAGCTCTTGCGTATCCGTGGTGACCGGGGGAAGTTCAGCTCATAGCAGAGTGTTGGGGCGAACACAAAGTAGTAGATATCTGTGGAAGGAGGACAGTGAAACACACGCACACATTAAAGTCATTCATTCATCATACACATTGTCTTTTGAAATAAGAATTGTGTACGTAAAGATACGTTTATTAGATTTGAACTTTTTTCCAACTGTACATTGCAACTATCTACTAGTCATTATGTTCTGTATCTCTTTCTGTTCTGACCTCTGTGTGTGAGATTTCCAGGGTAGGACACATGAGCATGTACAACTGACCCATTGGACCGGGCCACAGATGGACCTATGGGGGCATAGAACGTGTGGATGAAAAATACAGATTATTTCTTACAGCAGTACTTCTATACAACCAATAGATGGCGATGGCAGCACAGTAACGTTTCAGAAAGCGTGACATTGCTGCATACATGAAGGTGCATCTAATCATCTGCGTGTGTGTTCGTATTTATTCAGGGGGCAAAATATACATATTTAAACAAACGCTGAAAGCTTTTCGCAATAAACAACAACCCAGCCAAAGAAACAGGTCACATAAGTTACTCATACAGCGATGAGTCATACAGCTCATTAAATACCTGTCTATTTCCCCTCACGTCTTGGAGAGGTCAGCGTAATTATACGAATCCTGGGATAGCCAATCAGATCTCGGGCAGCATCCGTGTTATCGAGAGGGCGCAAATTGAGAGAAGACCCAGAGCTGTGTGTGTGTGTGTGTGTATGTGTGTGTGTGTGTGAGAGAGAGAGAGTGAGTGTGAGTGTGTGTCAACATGCTAATTTGCCGATGCTATCCAGTTCACATTATTACACTAGCAGCACTGGAGTAAAGATCACAAATACCAATGTCAACCAGGTACAGCATTATCCTCTGGCGGGGGTACTGTAGAAAGATGGCAGCCATAGAATTTGAAGCACCTCAAAAATGTTTGAGCTATTTGTGCTTTTACTTAAATGAATGAATGTCCTATTTACGCACGCACACGCGCACGCACACGCACACACAAATACACAAGCAAATGCACACACACAGCAAGTAAGGTAGGTAAGTATGAAGGTAAACCTGTATGCTGAGTTAATCTCAGCCTATATTGCCTTCATGTTTTGGCCCTAACGGAGATATGGATTTCCCCTGAGAACACGGCTACTCCAGCTGCTCTCTCGTCATCTGACTACGTGTTCTCTCATAGTCCGAGAGCATCTGGTCGTCGCGGTGGTAGCACAGGGCTATTCATTTATCTTAAATAGAGATTTTCTCTTTTCTCCCTCTCTCACCTGTCTATCTCATTTGAATTCCATGCAGTCACTGTCACTTCTCCTCTCAAGCTTAACATTGTTGTCATCTATCGCCCACCAGGTGCCCTCAATGACCTTGACCAGCTCATTTGTTGACGATGGCTCACCACTAATCGTACTGGGCGACTTTAACCTCCCGATGCCTGACTTCAGTTCATTTCTTTCCACTCCTTTCCTCTTTTGACCTCACTCTTTCCCAGTCACCTCCCACTCACAAGGCAGGAAATACGCTTGACCTCATCTTAATGTCTCTGATAACTACTTTGTTTCCTTTTCTCTCCTCCAACCCTACCCAGATGGTCATGTGTCGCTGCAATCTTCACTCTCTCTCTCTCCTCTTCTATCCTATCCTCTCCCTTCTGCTAAATTATTGTCCTTCCTGTTTCCCGACTCTGCCTCTTCGACCCTACTCTCCTCCCTTTCCGCATCCTATGACTCTCACTGTCCCCTTTCCTCCCGGGCCAGCTCGACCTTCCCCTCCCGCTCCGTTGCTGAGTGCTTCACTGCGTGCTAACAGAATAGGGCTGTGGGCAGCTGAGCGGAAATGGAGAAAAACTATCATCCTTCCACTCCCTCCTCTCTACCTTCTCTTCCTCTGTATCCGTTGCTAAAGCCACTGTCACTCTAAATTGAAATATTCTGCCTCCAACTCTGGGAAACGCTTCTCCATCCTCCGTAATCCTCCACCTCTTCCCCCTCCCACTCTGCTGACGACATCCACTACTCATTCACTCAGCCCACTGATCCCATTCACAGAGAATTCCCCCATGCCTCAACATCTTTCTCCCCTCTCTCTCCAGATGAAACCCTGCGACTAGTTATGTCAGGCTGCCCAACAACTTGCCCATTTGACCCCATTCCCTCCTCCCTCTCTGGAGACCTTCTCCCATTGCTCACTTCCCTTATCAACTCATCCCTGACCACTGGCTGCATCCCCTCTGACTTCAATATGGCCAGAGTCGCTCCCCTCCTCAAGAAACCAACACTTGACCCTGCTCACGTCAAAAACGACAGACCGGTATCCCTACTTTCTTTTCTTTCCAAAACACTTGAGCGTGCTGTCTCTGACCAACTTTCTCGTTATCTCTCTCAGAACGATCTTGAGACCGCTCAACTGAGACCGCTCTTCTCTGTGTCACAGAGGCTCTCCACTCTGCCAAAGCTGACTCCCTCTCCTCTGTTCTCATCCTCCTAGATCTATCTGCTGCCTTCGACACCTTGAACCATCAGATCCCCCTTTCCACCCTCTCAGGGTTGGGCATCTCAGGCTATGCGCACTCCTGGATTGCACCCTACCTGGCAGGTCGCTCTACCAGATGGCGTGGAGAGGGTCTGTGTCTGCACCACATGCTCTCACTACTGGTGTCCCCCATGTCTCGGTTCTAGGCCCTCTCCTCTTTTCTCCTTACACCAAGTCCCTTGGCTCGGTCATATCCTCACATGGTCTCTCCTATCATTGCTATGAGGATGACACTTAACTACTCTTCCCCTTTCCCCTTTCGGACGCCCAGGTGGCGACACGCATCTCTTCGTGCCTGGCAGATATCTCAGCTTGGATGTCGGCTCACCACCTCAAGCTCAACCTCGACGAAACTGAGCTGCTCTTCCTCCCGGGGAAGGCCTGCCTGCTCCAAGACCTCTCCATCATGGTTGACAACTCCACGTTGTCCCCCTAACAGAGTGCAAAGAACCTTGGCGTGACCCTGGACAACACCCTGTCGTTCTCTGCAAAACATCAAAGCAGTGACTCTACAATATCCGTAGAGTACAACTTTTCCTCACACAGGAAGTGGCGCAGGTCCAAATCCAGGCACTTGTCATCTCCCGTCTAAACTACTGCAACTCTGTTGGTTGGGCTCCCCACTTGTGCCATCAAACCCCTGCAACTTATCCAGAATGCCACAGCCTGCCTGGTGTTCAACCTTCCTACTTTCTCCCATGTCACCCCGCTCCTCCGCACACTCCCCTGGCTTCCAGTTGTAGCTTGCATTATCTTCAAGACCCTGGTGCTTGCCTACGGAGCAGCGAGAGGAACTGCCCCTAAAGTCAGGACAGCGGAGTCCCTGCCCATCTTCCAAAAATGTCCAAAACCCTACCTCTTTGAAGAGTATCTTAAATAACTCCCACGGTGCACCCAAAGCCACCCACCCCGTCCCCCAAAAAGAACCTAGTCTTTTCCTACTAGCACTGACTTTACTGATAAATACTTTGTTGAGGAAAATGTACTTGATATGATGTGATATGTGGTTGTCTCACCTAGCTATCTTAAGATGAATGCACTAATTGTAAGTCTCTCTGGATAAGAGTGTCTGCTAAATGACTAACATATAAAGTTAGACAGTGGTACTACTGATCAGTAGTACTCACATGAATGGGAGCGGGTCAGGGTGCGGGCTTTGGTATGTCTAATCTCTCTGCACCACATGTTAACGTCCTTATACGAGTACAGCTTCATGAAGAGGATGGTGTACACACCCAGGGCAAAGACTCCCCCAGCTGGACAAGAAAAAAAATAGATATTATCAAGCTTTACACACACTATAACACTATATATTATATATGTGTCTCTTTTAGATAGATCCTCTCTGAGAAAAGCATTTAGTATTTTTGATCAAGGAATACAAGTAGCCTACCGTTGCCCAAAGATGAGACACATTAGAGCTATGAATATGACCATGCAGTGTAAGCAGGCGTATCATGATCAGGCCATCTCACCTGGGGTCATGGAGGTCAGCGTGAGCACAGTGGCTGATGGGAAACAGAGGAGGGTAGTCAGATTGACCAAGTAAAGGAACGCTCCAGTAGTCTCTGAGATGATGCCCTGCAGAGCAACAGGAATTAAAACCATTGTTAAAACAGTGGCCTGAGCACAGGATTACAATTACAACTCTATGGGGATCTCTGTGGGCCTGGGGTTGTATAGTGATCTAAGCTGCTGCCTCCAGAATACATGTACCAGTGAGAGTGTGGGTAGCAGTGAGAGTGTGGGTAGCAGTGAGAGTGTGGGTACCAGTGAGAGTGTGGGTACCAGTGAGAGTGTGGGTAGCAGTGAGAGTGTGGGTACCAGTGAGAGTGTGGGTTCCAGTGAGAGTGTGGGTAGCAGTGAGAGTGTGGGTACCAGTGAGAGTGTGGGTAGCAGTGAGAGTGTGGGTACCAGTGAGAGTGTGGGTACCAGTGAGAGTGTGGGTAGCAGTGAGAGTGTGGGTAGCAGTGAGAGTGTGGGTACCAGTGAGAGTGCGGGTACCAGTGAGAGTGTGGGTACCAGTGAGTGTGGGTAGCAGTGAGAGTGTGGGTACCAGTGAGTGCGGGTACCAGTGAGAGTGTGGGTACCAGTGAGAGTGTGGGTACCAGTGAGAGTGTGGGTTCCAGTGAGAGTGTGGGTAGCAGTGAGAGTGTGGGTACCAGTGAGTGCGGGTACCAGTGAGAGTGTGGGTACCAGTGAGAGTGTGGGTACCAGTGAGAGTGCGGGTACCAGTGAGAGTGTGGGTACCAGTGAGTGCGGGTACCAGTGAGAGTGTGGGTACCAGTGAGAGTGTGGGTACCAGTGAGAGTGTGGGTACCAGTGAGAGTGTGGGTAGCAGTGAGAGTGTGGGTAGCAGTGAGAGTGTGGGTAGCAGTGAGAGTGTGGGTACCAGTGAGAGTGTGGGTAGCAGTGAGAGTGTGGGTACCAGTGAGAGTGTGGGTACCAGTGAGAGTGTGGGTACCAGTGAGAGTGTGGGTTCCAGTGAGAGTGTGGGTAGCAGTGAGAGTGTGGGTACCAGTGAGAGTGTGGGTAGCAGTGAGAGTGTGGGTACCAGTGAGAGTGTGGGTACCAGTGAGAGTGTGGGTACCAGTGAGAGTGCGGGTACCAGTGAGAGTGTGGGTACCAGTGAGTGCGGGTACCAGTGAGAGTGTGGGTACCAGTGAGAGTGTGGGTACCAGTGAGAGTGTGGGTACCAGTGAGAGTGTGGGTAGCAGTGAGAGTGTGGGTAGCAGTGAGAGTGTGGGTAGCAGTGAGAGTGTGGGTACCAGTGAGAGTGTGGGTAGCAGTGAGAGTGTGGGTACCAGTGAGAGTGTGGGTAGCAGTGAGAGTGTGGGTACCAGTGAGAGTGTGGGTACCAGTGAGAGTGTGGGTAGCAGTGAGAGTGTGGGTAGCAGTGAGAGTGTGGGTAGCAGTGAGAGTGTGGGTACCAGTGAGAGTGTGGGTAGCAGTGAGAGTGTGGGTACCAGTGAGAGTGTGGGTAGCAGTGAGAGTGTGGGTACCAGTGAGAGTGTGGGTACCAGTGAGAGTGTGGGTACCAGTGAGAGTGTGGGTAGCAGTGAGAGTGTGGGTAGCAGTGAGAGTGTGGGTACCAGTGAGAGTGTGGGTAGCAGTGAGAGTGTGGGTAGCAGTGAGAGTGTGGGTAGCAGTGAGAGTGTGGGTAGCAGTGAGAGTGTGGGTTTGAATCCGGCCCACTCTTTCTAGTACATCCTCTTCCCTCTCCTCCCACCTCCTGTCAGTCTTTCACCTATCTAATACATATTAGGGGGGGAAATACAATATAATCCTTATATAAAAAAAACAAAAAAACAAGTGACCTTCCAAAGACACAAAGAACAGCCCTTGTTGTCAACTAGCTAGAGGAGCCACATTGGTTTTGGTTAGGGGGAAATGCAGAACCAACATAACAGATGTCCCCCTCCATTTCCATCTAACGGATGTCTGAAATGCTTGTGTTCACGAGCAACAGAGAGATTAGTAAGATTTCACAGTGCATCGTTCACATTAGTCCCAGACATTATGGCACAATACTCACCACTGATAGCCTCCGCTCCGTGTACAAAGCTGCCATTATGAACACGTTCGAGACTACAGGAGAGATACAATAAAAACACATTAGACAGCCGTATAATATTGCAACAATATTGTTCCAAAATGAGAACATTTGCCCACACTTGGTGGAAAAACAGTTGCTGGTATTTTAAACAGGTATAGACTCAGGTTGCTAAGCAACAAAAGCCAGATAATTAACTTTTCAAATAAATAGATTTTGGAAGATGTACAACAACCACAATAATATGGTTAGCATGCCAAAGAGGAAACTGGTTTAGGCTATATACCAATGACAAGGCATGGTGCAGGCCAGCTATATGGGTCTTTTAAGAACAGTGAAACCACTTGGATAGGGTCCACCAGTATCCCATATCTATCAGAGAGGAGGGAAAGAGACAAAAAAAAAGTCACATGGATGGATACTATTTTTGTTCACAAGGAGATAGTTATCAAATCAAAATTTGATTTGTCACATGTGCCGAATACAACAGGTGTAGACCTTACAGTGAAATGCTTACTTACAAGCCCTCATGCAGTTAAGAATACCCCCCCCAAAAAATAAAAAATATACAATATAAACTAATACGAAATAAAAGTAACAAATAATTAAAGAGCAGCTGTAAAAATAACAATAGCGAGGCTATATACAGGGGGTACCGGTACCGAGTCAATGTGCGGGGGCACCGGTTAGTCGAGGTAATTGAGGTAATATGTACATGTAGGTAGAGTTATTAAAGTGACTATGCATAGATAATAAACAGAGACTACCCAGACAATGCAAATAGTCTGGGTAGCCATTTGGTAGAGCATGGCGCTTGCAACGGCAGAGTTGTGGGTTCGTTTCCCACGGGGGGCCAGTATGAAAAATGTATGCACTCACTAAATAAGCTCTGGATAAGAGCGTCAGCTAAAATGACTTTTAAAAAACATTAGATGTTCAAGAGTCTTATAGCTTGGGGGTAGAAGCTGTTTAAAAGCCTCTTGGACCTAGACTTGGCGCTCCGGTCCCGCTTGCCGTGCGGTAGCAGAGAGAACAGTCTATGACTAGGGTGGCTGGAGTCTTTGACAATTTTTAGGGCCTTCCTCTGACACCGCCTGGTAGAGGTCCTGGATGGCAGGAAGCTTGGCCCCAGTGATGTACTGGGCCGTACGCACTACCCTCTGTAGTGTCTTGCGGTCGGAGGCCAAGCAGTTGCCATACCAGGCAGTGATGCAACCAGTCAGGATGCTCTCGATGGTGCAGCTGTAGAACCTTTTGAGGATCTCAGGACCCATGCCAAATCTTTTCAATCACCTTAGGGGGAATAGGTTTTGTCGTGCCCTCTTCATGACTGTCTTGGTATGCTTGGACCATGTTAGTTTGTTGGTGATGTGGACACCAAGGAATTGACGCTCTCAACCTGCTCCACTAGAGCCCCGTCGATGAGAATGGGGGCGTGCTCGGTCCTCTTTTTCCTGTAGTCCACAATCATCTCCTTTGTCTTGATCACGTTGAGGGAGAGGTTGTTGTCCTGGGACCACACGGCCAGGTCTCTGACCTCCTCCCTATAGGCTGTCTCGTAGTTGTCGGTGATCAGGCCTACCACTGTTGTCATCGGCAAACTTAATGATGGTGTTGGAGTCGTGCCTGGCCATGCAGTCATGAGTGAACAGGGAGTACAGGAGGGGACTGAGCACGCACCCTGAGGGGCCCCCGTGTTGAGGATCAGCGTGGCAGATGTGTTGTTACCTACCCTTACCACCTGGGGGTGGCCCGTCAGGAAGTCCAGGATCCAGTTGCAGAGGGAGGTGTTTAGTCCCAGGGTCCTTAGCTTAGTGATGAGCTTTGAGGGCACTATGGTGTTGAACACTGAGCTGTAGTCAATGAATAGCATTCTCACATAGGTGTTCCTTTTGTCCAGGTGTGAAAGGGCAGTGTGGAGCGCAATAGAGATTGCATCATCTGCGGATCTGTTGAGGCGGTATGCAAATTGGAGTGGGTCTAGGGTTTCTAGGATAATGGTGTTGATGTGAGCCATGACCAGCCTTTCAAAGCACTTCATGACTACAGACGTGATTGCTACGGGTCGGTAGTCATTTAGGCAGGTTACCTTAGTGTTCTTGGGCACAGGGACTATGCTGGTCTGCTTGAAACATGTTGGTATTACAGACTCAGACAGGGAGAGGTTGAAAACGTCAGTGAAGACACTTGCCAGTTGGTCAGCACATGCTCGGAGTACACGTCCTGGTAATCCGTCTGGCCCTGCGGCCTTGTGAATGTTGACCTGTTTAAAAGGTCTTACTCACATCGGCTACGGAGAGCGTGATCACACAGTCGTCCGGAACAGCTGATGCTCTCATGCATGTTTCAGTGTTATTTGCCTCGAAGCGAGCATAGAAGTGATTTAGCTCGTCTGGTAGGCTTGTGTCACTGGGCAGCTCGCGGCTATGCTTCCCTTTGTAGTCTGTAATAGTTTTCAAGCCCTGCCACATCCGACGAGCGGAGCCGGTGTAGTACGATTCGATCTTAGTCCTGTAATGACGCTTTGCCTGTTTGATGGTTTGTCAGAGGGCATAGCGGGATTTCTTATAAGCTTCCGGGTTAGAGTCCCGCTCCTTGAAAGCGGCAGCTCTACCCTTTAGCTCAGTGCGGATGTTGCCTGTAATCCATGGCTTCTGGTTGGGGTATGTACGTAAAATCACTGTGGGGACGATGTCATCGATGCACTTATTGATTAAGCCAGTGACTGATGTGGTGTACTCCTCAATGCCATTGGATGAATCCCGGAACATATTCCAGTCTGTGCTAGCAAAACAGTCCTGTAGCTTAGCATCTGCTTCATCTGACCACTTTTTTATTGACCGAGTCACTGGTGCTTCCTGCTTTAGTTTTTGCTTGTAAGCAGGAATTAGGAGGATAGAATTATGGTCAGATTTGCCAAATGGAGGGCGAGGGAGAGCTTTGTACGCGTCTTTCTGTGTGGAGTAAAGGTGGTCTAGAATTTTTTCCCCTCAGGTTGCACATTTAACATGCTGGTAGAAATGAGGGGCTTACTACAGAAGCTGTGGTCAAAATGAATGGATCTGCAGTCGTGATGGGAGATACAATTAGGATCTCAGTGATCAACGAATGATGATATAGAAGTTTAACATAGCCTTAGTCTAATAGTTATTTGGGGTGCCTTTAGCTGCAGATACTTACTTTATAAGATTCTCCAGGAAAAGGCGTGCATTGCTCAAGACCTGCAATAGAAGACATTTCGTAATCAGAGGGTGGCAGGTAGCCTGGCACTTAAGAGCATTGGGCCAGTAACCGAAATGTGCCCTTGGGCAAGGCACTTAACCATAATTGCTCCTGTAAGTCGGTCTGGATAAGAGCGTCTGCTAAATTATTAAAATATAAATGTAAAATGTGCTTTAGGTCTGACTCCATTTAATCGATTTATTTTGTTGAGCAGTGGCAAAACATTATGGCACACGAGACACCTGTCTGATTCACGAAGACATGCCTGTCTGAGTGGAGTAATCCATTGCAGAGTCCGCGAGGATGGCAGACCAGTATCACCCAGTAGTACATTTACCGTTAATTACCCTAATTTCTAAACTAAGTTTGTTTGGTTATGGTAATTTATTTTAATGCATTCAATATATTATTATTACAGTCTTACCGTTGTCATTGTAGGAGTGGACACGTTGTTTGCAGAGCGCACAACCTAGGCTACACAATATTTTCTACCTGCAGGCTGCAATGTTTTTATTTGTTGGCTTTATGTAGGCTATTTTTACATATTGGCAATGGCAATAGAAGTTACTTTTAGATTTGTATCATTTTTCATTTAGATAAGAGTTTTGATTAACCACATGACATTGATTGAGATGTGAAGACCTTAAATGAGATGTGCATATGAAAATCATAACTGGCACACAGATCACTAGAAATGTTACAATAACTTGGCATGCCAAATGGAAAAGGTTGCCGACCGCTGGTGTAGCTTATTACCGGCAACTTCAGGAGCTTAAAGGCAGAATCTGCTAAGGCCAGCAGCAGCGGGCAGCAGGTGGAGGAGGGTCGGGAACAGGTTCTGGTTAGGTTGCCTTTATGACAGCTTTGCACACTCTTGCCATTCGCTCAACCAGCTTCACCTGGAATGCTTTTCCAACAGTCTTGAAGGAGTTCCCACATATGCTGAGCACTTGTTGCCTGCTTTTCCTTCACTCTGTCATCCCAAACCATCTCAATTTGGTTGAGGTCGGGGGATTGTGGAGGCCAGGTCATCTGATGTAGCACTCCGTCAATCTTTTTCTTGGTAAAATAGCCCTTACACAGCCTGGAGGTGTGTTCGGTCCTGTTGAAAAACAAATGATAGTCCCACTAAGCCCAAACCAGATGGGATGGCGTATCGCTGCAGAATGCTGTGGTAGCCATGCTGGTTAATTCTAAATAAATCACAGACAGTGTCACCAGCAAAGCACCCCCACCTCCATGCTTTACGGTGGGAACTACACATGCGGAGATCATCCATTCACCCACACCGCGTCTCACAAAGACACAGCGGTTGGAACCAAAAATCTCCAATTTGGACGCCAGACCAAAAGGACACATTTCCACTGGTCTAATGTCCATTGCTTGTGTTTCTTGGCCCAAGCAGGTCTCTTCTTCTTATTGGTGTCCTTTAGTAGTGGTTTCTTTGCAGCAATCCGACCATGAAGTCCTGATTCACACAGTCCCCTCTGAACAGTTGATGTTGAGATGCGTCAGTGACTTGAACTCTGAATCATTTATTTGGGCTGCAATATCTGAGGCTGGTAACTCTAATGAACTTATCCTCTGCAGCAGAGGTAACTCTGGGTCTTCCATTCCTGTGGCGGTCCTCATGAGAGCCAGTTTCATCATAGCGCTTGGTTTTTGCGACTACACTTGAAGAAACTTTCAAAGTTCTTGAAATGTTCCAAAGTTCTTGAAATGTTCCTTGCTGACTGACCTTAATGTCTTCAAGTAATGATGGACTGTATTTTTGCTTATTTGAGCTGTTCTTGCCATAATATGGACTTGGTCTTTTACCAAATAGGGCCATCTTCTGTATACCCCCCCCCCACACCCCACCTTGTCACAACACAACTGATTGGCTCAAAGCATTAAGAAGGAAATACATTCCACAAATTAACTTTTAAGAAAGGCACACCTGTTAATTGAAATGCATTCCAGGTGACTACCTCATGAAGCTGGTTGAGAGAATGCCAAGAGTGTGCAAAACTGTCATCAAGGGAAAGGGTGGCTATTTGAAGAATGTCAAATATAAAATATATTTTGATTTGTTTAACACTTTTTTGGTTACTACATGATTCCATATGTGTTATTTCATAGTTTTGATGTCTTCACTATTATTCTACAATGTAAAAATAAAGAAAAACACTTGAATGAGTAGGTGTGTCCAAACTTTTGACTGGTAGTGTGTGTATATATACAGTGGGGAGAACAAGTATTTGATACACTGCCGATTTTGCAGGTTTTCCTACTTACAAAGCATGTAGAGGTCTGTAATTTTTATCATAGGTACACTTCAACTGTGAGAGACGGAATCTAAAACAAAAATCCAGAAAATCACATTCTATGAATTTTAAGTAATTAATTTGCATTTTATTGCATGACATAAGTATTTGATCACCTACCAACCAGTAAGAATTCCGGCTCTCACAGACCTGTTAGTTTTTCCTTAAGAAGCCCACCTGTTCTCCACTCATTACCTGTATTAACTGCACCTGTTTGAACTCGTTACCTGTATAAAAGACACCTGTCCACACACTCAATCAAACAGACTCCAATCTCTCCACAATGGCCAAGACCAGAGAGCTGTGTAAGGACATCAGGGATACAATTGTAGACCTGCACAAGGCTGGGATGGGTTGCAGGACAATAGGCAAGCAGCTTGGTGAGAAGGCAACAACTGTTGGCGCAATTATTAGAAAATGGAAGAAGTTCAAGATGACGGTCAATCACCCTCGGTCTGGGGCTCCATGCAAGATCTCACCTCGTGGGGCATCAATGATCATGAGGAAGGTGAGGGATCAGCCCAGAACTACACGGCAGGACCTGGTCAATGACCTGAAGAGAGCTGGGACCACAGTCTCAAAGAAAACCATTAGTAACACACTACGCCGTAATGGATTAAAATCCTGCAGCGCACGCAAGGTACCCCTGCTCAAGCCAGCGCATGTCCAGGCCCGTCTGAAGTTTGCCAATGACCATCTGGATGATCCAGAGGAGGAATGGGAGAAGGTCATGTGGTCTAATGAGACAAAAATAGAGCTTTTTGGTCTAAACTCCACTCGCCGTGTTTGGAGGAAGAAGAAGGATGAGTACAACCCCAAGAACACCATCACAACCGTGAAGCATGGAGGTGGAAACATCATTCTTTGGGGATGCTTTTCTGCAAAGGGGACAGGACGACTGCACCGTATTGAGGGGAGGATGGATGGGGCCATGTATCGCGAGATCTTGGCCAACAACATCCTTCCCTCAGTAAGAGCATTGAAGATGGGTCGTGGCTGGGTCTTCCAGCATGACAACGACCCGAAACACACAGCCAGGGCAACTAAGGAGTGGCTCCGTAAGAAGCATCTCAAAGTCCTGGAGTGGCCTAGCCAGTCTCCAGACCTGAACCCAATAGAAAATCTTTGGAGGGAGCTGAAAGTCCGTATTGCCCAGCGACAGCCCCGAAACCTGAAGGATCTGGAGAAGGTCTGTATGGAGGAGTGGGCCAAAATCCCTGCTGCAGTGTGTGCAAACTTGGTCAAGACCTACAGGAAACATATGATCTCTGTAATTGCAAACAAAGGTTTCTGTACCAAATATTAAGTTCTGCTTTTCTGATGTATCAAATACTTATGTCATGCAATAAAATGCAAATTATTTACTTAAAAATCATACAATGTGATTTTCTGGATTTTTGTTTTAGATTCCGTCTCTCACAGTTGAAGTGTACCTATGATAAAAATTACAGACCTCTACATGCTTTGTAAGTAGGAAAACCTGCAAAATCGGCAGTGTATCAAATACTTGTTCTCCCCACTGTATGTATATATATATATATAAATAAATAAATAAAAATGGGAAGCAGGCACGTGTCTTTCACTGACCTGTGTAAAGACAGACTGACAGGGATGTGACAATTCATTTTTCATTTCTCTAATGTTTTGTTGTTGTTGTTTTCAGGTGCTCTTCTGACCCTATGTAGCCAGGTCTCATCTACTTTTTAACTTTTAACTCCTCACAAAGTGTGGCTTGTTTGGTGTCTGCTGTGAAGGAATAACACAAGTCAACTAGTTGATTGATGAAGGCATGTCATCCAGCAAAGGCAGCCGCGCAGTCATCAACTACATGCACCATTTCTTCACCAACTATGGCGATGGGGAAACACATGTGGACCTGAATTGTGACAACTACTGTGGCCAAAACAAGAACACATTTGTGCTCTGGTATTGCGCCTGGTGGATCATGCACAAGGTCCACCACAGTCTGGACCTTCACTTCCTGATCACAGGTCACACCAAGTTTGCCCCCGACTGGTGCTTCGGCCTTATCAGGCAGCGCTTCAGAAAGACCAGAGTGAACACTTAGTCAGAGATTGCTGGTGTGGTGAAGGACTGTGACAGGGGTCAACAACCCACAGCTGGTTGGACTGGAGGATGGTACGGTGACAGGGGTCAACATCCCACAGCTGGTTGGACTGGAGGATGGTACGGTGCTGGTGGAAAGCTATGGCTGGCTATAACACCTGACTCCGTACTTCAGGCCACTGCCACAGATCAAGCAGTACCAGCACTTCAGGTGGATATCATTTTCATTGCATTGTTATTCTTATCTAAACTTGGGAGGTGAATTGATGTTTTGGAAGGTTGTAATGTCTTCCTCATTTTTGGTCTATTTTCCAGTTTTACAGCTTCGATGCTCTGTAGCTTGGTGTTGTTGTCGCCAAGGAGTGTTCGGACTCAGTCGGGACCAGGTTTCAGCTGCTGCGCAACTCTGACGTCCTTCCTCCCATAGATGGTCTGCCTGTACAAGCACCACCTGGACTGGACACAACTAGACAAACTGATCTTTTTGAGAAGATCAGGGAGTTTTGCGACGAAGAATGCATGGACATCACATGCCATGCACCAAAGTCAAGGGCAGGACAGAAACAGGCTCTCCGAATATAGATTCACTTGTTCATGCGTGGTGCGGACGGACCAGTTCTGCACTGGGGGTGAGTTCCCAGTCATCCGGACTATCTGCAGTGCCTCTATGCACATTCACATGACTCTCTCCTAAGCAGAGTATGTGAGCGGAGCTGGAACAGAGAGTGCGGAGTGAGATACCCAAAGGCTGGAGCGTAGGCCTTCTCGCCCGCTCCAATTTTCCTCCAATAGCGCTCACTTCACGAACTCAGGTCTTGCCCGGCCCAGCATGCATTTGTAGTCTACTTGTGTGCTGCTATAGCCCCTTGCTTTAGCTACTGTCATGGAGTTCAATAAATATTTTCATAAAGAAACTGATAAAACACACAGGTGCTAAATCAAGGTGACTTACAAAGATGAGGACCAAGAGCAAGAGAGGGAGTGTGGTGATGTAGTGTCCACAACTAAAGAATCACTGTGGAATCTGAAAAGACACGCATCCTGAAAGCATGATGGGGTACTTATTACTACGTGCACATGCTAAAAGAAAGGAACGAGGTGGGTAGATAACTAAGTGTGTCATTGTAGCAAAGTATTTATACACTAAAAATCTGATCTCTTAAAAGTTTCCTTCATTTTTGTTCTATTATCTATACAACAGGCCATCATTGATTTTGGCCCAATAGGCCTGGCATATTCCCACGTTCAAGGAGCTTTCCGTTTTGATTGAGTTATTTTGCCTAAAAACCGTTAGGCCTACCTATAGAAAAATAAATAAAAAATAAAAAAACTTTTACATCTCTGCCCAGCCTGGCAAGAGTGGCCAAATGAGTGTTTAGCATCCTCAGTGGCTCTGGAAGCAGTGAGAGGATATTCTCTGCTGCTGGCCTGCTCTCCAGGCACCATCGCATGAACCTAAAGCCACAGACGAATGAATTTAAAAGGCTATAATGATTTAATACAAAGAAATGAGATGTTCGACGAGCAGGTGTCCACATACATTTGGTCATGTATTGTAGTTAAGTGGCAATTATGCATGTAGCCTTTGGCTACCTAACCTAACATATACTACATGACCAAAAGTATGTGGACACCTGCTCGTCGAACATCTAATTCCAAAATCATGGACATTAATATGGAGTTGGTCCCCCCTTTGCTGCTATAACAGCCTCCAGTCTTCTAGGGAGGCTTTCCACTAGATGTTAGAACATTGCTGCGGGGACTTGCTTCCATTCAGCCACAAGAGCATTAGTGAGGTCGGGCACTGATGTTGGGCAATTAGGCCTGGCTTGCAGTCGGCGTTCCAATTCATCCCACGGGTATCCGATGAGGTTGAGGTCAGGGCTCTGTGCAGACCAGTCAAGTTCTTCCACACCGATCTTGACAAACCATTTCTGTATGGACCTCGCTTTGTGTACGGGGGCACTGTCATGCTGAAACAGGAAAGGGCCTTCCCCAAACTGTTGCCACAAAGTTGGAAGCACAGAATCATCTAGAATGTCATTGTATGCTGCAGCGTTAAGATTTCCCTTCACTGGAACTAAGGGGCCTCGCCCGAACCATGAAAAACAGCCCCAGACCATTATTCCTCCTCCACCAAACTTTACAGTTGGCAATATGCATTGGGGCAGGTAGCGTTCTCCTGGCATCCGCCAAACCCAGATTCGTCCGTCGGACTGCCAGAGAACGCGTTTCCACTCCCGACGAACAGTTCTTGTGCTGATGTTGCTTCCAGAGGTAGTTTGGAACTCTGAAGTGAGTGTTGCAACCGAGGACAGACGATTTTTACGCGCTACTCACTTCAGCAGTCCCGTTCTGTGTGCTTGTGTGGCCTACCACTTTGTTGCTCCTAGACATTTCCACTTCACAATAATAGCACTTACAATTGACAAGGGCAGCTCTAGCAGGGCATACATTTGACGAACTGACTTGTTGGAAAGGTGGCATCCTATGATGGGTGTGGCTGAAATAGCCGAATCCACTAATTTGAAGGGGTGTCCACATACTTTTGTATATATATAGTGTACATGACCTGTTAGATAGGGAAACTGTAATATTGATGGTTTATTGACACAGCCTACATACTGTGGATAGATGGAGCCTAGGCCCAGAGCCCTTCATTGAAATAGAAGACTGGTTAGGCCTACATTAAGCAGCACATGCAGAGGAACCAGCCCTTTCTAACTAGCTGGGCGTCATGGTGACAGAATAATATCCTTGGTGAGCCCATTGTCTTACGTCAAATTGCATCACTCTTACACAACGCTCGTCAGGCGGAATCTGACGTAAGACAATGTGGTAAGCCATCTGTAAAGGATTGTTGCAAAAAAGGACCGTGGACGTCATGCCCATAGAAATAAAATACATTCTATTTCTGTGGACATGCCTCGCTGTTAGATCTGTTTTCTAGCTAACATATCCCCTCTTGCCAGCAATTTTACACTTGAGTTTCATAATTATTCATTACCGGGTACAAAGAATATAAGGATGATTTCTGGGGAACGTCATAGCGATCATGTTTCAAAGACAGATTAATACCGGCTTTGGAAATTAGACTTCTCTCTCTCAGATGCTTTGAAGACGACGGCAAGCTTTTCCAGCAGTCTCTCTTCAAACAGAAATAAATGGGTGTTTATTTTTAGCTAGAAGACATGGGATTCTGTCCGTATTAATTTCAGTAATTTTCATTTAAGAATTCCTCCCCTCTGTCCGTGCAAGTTAGAAATGCGTATTATTGGATGTTCTGACAGAAAAACGATCAAATACCCTTGAACTTCCAGTCACACATTTGAAGGAGAGCAGGAAAATGTCTACCCTCAGAGGAATAACTAATTCTCACCTCAGACTGTGTCCTCACTTGACCTTACCCTTGGGGACAGAATTAACTGTAGCACGTCATCTGACAAATCAAACACTTGACGGGGGGGGTCATGAGTTCTCTGGCCTCCTCGGCCAAGTCAAATGACAGCTAATGCCCATTGCCCACTCCATCACTGTAACAATGCCAGCAGCCTAGCATACCTGGCAGACAGTGTTTGCACTGTGTCAATAGGTTGAACCTTGCTTATCTAAACAGTGCAAACTTGACTGATCAAAATATCAGAGACTGCATTAAACCTAGCTAAAATGGACCTCCGGTTTATCTAATGGACCTATGCAGAATAATTATTTTGTGCATGCCTGGTTGTGTTGGTTGACCTGTCCACCTGTAGGCTACATGAGGCAGGCAGAGTGGAGTAGTAAAAGGAGTCCAAATATTTGAAGTGACACATCGTAGAGAGATTAGAGTAGGAACTCTTATCAGCCTCCTCTCACTGAGAGAAACAGAAGGACAACATGTTACAGTGTTAAATACCCACCACGGAGTCTATCTGCCAAAGTGGCAAGAGAGGGGTGGTGACTGTAACGGCCTTTTCCGTTACCGCTACAATGTAAAAGATACGTTTTAGTTTGTTGACATAAGAGCAAGAGAGCGATCAAGAAGTGTGTGTGAGAGTGAGTGGGTGAGTGGGAGAGTTGAACGAGGCAAGCTGTATGACACATGGCCAAGAAGCATCGGCTCTCGTCCCAAGTCCCCAAGTCTCTTCATTGTTCATATAACACTTCTCTCTCATAATACAATATAAAAGAGGGCGAGGGACGAGTTTCCCCACTCTTATCAAACGGATTATCGTTTTTATGTTTGCCGTGCACAGGCGTAGTGTGGATAAAATAAGTCAACAATGTTTACCATTGCTATTGAGAGACAGCTCGGAAAGACTTTACTACACCGCTGGGTTACAACGGTTAACTATGCATGATTCTCACGGTGTAGACAACAGCACACGAGAAGCTGAGATCATCTGCCTATCTCTGCTAGGTATCAGTACAACTGTAGCTATTGGCAGGAAAGCAAGAAATGTAGGCTTACTGAGATGGACAGATGATCAACTATCCATCCACCCACCCACCCTCAAAGCTGATCAGAGTTGAGTCTTCACAGATCCAATTAATACCCTCCTTGACAGGAGAGAAGTGATTGACAGAAGAGTATTCAATACGGTATACTACAAATTGCAGTCGGAGTTCCAGAGTCTAAAAGGACAATGTGGATCCATGCAGATTGATTTTAATAGCCCCAATATGGCTGCTCAGTTGCCAGCAGCATCACTGTATTCTCTGTGGCTCTATCCTCAGGGCACCTCTCCTACAGCAACTGGCTTCTAGCTGAAACAGATCAAAGACCAGACTGAAACCAACAGAGTGACGACGGCTCACAGAGCAACCAGAGGCTTCTGCACAGCCTGCTTTATGAAAACGCAGCAGTGGCCTACTTCTGAATGTCTGTCTTCAAAACACCTTTTAGATCAGGAGATTATTCTGTGAAAGCGGTTTAAGCATAAATAGGCCTAGACGATTTCAGTGGCAAAACAGGGGAAGAATCCCAGGCCCAGATTTGGTACTTTATTTGGGTCCACATTAGCTGTTGGGAAAGCAGCAGCTACTCTTCCTGGGGTCCACACAAAACATGACATAATACAGAACATTAGTAGACAAGAACAGCTCAAGGACAGAACTACATACATTTAAAAACGTCACACATAGCCTACGTATCAGTACATGCACACAAAATATCTAGGCCAAATAGAGGAGAGGCGTTATGCCGTGAGGTGTTGCTTTATCTGTTTTTTGAAACCAGGTTCTCTGTTAACTTGAGCAATATGAGATGGAAGGGAGTTCCATGCAATCATGGCTTTATATGATATTGTACATGTTCTTGAATTTGTTTTGGATTTGGGGACTATGAAAAGACCCCTGGTGGCATGTCTGGTGGGGTAAGTGTGTGTGTCAGAGCGGTGTGTAAGTTGACTATGCAAACAATTTGGAATTTTCAACACATTAATGTTACTTATAAAAATAAGTGATGCAGTCAGTCTCTCCTCTATTTTTAGCCATGAGAGACTGGCATGGTATTGATATTAGCCCTCTGATTACAGTGAAGAGGATCAAAGTGCATCTCTTTATCACAGACAGATCTCTCCCCATCTTTACGACCATTGAATCAATATGTTTTGACAATGACAGTTTACAATCCAAGTTAACACCAAGTCATTTAGTCTCCTCAACTTGTTCAACAGCCACACCATTCATTACTAGATTAAGCTGAGGTTTAGAACTTAGGGAATGATTTGTACCAAATGCAATGCTCTTAGTTTTAGAGATGTTCAGGACCAGTTTATTACTGGCCACCCATTCCAAAACTGACTGCAACTCTTTGTTTAGGGTTGCAGTGATTTCATTCACTAGCTGTGGTTGCTGACGTGTATAGGGTTGAATCATAAGCATACGTAGACACCAGGGTTTCAGTTAGGAAAATGTGGGCAGGACATTTAACCGGCAACGTTTTAACTTACCAGACATTTGAGAAATTTACCAGACCCATATGCGTTGGGTGCGTAACCTGATTAGGGCGTCCACCCACGGTGCTCAGAATGATAGAAATCACATTTAGAATATGGTAATTCATATTAACAGAACATGCAAGTCGAGGACGCAACGATGTGTGGTCATTACCGAATTCTGATGTGCACTTTGAACATGTTAGAATAACTGTCCACATTTACTTTTCCTCAGCCCACAAGACGAGTAACGAACAGTAAAATCACTAGCCTATGTCAATCTACTATAATATAAAAGTTTAGGCTACCTATTCTATTGGTCAGCTTGTCGAAAAAGAAATAGCTTATTCCAAAACAAACTCTGGGACAGCTGTGGGACGATAGATCCTAATTTCATCCAACCAATAGGCCTCGGCTACATTAAAGAAATGTTAAAAAGCAACGAGTCTGATGCAACAGATCAGAACGTTTAGCTTCAAATGTTGATAAACTATTATTTATTCATATTATAAAGCACAGCGATGTGCACAAGGCAGTAGTCTACGTGTGAATGTTCCTTCCATAATGCAGTTAGCAGGAACACACTGTGGTCAAAAGGCCACTGAACATGCAAGCAGTTTGTGACAGAGATGAAAATATCAGTTAGAAATGTAGAAAGAGAGGAGATCTAATAGGCTACTTTGAAGCAAGGCAAGACATGCCTCATAATATGTATTAAAACGTTCAGGTTTCAAACAATTAAGTATATGTTTTCAAAATGCATACTGCCTCCAGCTCGTTGCAAAGTGGTGTGTGACGCACTGATGAAGCCTGCCTTCTGTTGCCATTTGACGCAACGTTCAACACAACTGGGAACTCGGAAATCTCAGACTTCAGTGCGTTCAAGACGACTGGGAAAAAAACAAGCTCCGACTGGGGAAAAAAAACATTTTGAACGATCATCCAACTCTGAATTCCAACTCGGGAACTCTGGCCTCTTTCTAGAGCTCTGACTTTCCGACCTGATGATCACTGACGTCATGATTTGACCTCGTATTTTTCAAGGTTCCCAGTTGTCTTGAAAGCACCACAAGATGCTGCAGCAGCTCTTGCGCTGTCTGAGATTTTCCACTCAAAGGCTCTGTATCTGTATGCTGTACGCATGTGATAAGATACATAACAAATATACTGTACACACATGCCAATTTAATTCCACTAAATTATGCAAATTAACCTAAAGACCGATAAGCATGTATTGCCATCAATGAAGAGGTTAAAATGCAATGGAATTTTTTCTTCTTCTCCCGGACAATTGGCCAGCACCAAATTTTATTTATCAGCTTTTCTTAATAAATAAAAAATTTACGGACAAACGCTAGCTATTACCGGCTAACGGGAACCCTGACAGGCTTTGCTTAATGCCAGTGGCAGAGTCCGCATAGCCGTCACCAAGGCAAAGGGTGGCTATTTGAAGAATCTCAAATATAAAATATATTTTGATTTGTTTAACACTTTTTTGGTTACTACATAATTCCAGATGTGTTATTTGATAGTTTTGATGTCTTCACTATTATTCTACAATGTAGAAAATAGTAAAAATAAAGAAAAACCCTTGAATGAGTAGGTGTTCTAAAACTTTTGATCGGTAGTGTATATATATATATATATTTTATATTTTTACATTTTAGTCATTTAGCAGACGCTCTTATCCAGAGCGACTTACAGTTTGTGAGTGCATACATTTTTCATACTGGCCCCAGTATGATGATGATGATTATGATGAGTGTGTACCATAGATTAATAAATTATATTTCTATGGTGTGTACATGTCCATATTTCCTTAATCATAGGATGTGGATGACAATTGAATGTGCAATTTCCTATGTACAGAAGGCAGACTAGCACCTACCAGCATGACCACGCACCAGTTGAGGATGCCTCTATAGTTACTGTATCCACTGGCTGAGCTGAGCAGGGACTCCTGGAGGACATGACAGCTGGGAAGACAAGAGGAGGGGTTGAATCAGGTGGTTTGGTGATGGGCTAGAACAAAAACCTACACACTTTGTTGTGGGTCACCCAGCCAGGACCAGGATTGAGGATCACTGAATTGTGTACAGCCATAGCTGCACCGGTGTAGCATATTTAAATTCACCGCAGAATAGCTACCTGATCTGCAAAGGTAGTCTATAGACATGTGGCCTAGATTTATTTCAAACATGTAGCTAAGCAAAGAGAACATACATGATGTAAGTGAACCTGGCCTCATATTCTGAGGAACCTATAGTTAACACCTAAAGCCTTCAATACATAACAACATTCTGAGTGACAAAATATTTATGACAGGCAGCTAGAGCTGAATACATCAGGGATTGAAGACGTGTCTGTGAGCTCATAAAGCCGTGTGTTATGCTTTACCTGAGTCTTTCGCCGATTTTGCTCCTCTCCTGTTGTGTCCTGACCGCCTCGTGCACCTGTTTTTCCTCCTTCACCTTCCGGTTGCTGTGGCTCGGATGGCTTGGCGTTTTTTCGCTTGCGCTGCCCTGCTTGCTGCCATTGGCATGTTTCGAATTGGCACCCGCTGGCGTGGGGCCGATGGTTGATCTCCTTGTCCTGCGTGTCATCATGGGGACTCTATCGTTGCTGTCGCCCATTTCCTCAATTTGATGCATTCAACATTGTCTTGCTGGCATTGCACTAGACGTTTCTCCCTCAAGTCTCGGCTGGAAAGTCCAAGCTCGTGCTGTCAGCAAGCTGTAGAGGAGCGGCCTGCAGTCCCTGTTGTAAACGTCAACATTCGGTTGATTGAGGAGGAGCGATAGTTTGTGCGAGATTCTACCGGGGCTCGCTATGTTGTCCAGAGGTGAACCTACAAGGACTTCGGGAGTTGAAGTTATTTTTGTGCTGCCAAGTGGCGCGCCGTTTTAACACTTTTGGGATTAAGTCATTATAAAAAATAAAAAAAGCCCTATAAAATATGTGAAATATTATTAATAAACATATGTTTTTGCTCAAAGTGCACTCATGGCCACGAATCTGCTTACCAGACGATGAAAGCGGTGAGAACATAAAACTACAAACGCTAATGCCTTGAGCACGCCTTAATAGATTTACAATTGACAGTGAATGAGCCAATAAGATGCATAGATTTTGAGAACGCGATCCTTTTGCACCAATCAGATAACATAAAAATATAAATCTCTCAAATCATTTTCGGTTGATTTCCTGGGACAAGAGCGGATGGAACAGGAACAGCTGTTCGACAGATGACAGCTCATGCTCTGAATTCGTTTTAATTGTTGTTTTCTGTAGTTAGAGAAAGTATTTTAAACCTGGATTTACTTCTGCAAGTGCCGATAGCACAACATATGTACTGTTGATGCTCTATTCATTTTAACAGGATATGAAAAAAGGGAAGAAACACCAGCAAGGTACAGGAGCCAGGGAGAATGGAAATGGAAATGCACAGCGACATGGAGGTAAACTTAATCAGTCAGTACTCAGTCATTACCAAATTGCAGATAATGTACCCATATATTACATGTTGAGAATAGTTGTACAGTTGATCATTGAATAGATTCATAGCTTCTCATGTAGCTAGCTCTGTATGAGTCCTCTGTGTCAGCTGGCCAGCTGCCAGACATACTATGTGGAACAACAAAGCAACGTGACCATCGATTGACCCAGAGCAGAACCTGGATGGGATTGACCCATATGAACCATCATTCTTATTGGCAATACAAATGCACATTCTATAATTAATAATCACTCATTCTTTATCAAAACATGTCAACCTGCACAGGTAAAAGTGGTTACTGTCAGTAAAGTTGCCCATGTAGTTGAAGCAAAGCAAGATTGCAATAGATTGGTGGGATACTATTGCTAGTTATATGCGCCACATTTCACATTAGTAACATAGTATTAAGTGTGAAAAGCACACACTTGTAACTTCCATATTGAAATTAAATAGCATTATGTGGAAGGAGTTGACTAACAAAAAGTGATTTCAACATACCAGCATAGACAAGAGCCCTTGCTTGCAGTGGTACTCAAGAAATATTGGGGTTATCATCCCAGCAAACCGTGACCACAGTCAAGACAGTATTGCTAACTGAACGACATGTATGATCTCAATTCATATTTTCTGTTGTCAAGCAGAGCACGAATCGTGGAAGAAGCTGAAGCTGGTGGAGATCCACCAGGCCCTGAACTGTGACCCGGTGGACATTGAGACCCTGCGGAGGGCGGCCGTCAGCAAGGGAGGCCTTCTAACAGACGAGATCAGAAGGAAAGTCTGGCCCAAGCTGCTCAGCGTCAATGTGTACAACTTGCCTGCTAAACCTAGTGAGTGTGATGTTTACATGTGAGGAATGGATGCCCATTATTGCAGTTGGCCAATGCCCTGAGAAATGACTGTAGACACTTTCCCTATGACGCCATAGTAATCTACAGCCATGTCAGCCAAGTTGTACATTGCATTGTGTCAGTATGCGTCTAGCTGTCTATAGTCCGTTGATGTATGTTAATTGTATGTAGCCTACTGTAACCTCATTAAGTTCAGGTTACTTATATCAACAATGACTCATCCTTAGTCCTCAATACTGTGCAACAAAGGAATGTAAATGCCCCACAAACAACACTCATTGCCTTTGGCAGTAGCACTGAGGAATACTGTATGTTCAACTGAAACCAATGGTTGGGGTGGACACCAAGCAGTTGTGTTTTGATTCCAGCAAAGGATGTCCGAGAGAACCACAAGGACTTCAACCAGGTGCTCCTTGACGTCAGGAGGTCCATGAAACGTTTCCCAAGAGGTAACTCACTCACTGTGCCATAGAATCGAATAGAATAGAATACATTAGAGTAAAGGCAACTTACTCGCTGCCATGGAATAGAATAGAATGGAAATTACTCACTCACTGTGCGTGCATTTGATCTGATCAGGGGTCAGCTGATACTTCACTGTCTATCCTCCCTTTGTCAGTTAACTCAGGGCCTTACTGGGGGGGGGGGGGGGGGGGGGCGTCTCAATACTGTTGTTCAGTGGCTTCCTTAATAATTTCCTTATCTCATTACCTTATTTCATTTTCTTCATCATGACCACTGATTAAAGGAGACTTGATTTAATAAAACTAAAACCAATATGGTGGAAACAGACTTCAATCCAATCCTTGTATCTACCAGAAACGGGCTGCTTATATCAGTGTCTAGTGTTCTTGAAGGTAAGTAAATGATGAAAGCAAGCTGTTGACAGGTATTGAGACACTGAGGTTGAGACACAAGTATCTGAAGCCGTAGTGATTGCAGCTTGCTGCCTAGACGCTGGTTGTTAATGTATGGATTGAATCAGAGCAATAGAGTTTGCGGCTACCTCTTTTTTTGTTTTGTTTTTAGTATTGAGATACAGCCATGTTTTCTTCCCCTCTCCCCAGGCATGCGTGTGGACGAGAAGCAGGTGCTACAGGAACAGCTGATTGACATCATCCTGGTTGTTCTACAGAAGAACCCTGCGTTACACTACTACCAGGGTTACCATGACATCGTGGTCACCTTCCTGCTGGTGGTCGGGGAGCGCATGGCCATCGCCATTTTGGAGACCCTTTCCAATCACCACCTCAGGTAGATATGAGGGTTATTTCTGTTGTTATTGATTTAGGATTAGATCCAGTCCTCCCTGCCCATACTGTATATAATCTTATACATTATGAGGGTTATTGCTGTTGTTACTGATCTAGGATCACATCCGGTCCTCCCTGCCCATACTGTATATAATCTTATACATTATGAGGGTTATTGCTGTTGTTACTGATCTAGGATCAGATCTGGTCCCCCTCTGATCCTATATTAGGACACTTACTATGAGACTCTTTATGAATACGTAACGGCCCAGACCTGAGTTCAAATAGTATTTGAAATATTTCAACTACTGTGAGATTTTGCTTGAGCCTGACTGTAATGCCAGATGGGTGGGCTTGGCAATTTTGGGACTATTCAATTGGTTCCATTGCGCCAGGCAAGCTCAATCAAACACAGCTTTTTACTGTTAGTGTTTTACGACGCATGCAACACTATTTAATTTTTATTTGACCTTAAGTATTTGAAATATTTAAAATACTATTGCGACCCAGTTCTGTTATTATACCCCTTATTTTAACATTTTAACACAACAAAGATGGCTTCCCTTCTCTGTGTCCATCGTGGCCACATGCTCCTGCAGGGATTTCATGGATCCTACCATGGACAGCACCAAGCACATACTGAACTACCTAATGCCAATACTGGAGCAAGTTGATCCACAACTACATGATTTTATGCTGAGGTAATTATTATTTTATTTTTTTGTGTGGATTTGTTACAAAGTTAAAGACCCACTCCAGCCTCCCTAGCACCTCATTTTATCATCTGATTTACTTAACAAATGGCACATCTCAATAGGTGGTCCAGGTATCCACACATCACATGTTAGGTGAAACCTATCTGGTGTATGTGACAGTGTAAAAAAAATAAAAAATAAAAAATATTGTTTTTATATATATACTGTACCAGTTAAAAGTTTGGACACACCTACTCATTCAAGGGTTTTTCTTTATTTTGACTATTTTCTACATTGTAGAATAATAGTGAAGACATAAACTATGAAATAACACATATGGAATCATGTAGTAACCAAAAAATTGTTAAATAAATCAAAATATATTCTTCAAAGAAGCCACCCTTTGCTTGATGACAGCTTTGCACACTCTTGGCATTCTCTCAACCAGCTTCATGAGGAATGCTTTTCCAACAGTCTTGAAGGAGTTCCCACATATGCTGAGCACTTGTTGGCTGATTTTCCTTCACTCTGCGGTCCAACTCATCCCAAACCATCTCAATTGGGTTGAGGTCGGGTGATTATGGAGGCCAGGTCATCTGATGCAGCACCATCACTCTACTTATTGGTCAAATAGCCCTTACACAGCCTGGAGGTGTGTTTTGGGTCATTGTCCTGTTGAAAAACAAATGATAGTCCCACTAAGTGCAAACCAGATGGGATGGCGTATTGCTGCAGAATGCTGTGGTAGCCATGCTGGTTAAGTGTGCCTTGAATTCTAAATAAGTCACTGACATTGTCACCAGCAAAGCACCCCCACACCATCACACCTCGTCCTCCATGCTTCATGGTGGGAACCACACATGCGGAGATCATCTGTTCACCTACTCTGCGTCTCACAAAGACATGGCGGTTGGAACCAAAAATCTCAACTTTGGACTCATCAGACCAAAGGACATATTTCCACCGGCCTAATGTCCATTGCTCGTGTTTCTTGGCCCAAGCAAGTCTCTTCTTATTATTGCTGTCCTTTAGTAGTGGTTTCTTTGCAGCAATTCGACCATGAAGGCCTGATTCACGCAGTCTCCTCTGAACAATTGATGTTGAGATGAGTCTGTTACTTGAACTCTGTGAAGCATTTATTTGGGCTGCAATTTCTGAGGCTGGTAACTTTAATGAGCTTATCCTCTGCAGCAAAGGTAACTCTGGGTCTTCCTTTCCTGTGGCGATCCTCATGAGAGCTAGTTTAATCATAGCGCTTGATGATTTTTGCGACTGCACTTGAAGAAACTTTCAAAGTTCTTGACATTTTCCGGATTGACTGACCTTCATGTCTTAAAGTAATGTCTTTGCTTATTTCAGCTGTTCTTGCCATAATATGAACTTGGTCTTTTACCAAATAGGGCTAACTTCTGTTTACCACCCCTACCTTGTCACAACACAACTGATTGGCTCAAAGCATTAAGAAGGAAATAAATTCCACAAATTAACTTTTAACAAGGCACACCTGTTAATTGAAATGCATTCCAGGTGACTACCTCGTGAAGCTGGTTGAGAGAATGCCAAGAGTGTGCAAAGCTGTCATCAAGGCAAAGGTTGGCTACTTTGAAGAATCTCAAATATAAAATATATTTTGATTTGTTTAACACTTTTTTGGTTACTACATGATTCCATATGTGTTATTTCATAGTTTTGATGTCTTCACTATTATTCTACAATGTAAAAAATAGTAAAAAGAAAGAAAAACCCTGGAATGAGTAGGTATGTCCAAACTTTTGACTGGTACTGTATATTAAAATATGTGTTTACTTGTGCCCTTTAGGGAAATTGGAAATCCAGTTTCCCAGATTATTTGAGAAAAGATCTGATCGCAGGTTTGAATGGCAGATGACAAGCGAGGTAAGGCTGCAAGGAATACAGTGGGGGAAAAAAGTATTTAGTCAGCCACCAATTGTGCAAGTTCTCCCACTTAAAAAGATGAGAGAGGCCTGTAATTTTCATCATAGGTACACGTCAACTATGACAGACAAAATGAGATTGTTTTTCTCCAGAAAATCACTTTGTAGGATTTTTTATGAATTTATTTGCAAATTATGGTGGAAAATAAGTATTTGGTCAATAACAAAAGTTTCTCAATACTTTGTTATATACCCTTTGTTGGCAATGACACAGGTCAAACGTTTTCTGTAAGTCTTCACAAGGTTTTCACACACTGTTGCTGGTATTTTGGCCCATTCCTCCATGCAGATCTCCTCTAGAGCAGTGATGTTTTGGGGCTGTCGCTGGGCAACACGGATTTTCAACTCCCTCCAAAGATTTTCTATGGGGTTGAGATCTGGAGACTGGCTAGACCACTCCAGGACCTTAATGCTTCTTACGAAGCCACTCCTTCGTTGCCCGGGCGGTGTGTTTGGGATCATTGTCATGCTGAAAGACCCAGCCACGTTTCATCTTCAATGCCCTTGCTGATGGAAGGAGGTTTTCACTCAAAATCTCACGATACATGGCCCCATTCATTCTTTCCTTTACACGGATCAGTCGTCCTGGTCCCTTTGCAGAAAAACAGCCCCAAAGCATGATGTTTCCACCCCCATGCTTCACAGTAGGTATGGTGTTCTATGGATGCAACTCAGCATTCTTTGTCCTCCAAACACGACGAGTTGAGTTTTTACCAAAAAGTTCTATTTTGGTTTCATCTGACCATATGACATTCTCCCAATCCTCTTCTGGATCATCCAAATGCACTCTAGCAAACTTCAGACGGGCCTGGACATGTACTGGCTTAAGCAGGGGGACACGTCTGGCACTGCAGGATTTGAGTCCCTGGCGGCGTAGTGTGTTACTGATGGTAGGCTTTGTTACTTTGGTCCCAGCTCTCTGCTGGTCATTCACTAGGTCCCCCCGTGTGGTTCTGGGATTTTTGCTCACCGTTCTTGTGATCATTTTGACCCCACGGGGTGAGATCTTGCGTGGAGCCCCAGATCGAGGGAGATTATCAGTGGTCTTGTATGTCTTCCATTTCCTAATAATTGCTCCCACAGTTGATTTCTTCAAACCAAGCTGCTTACCTATTGCAGATTCAGTCTTCCCAGCCTGGTGCAGGTCTACAATTTTGTTTCTGGTGTCCTTTGACAGCTCTTTGGTCTTGGCCATAGTGGAGTTTGGAGTGTGACTGTTTGAGTTTGTGGACAGGTGTCTTTTATACTGATAACAAGTTCAAACAGGTGCCATTAATACAGGTAACGAGTGGAGGACAGAGGAGCCTCTTAAAGAAGAAGTTACAGGTCTGTGAGAGCCAGAAATCTTGCTTGTTTGTAGGTGACCAAATACTTATTTTCCACCATAATTTGCAAATAAATTCATTACAAATCCTACAATGTGATTTTCTGGATTTTTTTTCTCAATTTGTCTGTCATAGTTGACGTGTACCTATGATGAAAATTACAGGCCTCTCTCATCTTTTTAAGTGGGAGAACTTGCACAATTGGTGGCTGACTAAATACTTTTTTTCCCCACTGTACATGTTCACTTTGAAGTAATTCTATCAGTTTTCCCCAACTTCAAACTCTGATTCATGAGCTAACGTTTTGAAAAATGTTCAGTTTATACCAGTGGAATGTATTTTGTTTTATGATGTGTTAAAGAAAAAACTTTCAGATGTTTTACCTTGTGAAAATATATTTTCTAACAGCAAAATTAGTTTTTATATTTGCAGTTGCGACCTAATGATCGCCGCCCATATTCATGAAGGCTCTCAAAGTAGAATACTGATCTAGGATCAGGTCCCCCATGTATATGTAATTGTATTCATTATGATCCAAAAAGCAAAACCGATCCTAGATCATCACTCCTACTCTGAGACGCAGGCCCTGCTTCTTTTCTCCTGAAGGGGGCAGTAGAGTGTACATGTTTGTCTCGGAAAGGCAGGTCGTCGCAGCCAGGATATTAATTACAATCGAGTCAAACAAAGATATGGAGTAAAATCCATCCTATTGATTGCATCTATCTCTCTCTACCTGCCTTGCCGTCCGTGTGTAGTTAGTATGAGAAAACAGAACAGAGGGATAGAGAATGAGAAAAGGATGGAAGACTGTGGATTTCTTATTTATTTGATGCGTTTGTATAATTGATGGTCTGACAAGAACGTATACCACGGTGGGATTTAATTGGGAAGACTTTGCGTTAAGAACGGGCCCTGGTTTCCTGTCTCCACAGCTAGCTGTCAGCCAGTCAAAGGATTCCACAGCCTTCCACTGTGCTGTCATTGTGTTCTCTGTTCTCTCAATGTCACGTTGGCTCTTGATTGTCAACCATCTTAAGGTTTTCTCAACGTCAATATGATGCGCTGCACTGGCAAGTCACAACGAGCTATGGTTGAGGATTTTCTTTTCTGCACGCTAGACATGTTTTTCATCCAGCTCAGAGGAAATGTAACGCAGCAGATAAGGATCAATGTTTTGACTCAAAACCTGAAGCTGTGTTTTATTTGACTGCTAGTCAAAGTGTGACTGTAACCCTCTTAAAACCCCAGTGTGTAGTGTACTAAAACACACTACTACAGTATTTTATACTGTCCTCGTTTTATTTGCACTGTGTGTCCTAGGGATTGTGTTGGAATTTTATGGGTTAACCTGTATCACATAAACCTCTACTGTTGTTCTTCCCTCCCTCCCTCCCTCCCTCCCTCTTTCTCTGTTGCGTGCAGAGCGTCCCCAGGCCCTGATTGAAAATAGTTATTTGTGATAGTGGCCCCATGTCAAATGCAGAGAATAGGATGATGTAGTGATAAATATGAATAGGGGTGCATCTTGGTAGACGGGCTGGCGGGAGGGAGGTCTGCTCTGGTCACTGTAGCCTAGTGTAGGGCCATGAGCAGAAGGCTGCATCCCAGATTGCACCCCATCTTCCTATATAGTGGACTACTTTTGACCATAGCTCTATGGGCCCTGGTCAAAAGTACAGTAGGCTAGTGCCCTATCTAGAGAATAGGCTGCTATTTGAGACAGAGCCGAGGAGACGGAAGCCCACAGGTTTAATGGTGTCTGGCTCTGCTGCTGCCACTGCTTTTAGGCTACCTCAAGAAATATTTGATGCTAGAACAGTTCTTTAGCCTAGTTTTTATAAGTAGGCATTACTTAATTTTAACAAAATGAAAGGTTTACAGAGGCAAGACATTTGACAACGCAATGATTGTTGCTGTTGTGGTTTCCGTACTAAATGTTCAGTTAGCTATAGGGCTGCCTACGGATGTTTTTTTTTTTTGTGAGAGGTACTCGAATACAATGAGTTTTTCTCCTGCCAAGCCCACAAATAACAACTCAGAAAAGGGTGGTTCCACGCCAGCGGGAGCGGTAAATATTTTGGGTATCTCAGATTGTTCTGGCAATTCTCACATATAAACTTCATTGGGAGGAAGGACATTTGAAATGCTTTTTACATTTGTATCACAAACCATTTCTGAGAAAATCATGATGAAAGCAGACATTTTAAGCCCTTTCTAGATTCCTCTTGTAAGACCCTATGATCTGTGAACCGTACATGAGACAGACAACATCTTGTAGTCATTATACTCCTTATAGGGTTCTCTAACATATGGAGTATGTCTAGATTCTGGAGAAAAAAAAATTTCACAAATGTATTCAACATTACAAATAATATCTCGACTACCTTTTTTAATTTTTAATTTTAAGACATTAAAAAGCACAATTGCTAGAATTGCCAGAACAATCTGAGATACCAAAATATTTTTCAGCTCCCGCTGGCGTGCAATCACCCAAAAGCCATTTTCGGCTCCTAAAATAGAGCTGCATTAAGAGCTGGATTCCAAAGGGCTTCTGTAGTGAACCATGGCTAATGCCTTGCCTTTAGGACTGGGCTCTCTGTACTCTATAATTACATCATCAGTGTGTGACCGTACTTACTCACAGAAGCTGGCATAGGCATAACTTGTGTCCCGTCCCCCCCCCCCCCCCCCAAATGGTACCCTATTTCTTATACAGTGAGGGGAAAAAAGTATTTGATCCCCTGCTGATTTTGTATGTTTGCCCACTGCAAAGACGTGATCAGTCTATAATTTTAATGGTAGGTTTATTTGAACGGTGAGAGACAGAATATGTTATATGAATTGATTTGCATTTTAATGAGGGAAATAAGTATTTGACCCCTCTGCAAAACATGACTTAGTACTTGGTGGCAAAACCCTTGTTGGCAATCACAGAGGTCAGACGTTTCTTGTAGTTGGCCACCAGGTTTGCACACATCTCAGGAGGGATTTTGTCCCACTCCTCTGCAGATCTTCTCCAAGTCATTAAGGTTTCGAGGCTGACGTTTGGTAACTCGAACCTTCAGCTCCCTCCACAGATTTTCTATGGGATTAAGGTCTGGAGACTGGCTAGGCCACTCCAGGACCTTAATGTGCTTCTTCTTGAGCCACTCCTTTGTTGCCTTGGCTGTGTGTTATGGGTCATTGTCATGCTGGAATACCCATCCACGACCCATTTTCAATGCCCTGGCTGAGGGAAGGAGGTTCTCACCCAAGATTTGACGGTACATGGCCCCGTCCATCGTCCCTTTGATGCGGTGAAGTTGTCCTGTCCCCTTAGCAGAAAAACACCCCCAAAGCATAATGTTTCCACCTCCATGTTTGACGGTGGTGATGGTGTTCTTGGGGTCATAGGCAGCATTCCTCCTCCTCCAAACACGGCGAGTTGAGTTGATACCAAAAGCTCCATTTTGGTCTCATCTGACCACAACACTTTCACCCAGTTCTCCTCTGAATCATTCAGATGTTCATTGGCAAACTTCAGACGGGCCTGTATATGTGCTTTCTTGAGCAGGGGGACCTTGCGGGCGCTGCAGGATTTCAGTCCTTCACGGCGCAGTGTGTTACCAATTGTTTTCTTGGTGACTATGGTCCCAGCTGCCTTGAGATCATTGACAAGATCCTCCCGTGTAGTTCTGGGCTGATTCCTCACCGTTCTCCTGATCATTGCAACTCCACAAGGTGAGAGCTTGCATGGAGCCCCAGGCCGAGGGAGATTGACAGTTCTTTTGTGTTTCTTCCATTTGTGAATAATCGCACCAACTGTTGTCACCTTCTCACCAAGCTGCTTGGCGACGGTCTTGTAGCCCATTCCAGCCTTGTGTAGGTCTACAATCTTGTCCCTGACATCCTTGGAGAGCTCTTTGGTCTTGGCCATGGAGGAGAGTTTGGAATCTGATTGATTGATTGCTTCTGTGGACAGGTGTCTTTTATACAGGTAACAAACTGAGATTAGGAGCACACTTAAAGGGAGTGCTCCTAATCTCAGTTTGTTACCTGTATAAAAGACACCTGGGAGCCAGAAATCTTTCTGATTGAGAGGGGGTCAAATACTTATTTCCCTAATTAAAATGCAAATCAATTTATAACATTTTTGACATGCGTTTTCCTGGATTTTGTTGTTGTTATTCTGTCTCTCACTGTTCAAATAAACCTACCATTAAAATTATATACTGATCATTTCTTTGTCAGTGGGCAAACGTACAAAATCAGCAGGGGATCAAATACTTTTTTCCCTAACTGTATAGTGCTACTTTTGACGAGAGCCCTATGGGACGTAGCCTTTGTTTTATCCACACATTTCACTAAGACATCCATCCCCACTTTGGAGGCAAATACAGGTTAAGTGCTGGGCTGTCCTGAGGTCATCATCACAAAAAAGATGAAGATATTATTTACCCCCCAGGCAGGATGAGGAGATTGGATTTGACTGTACATCAACCAGTGGAGGCTGCTGAGGGAAGGACGGCTCATAATAATGTCTGGAACGGCACCAAGGGAATGGCATCAAACATGGAAACCATGTGTTTGATGTATTTGATACCATTCCGCTCCAGCCATTACCACCAACCCATCATCCCCAATTAAGGTGCCGCGAACCTCCTGTGACATCAGCTAGTGGGACTTCAACTGTTGTATTTTAATTAGCCAGTGTACAAATTAGCTGTTGATGTCGCTGTTGCTTTTCATAATGAGAGGTTGAGCAATGTTGTTGCTGTTTGTTCCCTCTGTAAAGTGTATTAAGACTCTGTGATGATGCACTTTGAATAACACTTCACTTGACTTGTTCACATGGCCTAGGGTGGTCTAGCGTTCACAGCTGCTGCCTCTGGAAAATATCACTGCAGCATGGGTTGGAATCCGGCCCACTGCTATTTCAGCACACTCTCTCCTCCATCTTTCCTCTACCTTTGACTACACTACATGACCAAAAGTATGTGGACACCTGCTCGTCGAACATCTAATCCCAAAATCATGGGCATTAATATGGAGTTGGTCCCCCCCCTTTGCTGCTATAACAGCCTCCACTCTTCTAGGAAGGCTTTCCACTAGATGTTGGAACGTTGCTGCGGGGACTTACTTCCATTCAGCCACAAGAGCATTCGTGAGGTCAGGCACTGATGTTGGGCGATTAGGCCTGGATCACAGTCTGCGTTCCAATTCATCCCAAAGGTGTTCGATGGGGTTGAGGTCAGGGCTCTGTGCAGGCCAGTCAAGTTCTTCCACACCAATCTCGACAAGCCATTTCTGCATGGACCTCGCTTTGTGCACAGGGGCATTGTCATGCTGAAACAGGAAAGGGCCTTCCCCAAACTGTTGTCACAATGTTGGAAGCACAGAATCTTCTAGAATGTCATTGTATGCTGTAGCGTTAAGATTTCCCTTCACTAGAACTAAGAGCCCTAGCCCTAGCCCTAACCAAGAAAGACCATTATTCCTCCTCCACCTTTACAGTTGGCACTATGCATTGGGGCAGGTAGCGTTCTCTTGGCATCCGCCAAACCCAGATTCATCCGTCGGACTGCCAGATGATGAAGTGTGATTCATCACTCCAGAGAACGCGTTTCCACTGCTCCAGAGTCCAATGGCGGCGAGCTTTACACCACTCCAGCCGACGCTTGACATTGCACATGGTGATCTTAGGCTTGTGTGCGGCTGCTCGGCCATGGAAACCCATTTCATGAAGCTCCCAACGAACAGTTCTTGTGCTGGTTTTGCTTCCAGAGGCAGTTTGGAACTCGGTAGTGAGTGTTGCAACCGAGGAAATATAATTTTTATGCGCTACGTGCTTCAGCACTCGGCTAGAAGTTTCCACTTTACAACAACAGCACTCACAGTTGACCGGGGCAGCTCTAGCAGGGCAGAAATTTGGCATTCTATGACGGTGCCACGTTGAAAGTCACTGAGCTCTTCAGTAAAGCCGTTCTAGTGCCAATGTTTGTCTATGGAGATTGCATGGCTGAGTGCTCGATTTTATACACCTGTCAGCAATTGGTTTGGTTGAAATAGCCAAATCCACTAATTTGAAGGGGTGTCCACATGCTTTGGTATAAATATATTGTACTTCTAGCCTATCCAATTTTAAAAAAAGAATAATAACTGACTTGACTTCGTGTTTTGCTGCAGGGCCGAGGTGGGCACCATCTTTGCTCTGAGCTGGCTCATCACATGGTACAGCCACGTCCTGTCTGAGTTCCGTCACATCCTCAGGCTCTATGACTTCTTCCTGGCTTCACACCCCCTGATGGCCATCTACTTCGCTGCTGTGGTAAGAACCACCATTTGAACTGTGACCTCTCTGTTTATAGAATAGAATAGTAATCGAATACAATATAATAGATAAGTTATTATCTATTTTGTGAGTATTGGGGAAGTGATATCTCGCCAAACTTCAAATTTGTGTTTCTAGCTCTGCCCTTTGTAAATGGAGTTGTTTTGTGACTACTTGTCAGCAGCAAAGGAAAACAAAACAACACGTTTTTCAAAAAGAAAAGGCAAGGATTTCTCTCTTCTCACTGACACACACACACACACACACACATACACAGGAATCCAGGGCACTTTGTTTAAAGCTAGACCAGTTAATGAAACAACTCTAATGAACTCACCAGAGCTTTGGTGTGGAGGACTGGCTGTGTTTGTGCTAGATTGCGTTAAATGGCCCCTTTCTTCTCCTCCATAAGCCTACCCCCTGCTAGATACTGGAGCTGCACACAAACCAAAGGGGGCCGAGGCCTTTTGAAGTCGGGATAACAAATCAGTCAGGAAATGTAGTTCATCCTGCCTCTCAGGTTACTAGACACAGTAGTTCATCCTGTCTCTCAGGTTACTAGACACAGTAGTTCATCCTGTCTCTCAGGTTACTAGATTTACTCACTGCACATTTCCCGGGACAGCACACAGTCTGGTGTAGAAGTCTGAGGTACATGGTAGACGTTGGTGTAATATGCATGGGGCGGCAGGTAGCTTAGTGGTTAAGAGCGTTGTGCCAGTAACCGAAAGGTCGCTGGTTCTAATCCCCGAAAAATCTGTCGACGTGCCCTTGAGCAAGGCACTTAACCCTAATTGTTCATGTAAGTCGCTCTGGATAAGAGCGTCTGCTAAATGACTAAAATGTAAATGTAAATGTCGATTTGAAACGTATTAATTGGGTTTTAACCAAGTGTAGCTAGACTAATTGTTACTAGACTAATTGTTACTACTCTCTACTGAATGGTTGAATGGGACAGAGCATGCTAATATTCAGTCTCCTTTGTAGATCGTCCTGCACAGGGAGAAGGAGGTGAAGCAAACCGAGTGTGACATGGCCATGGTGCACCAACTCCTGTCCCAGATCCCCCAGGACCTGCCCTACGAGGAGCTCATCACCCAGGCCCACTGCCTCTTTACCTGCTACCCGCCCTCCCTGCTGGCCAAGTGTGCTGCGCTGCAGTCCTGCAAGAGGTGAGTGGGTCAGGGTCTTCCTGTATAACTTACAGTACCTTTGGGAGGGGAGGAGACTGTGCTTCAATGTTATGACTACTGTTGCTAGGATCTGTGATCTAAAGAACAGCGCAGAGGCTCCTGCTACATCTGGCTTAGGAATGAAGGGAGATGTGGATCCTGCTAGTCACTTGGTAACGGAGGAGACATTACCTGGCACCAAATGTAGCACAGTCAGATTGAGTTTGTAGACAGTGGAACATTAACTAGAGTGTAGACCGAGCAGGGGGTTCCATCCAGCCTGCAGACTCTTGGATGTCTGTCTGCTGCAAGGGATGGGATTTTACTGTTCAGGCCTGGCGTGGATCCTCTAGACCCCTCAAACTCAACTCTGGACCTCAAAGCCAGTTCCACTGCTTTTTTTCCATTGTTCCCTTCTAATCAGGGACTGATTAGACCTGGGACACCAGGTGGGTGCAATTAATTATCAGGTAGAACAGAAAACCAGCAGGCTCTGGACCTCGTAGGGTAAGAGTTGAATACCCCTGCTCTAGACCATGGTTCTTCAATTCCGGTCCTGGAGGGCCGAAACACCTCTGTTTTTCATCCTCTCCTTCTAATCAGGGGCTAATTCAGACCTGGGACACCAGGTGAGTGCAATTAACTACCAGGTAGAAATAAAAAACAGAAGTGTTTCGGCCCTCCAGGACCGGAATTGAAGAACCCTGCTCTAGACCCCTCAAATTCAGATCTGAACCTCGAAGCCAGTTCCACAGCTTAAAAAAAAAAAAAAGGTACTTCCGGGGGGCAGGAGGGGGACGGGGGGGGGGGGGTCAAGTAGCTGACTAGTGGTGGCTATTCAGCAGCCTGATGGTCTGGGGGTAGAAGCTATTGGCCAGACTGTCCGTTTTAGCCATGATGATCCTATACGGCCCGCATCTGAGTGATGGAAGCGGGGAGAACAGGCCGTGGCTGAGGTCCTTGATGATCTTCTTGGCCTTCCTGCGACGCCTGGTGTTGTAGGCGTCCTGGAGGGCAGACAGTGTGCACCCAATAGAGCGGCTGAATGTACCACCCTCTAGACTACAATATTCAGATATCCAACAATCCGGTTTTAATCTGAACTGGCCTGAAACATAGGGAACGTGAGGGGAGATGGTCCTCTCTGTAGTATTAGCAGTAGATCCAACTTTGTTCAGACTGAGAGCAGAGCAGAGTAGAGCAAGTACTCTGTGGTCCTCTAGGATGAGTTTCTCCACATGTCCAGCAGGTGGGGTTGTTGAGCACCAAGTCCCCCAGCCCACGCCACAGAATAGACTCCCCATGATGCTGGAGCTGATCCTCTTCCTCCTTAACGTCTATTGTGATGTGGCTGACGTTCAGTCCTGCCTGTCTGCATCCCAGTCCTTTGTATGCAAACGTTATATGTCAGTCTGTGAGATTGAGCCTGTAGATCCTTGCGGTTTTCTCATTTTTTCCCCACAGGTAGGTTGCTAGGCTCACTTTTACGATGCTATCAACACCAGCGGGAGGTAATGAATACCTTTACCATGCCCGCAAGAGCAATGTTGTTCTCCCTCGTGGACAGAAATCCCATCTAATGTTTTGGATCAGTGACAGAAATCTGGTTCACTTTAGATCTGACAGCTTTTCTGCTTCTCTCGCTGCCTGCCTTTGCCTGTCTGTTGACAGAAAAGGTTGTGGAGAGGGATGGGATGGTTAGTAGTCTGGGTTTGGGATGTCTTCTCTTCTCTTTTTAACGTCACACTCGTCACATCACACAGAGAGAGAAAGGGGGGGTTATTTTTGGAGGCCCGTTGTGCGGGCGCCAGCTATCCAATAAACAAGCCTATTCCCTAGGTAGTTATGGGGCTGTCTGATTTAGCATGCTAAACCCCCATCTCCATCAGAGGGAGGGGGTGGGGGGGGGGTAATTTGGGAAGGCTGAGCCGTGTGGTACATGCCCCAATATTGTTCTTGGGGCGGAGATGAAATGAGCAGCCTTCACCGCACTCCAACCCCTGGCTTCTGGCTCTATTTTTCGGACTGACCTTAGAATGGGCTACAATGGGGAGAATGTGGTTAGAATGGGCTGCAATGGGGAGAATGTGGTTAGAATGGGCTGCAATGGGGAGAATGTGGTGATGTAGTGTTCTCCCTCAAGCTTTTTTCATGCCTCTTCAGTGACAATTTCTTTAGGATTATAGAAACATCAAATCCAACTGAATATAGCCTACCACTTTCTTACTGCAGAAGCTGCCACCTGTAACCTAGCCAGTGCATCAGCTCCTCCAGCAGCAGTTGGCTGACTGACTGGCTGGTTGAGGGGGCTCCCCTCCCGGCCTTCTGGGTTTGCTGTGTGAGGTGGCTGGCCCAGCAGGACTGTGATGTGGCCAGCTTGGCCTCCACTGGGGCTGCGGTGGGGGGGCTGTGATATCACCTCAGGCACATCTCTGAGCCAGGTGGTGGGGGGTTGAGGGGGGATGGAGTTGGGGATGGCACGGCAGTGGTTTCTGCGCAGCGACAGCGAGCATGCTGGGAAGCACAGAGGCGTTGGAAAGGGATTAGCCAGTTAGACCTTGTGCACAATCACCTCTGAAAGAGCTCCCTCCGACGAGAAACGGACAGTTGCCTCAGCACACATTTTTCCTTCCTCTCTATCATACTCAGTCTAAAAACCGGGGTTTCATACGCAAAGGCAACGTATGATTGTGAACAAGTCAGTGTGTTAACCTCCTTGAAGGTTGTGACGTTGTGTGATTTGACGCTGATTCTGTGTGTGTACCATACCTCATCACGGGTGGTGAGTGTCGACATACCCCCCCACCTCCCTGATCACTTCCCCTCTCCGTAGCCCGTATCCTTCCACCAGCGCTGCAGTCATCCCTCAGTCCGTATCCTTCCACCGGCGCTGCAGTCATCCCTCGGTCCGTATCCTTCCACCGGCGCTGCAGTCATTCCTCTCCGGGGGTAAATGACATTGCTGACAAGAGGCCTTGAGTGACAGCCAGATACAAATGTCTGCCTGACGGGCAATGTAGCGACACTGACAGTGCCACGCTCTCTGGATGGCTGGTTGCTTCCTTCCTGTAGTAAGAAGTGCTGAGTCAGTCCAGTCAGGCAGGGTGAGGCTCATCTCACAACAGGTGACGTCGGGTAGAGAGATGTGACATCTAGAAGACAGGGCCATAATAATTAATGCACACAGAACGTTTTGCACTGGAGAATTAAAAGTAACATTACTTATTGGACATTTCAGGTAGAATTCTCCCTTTCAGTCCGTTTTCTTCCGTTTTGGTGTCAAATGAATACGACCCTGGAGAGCTTGGCTGAATGAGAGTGGGCTGTGGGGGGTCTCCTATACGAGACTTGGCATTAGCTCCGTTAAGGAAGGTCATGTTGGGGGGTGGGGGGGATCTCTAGAGAGAGAGACTCAAAAGTAAAGAGGGAGAGAGCAAGCGGGGGGGGGGGGGGGGGGGGGGGGGGGGGGTAGTGTTGCGTCACGCTGCACGGCTGAGAGAGCAGCTCCCGGTGGCACCACGACAAACAGAACAGGGCCTGTCGGTGATGACTCAACCACACTGGGTCACGAGGACAGCTGCATGCTGAATCACCCATCTGACCCCTGTTGTGTCCTTACTTTACTTCGGCCTAGGGAATAGGGTGCCATTTGGGACGCATCGCTGGTGTAGTAATGCTAAACATGAATACAGAACTACTGCGGCACAGGAACACTGACTACAGTGTGCCACGGTCACAGAGAATGACTGGCGGGCGCAGGATGGAAAGCTCACAAGGCCAATAGCCAAATTCCTTTTGAAATGGCCCTCTATCCCTGAAATGACAACATACTTCACTTCAAAGATAAGACACTAGCAAAGCCACCTCAACCTGTCAAAATATTTTCCCAAACTCCCTTAAAGGGAAAGTTTAAAAGTTAATTGCTCTGCTGTTACCTGTCAGCTATTTTCAGCCTGGGAGCATTAGCAAATTATACTAATGAGAGAGAGAGACATGGGAGAGAGGGACACTCAAAGTCCTCCTTGTAAATCTTTTTTTTTTTAAGGAGAGCGAACGAAAGACTTAGACGAACGCATGCTCGGGGTACCATTTTCCAAGAGGCGGTTTTCTGTCATTAACCGTCCTTTTTTGTTGTTGTTGCAAGGTTCATAATCGGAGAAAGAAGGCATTTGCATTTCGTGTTGTAGCGCAATGTTCACTATTACTTCTAGCGGGATGATAATGAAATGGAAGTAAATATTTGATGATTTTTTTTAATGATGTTTTTCTCCAAACTGTTGAGGAGGAGAAGAAGAAGAGATTTTTTTTGTGTTGTTGCTGTGGTCTTACCCATTAGCACTAGCTGGTTCTTCTGGTGTTGTGTTGCTATTGTAATTGAGAAAAGGCTGTAGCCAAATGAAGTGTATTTGTTGAGGCCATAGGGCACTGTTCCCTCCAATCTTTCCTCCCTCCCTTATGGAGCGTTTACTTTTTTCACTTGTCTCTTTCCCTTCTGTCTTTCTTATTGACATTTGTTCGCTCTGTCTTTCTCTGCAAGGCCTTCTCTCCCCTTTCTCCTACCACATGAACGGTGGTAAACAACGGGCAACTTCCTGTAGTAAGACAACTCGTATCGTGAAGTGCTGACCCTATATATTTGTCTACCGTTTCAGTATTCTTGTAAGCCATAAACAACTCATCAGTGATGAATAACTGTTATGTGAAAGTGTTTCTCTCACATCTTATCAGACAACAGTATCTACTTCTGTCTGTCTCCAGCATCACCATCAACTGTTTCAAGGCCTTCCAGACGGCCACTGAGCAGCAGCGGCCCGACTCGGTCCTCCGTCGGCAGCTCCTCCGGGCCCGAGGCCTCGGGGGCCCAGACTCCCAGCTGGTCCTTTCCAGGGACACGCAGCCCAACCAGGCTGCCAACCAGCTCGTCAAGATGGCCGTGTGGGGCATCTCAGCCACCCTGGGGGCGGCCGCTCTGGCTGTGGCCCAGACCGTCCTGGACTGGGCTCCTGACTTCTTCTGATGGACATACTGCAGCCTGCCGTTAAGGAGCAGGGGGGAGGGAGATGGGAGGGAGATGGGAGGGAGGGAATGAGATGCAAGGGGGGGGGGGGGAAGCTAGTGCCGAACAGGTTGTGTCACTCACACATATGTAGACCACCAGCCGAGGGGAGGGGTGGGGCACCCCAAAGAACCTTGTGTGCCAAAATCAGTTCCATTAAAACAAAGGGGAGAAAAAAAGCATATATTTATTCAGTAGGGTTTTTATTTATGGATTTTACTTGTGTTAATATTGGGGAATGAAAGGTAGCCAGTAGATGAGTTTTTGTAATGATAAGCATTTTTGAGTGCCAGCCTGTGTGCCGTCAGCAAGTATGTCTGGAGAGAAAAACGCGCCGCTAGCTAATTCACAGCAGCAGGCACACAAATGATTAAAAATACTGCTGAATGCCTTGGGTTGCGAGCGACGGGAGCGGTTCATTAGGGGGTGATTCAGAGAGGTCGACTCTACAGAGAGAGGGAGAACTCCATTTCTGCTTTAAAATTGCACTTTAAAGTAACTGGGTTCACTCCACTTAGTCGACGGTGATTGAGGATGTATGCATATAACACCCAAACACTACCAGGAGTTGCATACTGTACATTGAAAGGGAGGCTGCATCCCAAATGGCTCCCTATTCCATATTCTAGTGCACTACCTTTGACCGGGGCCTGGCTCTGGACTGTATAGGGAACAGGGTACCGTTTGGAATGAAATAATAAAATGTCCAAACTCATGCCTCCAACAACCCTCAAGAGTACTGCTGTCAGTAGCCAAAGACTTGTTCGGTTAACTGGACTAGCTGGATAGCCCTGCTGACTTTGAAAGTATATTTTTATTACATGTTTTTACAAGAATCTTACTCAGACAATGTGTATCCGTCCAAAGAAAAACACTAGTTTCAGGTATTGCATTCTATTGGTTCAACGTTCTCACTCTTTATGGAAGGAGACCCTCTGAAACGCTGAACATACTTTAAAGGTCATAATGTTACAATGAATGCTGTTTGTGTGCACCCCCTGAATTGTAGGAGTGTTATTGTTTTCATGTGCAATTTGTCTTTGGTGTTCTGTGTACCTTGGAGGTGATGGATGTGACAACCAATGGGCAGCTGTTGCTTTGCCCCAAGTTAGTTCAATCATTATTACATTAAAGACTGCCAGGAAGGTCAAAATGTTTGGTTCTGTAAAACGTATGTCTGTACCTTGCAGCCCAGTAAGACGCTACTAGCCAAGCCAGAAAGGCACAGGCCGTATTTTATTGAATGTGAGTTTAATTATTGTCCCTGGCTATTGGCATGGGTTTGGCCCAATCATTCACACTGGTGTACCACTGGAATCCATTTAATTAATGAAGCTAACAAACCTCATTTTTTTTATTACCCAAATTTGACAACATTTTAGATGTTTGACATGTATGACACTTGTATCTTTTAAATTGTCATAGGTTGTTCTTAAAGGGATACTTCGGGATTTTGGCAATGAGGCCTTTTATCTATTTAACCAGAGTCGGATGAACTGGTTGATAAAAATGGTATGTCTCTGTGTCCAGTATGAAAGAAGTAAGAGGTAGTTTCCCGAGCCATTGCTAACTAGCGTTGACGCAATGACTGGAAGTCTGTGGGTATCTGCTAGCATGCTAGTAGCATCGAGTCATTGCGCTAACGCTAGTTAGCATTGGCTCGGGAAACTATAATATAATATAATATAATATAAACTACCTCTAACTTCCTTCATACTGGACACAGAGACATAAAAATGGTATCGACAAGTTCATCTGACTCTGGGGAAGTAGATAAAGGGCATCATTGCCAAAATCCTGAAGTAACCCTTTAAAAAGCTGCTTATGAATAGTTTTTATATGATTATCAGTCATTTCTTATGATTATTCATTGATTTGCTCATTATCTTTTGCTAGATTTTAAGATGTGTTTTGCATGCATTACACATCAACTTTGCAAGGAAAGTAACATTATAAATATTGCATAAAATGAACTTGGAACAGATAGAGGTCCAACCAAACATACTCCGGTTACTGGCCTTTTGGAGGGTTGTTGGAAGATGATCTAGTTTGATGGGAGACACTAGACAGTTAGTTTATTGGCTCAGTCTCTCTGTCTCTCTCTGTGTGTGTGTGTCTGTCTAACTGGGGTCTAGTTGGCACCCGCTCTTCTAAATCCTGTCCAGTTGGAAAGGTTAGCGTGAATACTGGTCTGCCCTGTCTGTCTTCATCCTGGAGTTTTCCACTGAACGAATGTTTACCCCAGAGACTATGGGCAATTGTCTGAATAACTTTTCCAAACTTGGTACACTAGCCTATAGTTCACAGAGAAAGCCAACTTTTAATGGGTGTCTGGCAGTAGCCGTGGTACAGGCTGCATCCCAAATGGCACCCTATTCCTTTTTATAGTGCACTACTTTTGACCAGTGCCGATAGTGCTCTGGTCAGAAGTAGTGCACTATGTAGGGAATAGGGTGCCGTTTGGGACACACCCACAGAGGCGAGTGTTCCGAGTCTTTCCACCAATCGACAGGTGCAAGGCTTTTTTTATTGCTTGGAAATAAGAACGTCTCCAGTCCATTCATTTGCCGGCTGTTTTGTTACACTATTTGCTCACACAAAAAAAATGGTTGTGTTGAAATTGAATACCCCAATGTTTTTATTTTCTTGTTTGTGAATTTCATGCACAGTGCACACACGTGAAATGGTTTCCATTTAATTAACGGTACAGTAGGATGCATTTTAAAGTTGACGTATTTCTACATATTACAGAATCTTTGCATGTTGCTGATGTGTTACGTCTATGGCAATATTGATCATGATGAGACATATCAATGTGTATACATCTTTCATTCAGGTCTGGTGTTCTATTATGATGTTCTTGGTTAGAGAACAATGTTTGGCTTTCGGTAGGGAAAACCACATCAATAAAGACATGGAAAAAAACATTCTAGTTACATAATGATCTGTTTTCATTGTCTAAGGGTGTGTCCCAAACGACTCAGCTTTGCTCTGTAGAGGAGCAGTTGAAGTGCATCTAATATTCAATATACACTGCTCAAAAAAATTAAGGGAACACTAAAATAACACATCCTAGATCTGAATGAATGAAATCATCTTATTAAATACTTTTTTCTTTACATAGTTGAATGTGCTGACAACAAAATCACACAAAAATTATCAATGGAAATCAAATGTATCAACCCATGGAGGTCTGGATTTGGAGTCACCCTCAAAATTAAAGTGGAAAACCACACTACAGGCTGATCCAACTTTGATGTAATGTCCTTAAAACAAGTCAAAATTAGGCTCAGTAGTGTGTGTGGCCTCCACGTGCCTGTATGACCTCCCTACAACGCCTGGGCATGCTCCTGATGAGGTGGCGGATGGTCTCCTAAGGGATCTCCTCCCAGACCTGGACTAAAGCATCCGCCAACTCCTGGACAGTCTGTGGTGCAACGTGGCGTTGGTGGATGGAGCAAGACATGATGTCCCAGATGTGCTCAATTGGATTCAGGTCTGGGGAACGGGCGGGCCAGTCCATAGCATCAATGCCTTCCTCTTGCAGGAACTGCTGACACACTCCAGCCACATGAGGTCTAGCATTGTCTTGCATTAGGAGGAACCCAGGGCCAACCGCACCAGCATATGGTCTCACAAGGGGTCTGAGGATCTCATCTCGGTACCTAATGACAGTCAGGCTACCTCTGGCGAGCACATGGAGGGCTGTGCGGCCCCCCAAAGAAATGCCACCCCACACCATGACTGACCCACCGCCAAACCGGTCATGCTGGAGGATGTTGCAGACAGCAGAACGTTCTCCACGGCGTCTCCAGACGCTGTCACGTCTGTCACATGTGCTCAGTGTGAACCTGCTTTCATCTGTGAAGAGCACAAGGCGCCAGTGACGAATTTGCCAATCTTGGTGTTCTCTGACAAATGCCAAACGTCCTGCACGGTGTTGGGCTGTAAGCACAACCCCCACCTGTGGACGTCGGGCCCTCATACCACCCTCATGGAGTCTGTTTCTGACCGTTTGAGCAGACACATGCACATTTGTGGCCTGCTGGAGGTCATTTTGCAGGGCTCTGGCAGTGCTCCTCCTGCTCCTCCTTGCACAAAGGCGGAGGTAGCAGTCCTGCTGCTGGGTTGTTGCCCTCCTACGGCCTCCTCCACGTCTCCTGATGTACTGGCCTATCTCCTGGTAGCGCCTCCATGCTCTGGACACTACGCTGACAGACACAGCAAACCTTCTTGCCACAGCTCGCATTGATGTGCCATCCTGGATGAGCTGCACTACCTGAGCCACTTGTGTGGGTTGTAGACTCCGTCTCATGCTACCACTAGAGTGAAAGCACCGCCAGCATTCAAAAGTGACCAAAACATCAGCCAGGAAGCATAGGAACTGAGAAGTGGTCTGTGGTCACCACCTGCAAAACCTGTCCTTTATTGGGGGTGTCTTGCTAATTGCCTATAATTTCCACCTGTTGTCTATTCCATTTGCACAACAGCATGTGAAATGTATTGTCAATCAGTGTTGCTTCCTAAGTGGACAGTTTGATTTCACAGAAGTGTGATTGACTTGGAGTTACATTGTGTTGTTTAAGTGTTCCCTTTATTTTTTTGAGCAGTGTATTTAGTTGAGTGTCTATAGATGCTTTCAAATTGCTAGTCAACAGATACAGTATGCAGTTGACTTGTTACCTAATTGCTGACAGTTAGTTCAACATTTACAGGAGGAATCTCAATTAGGATTACTAAGTGTTCTATTTGAGTGGGAAAAACTGCTTTTAGTGAAATTATGTGGAAGTTAGGAGTCAGTTTTGGGTCAGTTTTGCAAACTGGAAGCTGGAAGTTTTAATGCCTCCAGATGCAGACTTTCTCAAAATGCGAGAGAGCACTCAGTGCACTAGACTAGAGCTCTATTGCTGAGGGACCACTCCCATAGGGAAAAAAATATGGAGAAAAAAAAATAAAATAAAAAATGTATGCACTCACTAACTGTAAGTCGCTCTGGATAAGTGCGTCTGCTAAATGACTAAAATGTAAAAAAAATAGGGACCATTACCCTATCCTCCCTGACCTCCATAGGGACCACTACCCTATCCTCCCTGACCTCCATAGGGACCATTACCCTATCCTCCCTGACCTCCATAGGGACCATTACCCTATCCTCCCTGACCTCCATAGGGACCATTACCCTATCCTCCCTGACCTCCATAGGGACCACTAACCTATCCTCCCTGACCTCCATAGGGACCACTACCCTATCCTCCCTGACCTCCATAGGGACCACTACCCTATCCTCCCTGACCTCCATAGGGACCACTAACCTATCCTCCCTGACCTCCATAGGGACCACTACCCTATCCTCCCTGACCTCCATAGGGACCACTACCCTATCCTCCCTGACCTCCATAGGGACCACTACCCTATCCTCCCTGACCTCCATAGGGACCACTACCCTATCTTCCCTGACCTCCATAGGGACCACTACCCTATCCTCCCTGACCTCCATAGGGACCATTACCCTATCCTCCCTGACCTCCATAGGGACCACTAACCTATCCTCCCTGACCTCCATAGGGACCACTACCCTATCCTCCCTGACCTCCATAGGGACCACTACCCTATCCTCCCTGACCTCCATAGGGACCACTAACCTATCCTCCCTGACCTCCATAGGGACCACTACCCTATCCTCCCTGACCTCCATAGGGACCACTACCCTATCCTCCCTGACCTCCATAGGGACCACTACCCTATCCTCCCTGACCTCCATAGGGACCACTACCCTATCTTCCCTGACCTCCATAGGGACCACTACCCTATCCTCCCTGACCTCCATAGGGACCACTACCCTATCCTCCCTGACCTCCATAGGGACCACTACCCTATCCTCCCTGACCTCCATAGGGACCACTACCCTATCCTCCCTGACCTCCATAGGGACCACTACCCTATCCTCCCTGACCTCCATAGGGACCACTACCCTATCCTCCCTGACCTCCATAGGGACCACTACCCTATCCTCCCTGACCTCCATAGGGACCACTACCCTATCCTCCCTGACCTCCATAGGGACCACTACCCTATCCTCCCTGACCTCCATGGGGACCACTAACCTATCCTCCCTGACCTCCATAGGGACCACTACCCTATCCTCCCTGACCTCCATAGGGACCACTACCCTATCCTCCCTGACCTCCATAGGGACCACTACCCTATCCTCCCTGACCTTCATAGGGACCACTACCCTATCCTCCCTGACCTCCATAGGGACCACTACCCTATCCTCCCTGACCTCCATAGGGACCACTAACCTATCCTCCCTGACCTCCATAGGGACCACTACCCTATCCTCCCTGACCTCCATAGGGACCACTACCCTATCCTCCCTGACCTCCATAGGGACCCAGATACTGGGAGTGAGAGGTACTGTGTCCCAAATGGCACCCTATTAATTTTATAGTGCACTACTTTTGACCAGGGCATAAGGCTCAGGTCCAAAGTAGTGCACTATAAAGGGAATAGGGTGCCGTTTGGGACGCCCAGGGAGTCCATCATGACATCTGTACCTTGAAATAATGGAGGTGGGGGGAGGTGGTGGTCTAGATCTCTCTCTCTCTCTCTCTGGAACGAACCACACTATCTACACTACCATGAGCTCACAGAGACCAGGAGGACCGCAGTACACAGAGACCAGGAGGACAGCAGTACACAGAGACCAGGAGGACCGCAGTACACAGAGACCAGGAGGACCGCAGTACACAGAGACCAGGAGGACAGCAGTACACAGAGACCAGGAGGACAGCAGTACACAGAGACCAGGAGGACAGCAGTACACAGAGACCAGGAGGACAGCAGTACACAGAGACCAGGAGGACAGCAGTACACAGAGACCAGGAGGACAGCAGTACACAGCAACAGTGGCTCATGTCATGACACAGTGCACACAAGTGGGCATGCACGCAGAGGACTGGAGTACCTGGGAGGGCACAGAGTTGACATCACCAACCCACCTACTTTGATACCCCAGAGGACACAGACATCACCAACCCACCTACTTTGATACCCCAGAGGACACAGACATCACCAACCCACCTACTTTGATACCCCAGAGGACACAGACATCACCAACCCACCTACTTTGACCTACTTTGATACCCCAGAGGACACAGACATCACCAACCCACCTACTTTGATACCCCAGAGGACACAGACATCACCAACCCACCTACTTTGACCTACTTTGATACCCCAGAGGTCACAGACATCACCAACCCACCTACTTTGATACCCCAGAGGACACAGACATCACCAACCCACCTACTTTGATACCCCAGAGGACACAGACATCACCAACCCACCTACTTTGACCTACTTTGATACCCCAGAGGACACAGACATCACCAACCCACCTACTTTGATACCCCAGAGGACACAGACATCACCAACCCACCTACTTTGACCTACTTTGATACCCCAGAGGACACAGACATCACCAACCCACCTACTTTGATACCCCAGAGGACACAGACATCACCAACCCACCTACTTTGATACCCCAGAGGACACAGACATCACCAACCCACCTACTTTGATACCCCAGAGGACACAGACATCACCAACCCACCTACCTTGGTACCCCAGACAGAGCGCCAAGGACAGAACATTGTTTTTATATTATATATACGTTAAATGAGATACAGCACTGGACCAAATGCCATGGTACATTGGTCACTGTTGGACCTTAGGTGTCTCAGAGGGCACAGAGCACAACATGTTGGCCATGTTTTATTTCAGGTACATTACAGAGATACTGGACCCACATGACATGGTACATTGGGCGCTAGGGGAATCGTTCAGTGGAAGCGGTAGGGGGGTGAGTCAGTGAGAGTGGTAGCCCGACCACTGTGGTTGCATCCCAAATGGCACCCTGTTCCCTTTACAGTTCACTCTTGACCAGGGCCCTGGTCAAAAGTAAGGCACTATAAAGGGAACAGGGAGCCATTTGGAATTAGCCAGAGTATCTCTGTGGCTGCATCCTCCCAGGGACAGGAGGTAATGGAAACTACAGGAGGAGGAGCAGTCATGGAGGGAAGATATTCCATACGTTCTGTTGATGTCATGTTTTATGCATAGTGCCATGATTTAAAGTGCATCTTTTGTGTTCCCTCAAATCGGTTTGTAGATGAGAAAAACTATTCAGCTTTTGCTGAAATTGTATTTGCTGTATTAATCAACATCTCCATGTCCAGAATGCAATGTTACACTTCATGACCAAAAGTATGTGGACACCCGTCGAACATCTCATTCATTGCGGGGATTTGCTTTCATTCAGCCATGAGCATTAGTGAGGTCGGGCACTGATGTTGGGCGATTAGGCCTGGCTCGCAGTTGGCGTTCCAATTCATCCCAAAGGTGTTCGATGGGGTTGAGGTCAGGGCTCTGTGCAGGCCAGTCAAGTTCTTCCACACTGATCTCGACAAACCATTTCTGTATGGACCTTGCTTTGTGCACGGGGGCATTGTCAAGCTGAAACAGGAAAGGGCCTTCCCCAAACTTTTGCCACAAAGTTGGATGCACAGAATCGTCTAGAATGTAATTGTATGCTTTAGCATTAAGCCCAAACCATGAAAAACAGCCCCAGACCATTATTCCTCCTCCACCAAACTTTACAGTTGGCACTATGCATTGGGGCAGGTAGCGTTCTCCTCGCATCCGCTAAAATCAGATTCGTCCGTCGGACTGCCAGATGGTAAAGCGTGATTCATAACTCCAGAGAATGTGTTTCCACTACTCCAGAGAATCACTCCAGAGAATCTCTCCAGAGAACGCTTTTCCGCTGCTCCGGTGTCCAATGGCGGCGAGCTTTACACCACTCCAGCCGACGCTTGACATTGCGCATGGTGATCTTTTGCTTGTGTGCGGCTGCTCGGCCATGAAAACCCATTTCATGAAGCTCCCGACGAACAGTTCTTGTGCTGACGTTGCTTCCAGAGGCAGTTTGGATCTCGGTAGTGTTGCAACCGAGGACAGATCATTTTTACACGTTACGCACATCAGCACTTGACGGTCCTGTTCTGTGAGCTTGTGTGGCTGAACCGTTGTTACTCCTAGACGTATCCACTAATTTGAAGGGGTGTCCACATACTTTTGTATATATAGTGTATCTTAGAATGTTCTTCATAGCTGCAGTTTATGTATAAAGTGTCTGAGTAGAAGTGCTGATCTAGGATCAGTCCTTCCTATCCATGTAATCTTATTCATCGTGATTTAAGAGGAAAATTGGATCCTAAATCAGCACTTCTACTCTCTAAAACGCTTGATACGGGCATGGCCACAGGACAGTTTTTGGAGAATTGGGTGATATCAAAGCAGATTAATGATATAGCTCACAATTTGACCTTTCTCCTAGTACTCTCCTCATCCATTGTCCAGTTCAACCATTAAACTGTCTGTAACCACTCCAAGACAGAATTGATGGATTATTCTACTACACACAGATCCTAAAGACCTAAACACAGGTTAAAATCCCAGACATCCTCATATTCCTCCCAGGGTTCCAAAGGAGATGTGGCGCGAGAGGTCGAGTGAGAGGTCGAGTGAGTGTGAGACACAGAGAGATGGTAAAGGTCACTAACGAAGAGAGGGCATCGCTAGTCCTCAGAGCCACCAGCCCTTCTGTTCCGTTTACCCCTTCTGTCCCGTCTCCCCCTTCTGTCCTGTCTCCCCCTTCTGTCCCGTCTTCCCCTTCTGTCCCGTCTCCCCCTTCTGTCCCGTCTCCCCCTTCTGTCCCGTCCTCCCCTTCTGTCCCATCTCCCCCTTCATTCCCTTCTCAGTCCCCCCTCAGTCCCCAAACGACAAAGGTGAAGAGATTAATATTCATATGTCCGAGCTGCACACTCCCTCTCCACCCTCTCCCCCATGGTCCTCCAGGGGGGAGGCTATCTAGCCACAGCAGCAACCCAGGACAGGGGTTAATTGATGGGCCTGAGATTCCCTCCGTCAAGGCTGGCTGTCGGTCAGCCAGTGTTAAAGTATTCATAATGAAAAATGACGGGGCCAGTGTTTCCTTGTGCAGGTAGGAAATGAGCTGCTCTTAATTAGGCCCCAGAGATCCTAAACCTGTGTAATGAGCTTCTTCTCTTCCCTGTCTTCTCTCTGTGTGCTGACTGGCTGACTGTCACAGGGCCAGAGCCGGTCCCTCACTACACCACCAGAGTGGACCATGGATGGACCACACAGTTTCTCAGTTATGGTAATGATGATAACTGGGAAAATGAACCGGTGAAAAAGTCAGAGTGAAAACAAGTATTTAATTTATGTTTTTATTTTTATTTTGAGGTTAAAAACACTGCACTGAAATGCTTATGTACTGTTTATGAATGCAGTATGTATGGGTTAGGAATACAGTATGTATGGGTTAGGAATACAGTATGTATGGGTTAGGAATATAGTATGTATGGGTTAGGAATACAGTATGTATGGGTTAGGAATAGTGTGTATGGATTAGGAATACAGTATGTATGGATTAGGAATACAGTATGTATGGATTAGGAATACAGTATGTATGGGTTAGGAATACAGTATGTATGGGTTAGGAATACAGTATGTATGGGTTAGGAATACAGTATGTATGGGTTAGGAATACAGTATGTATGGGTTAGGAATACAGTATATATGGGTTAGGAATACAGTATGTATGGATTAGGAATACAGTATGTATGGGTTAGGAATACAGTATGTATGGGTTAGGAATACAGTATGTATGGGTTAGGAATACAGTATGTATGGGTTAGGAATACAGTATGTATGGGTTAGGAATACAGTATGTATGGGTTAGGAATACAGTATGTATGGATTAGGAATACAGTATGTATGGGTTAGGAATACAGTATGTATGGGTTAGGAATACAGTATGTATGGGTTAGGAATACAGTATGTATGGATTAGGAATACAGTATGTATGGATTAGGAATACAGTATGTATGGATTAGGAATACAGTATGTATGGGTTAGGAATACAGTATGTATGGATTAGGAATACAGTATGTATGGGTTAGGAATAGTGTGTATGGATTAGGAATACAGTATGTATGGGTTAGGAATAGTGTGTATGGATTAGGAATACAGTATGTATGGATTAGGAATACAGTATGTATGGGTTAGGAATACAGTATGTATGGGTTAGGAATACAGTATGTTTGGGTTAGGAATACAGTATGTATGGGTTATGTATGTGTTATGAAGTCTTTATGTAGGTACGGCACCCTTCAAGTAAAGTGTTACCTTAATGCTTGTTCTTATATTGTGAGAACAGTTATTTTCCCTCTTTTATGTGAGCAACATGATCAATGCGACATGCTATGCGTTTTGTCAGTGTTGGGTAGATAGGCACAGCACAGGGAATGATGCATTTTATTTTAATCACAATGTCATACAGGTGTCAGAGAGAGAGAGAGAGATTAGGCACATGTGTAATGTCAATCTAAATGCCTTTAAAAGTGCAACCAACCAACCACACACTCATTGCATGCGTCCCAAATGGCACCCTGTTCCCTATATATAGTGCACAACTATGAGGCCCTGGCCATAGGTTATAGGGTGCCATTTGGGATGCAACCTTTAAGACTAGCTGTCGCCATTGGCGTCGGCTAATGGGGATCCTAATAAATCTAATCAAAAACCTTAGACACCTCGTGTCATACGTAGATGGGTGTCTATAAAACATAAGAAGACCTGGGGCTAATCTTTTAGACGTGTCCCCATATCTCGCTGCATGCATTTATGTATGAGTGGAAATAAAACAGAAGGCCATAAACCACTACACACTCTCCCTGACGTGGAACACAGAACATGCACTCTCCCTGACGTGGAACACAGAACTTGCACTCTCCCTGACGTGGAACACAGAACATGCATTCTCCCTGACGTGGAACACAGAACATGCACTCTCCCTGACGTGGAACACAGAACATGCACTCTCCCTGACGTGGAACACAGAACATGCACTCTCCCTGACATGGAACACAGAACATGCACTCTCCCTGACGTGGAACACAGAACATGCACTCTCCCTGACGTGGAACACAGAACTTGCACTCTCCCTGATGTGGAACACAACTTGCACTCTCCCTGACGTGGAACACAGAACATGCACGCTCCCTGACCTGGAACACAGAACTTGCACTCTCTCTGACGTGGAACACAGAACTTGCACTCTCCTTGATGTGGAACACAGAACTTGCACTCTCCCTGACGTGGAACACAAAACATGCACTCTCCCTGAGGTGGAACACAACTTGCACTCTCCCTGACGTGGAACACAACTTGCACTCTCCCTGACGTGGAACACAGAACATGCACTCTCCCTGACATGGAACACAGAACATGCACTCTCCCTGACGTGGAACACAAAACATGCACTCTCCCTGACGTGGTACAGAACTTGCACTCTCCCTGATGTGGAACACAGAACATGCACTCTCCCTGACATGGAACACAGAACTTGCACTCTCCCTGACGTGGAACACAAAACATGCACTCTCCCTGACGTGGAACAGAACTTGCACTCTCCCTGATGTGGAACACAGAACTTGCACTCTCCCTGACGTGGAACACAACTTGCACTCTCCCTGACGTGGAACACAGAACTTGCACTCCAGGGAGAGAGGAGGAGGAAGAACCAGGGAGAGAGGAGGAGGAAGAACCAGGGAGAGAGGAGGAGGAGGAGGAGGAGGAGGAAGAACCAGGGAGAGAGGAGGAGGAAGAACCAGGGAGAGAGGAGGAGGAGGAACCAGGGAGAGAGGAGGAGGAGGAGGAGGAGGAGGAAGAACCAGGGAGAGAGGAGGAGGAGGAGGAAGAACCAGGGAGAGTATAATAAAAAGAATACTAATATGCATACACACACCAAGTCCATTATCGAGACGTCACTGATAATATAATGACTCTCCCCATTCCCCACCACCAAGCCCCAGGCAAAGTGGCCGTAACTGATTAATAATCAGTCCTCATCGTTATTGCTCCCAGCTAAATATTTCCCTTTCACTACTCCTCCAGCTACTCCATACAGAGGGGAGATGGACCACACACTCCCCCAGCTACTCCATACAGAGGGGAGATGGACCACACACTCCCCCAGCTACTCCATACAGAGGGGAGATGGACCACACACTCCCCCAGCTACTCCATACAGAGGGGAGATGGACCACACACTCCCCCAGCTACTCCATACAGAGGGGAGATGGACCACACACTCCCCCAGCTACTCCATACAGAGGGGAGATGGACCACACACTCCCCCAGCTACTCCATACAGAGGGGAGATGGACCACACACTCCCCCAGCTACTCCATACAGAGGGGAGATGGACCACACACTCCCCCAGCTACTCCATACAGAGGGGAGATGGACCACACACTCCCCCAGCTACTCCATACAGAGGGGAGATGGACCACACACTCCCCCAGCTACTCCATACAGAGGGGAGATGGACCACACATACGAACACACTCTGCCCAGCAGCGACACTACTTCCAGTTCATTGGCATTCAGGACGGGCCTGGGTGGGCCTTAGCCCGACCGTAGGCAGGCCAGACAGGCAGGCCACAGAAGCCAGCCAGGGGGGTCAGTGGCAGAGTGTCTGGGCCTGGCCAGGTGGTGGTCTGCTGCCCTGCCAAGGCTGCTCCAACCAGGGTAGACCCAGCAACATGACCGTGGGGGTGATAGGGGTGAGGCCCAACATGTGTGGCCATCTGGCCCAAGTCTGATTGGAGGAGCAGGGGTCTCTGGGTGGAGGTGGGGGTTATTGGGTACCTCACAGGCGTATTAGGCTCCATGAAGTAAGTGTGTGTGTGTGTGTGTGTGTGTGTGTGTGTGTGTGTGTGTGTGTGTGTGTGTGTGTGTGTGTATATATATAACAGTGAGGGTGATTTTGTACGTTTGCCCACTGATAAAGAAATGATCAGTCTATAATTTTAATGGTAGGTTTATTTGAACAGTGAGAGACAGGATAACAACAAAAAAATCCAGAAAAACGCATGTCAAAAATGTTATAAATTGATTTGCATTTTAATGAGGGAAATAAGTATTTGACCCCTCTGCAAAACATGACTTAGTACTTGGTGGCAAAACCCTTTTTGGCAATCACAGAGGTCAGACGTTTCTTGTAGTTGGCCACCAGGTTTGCACACATCTCAGGAGGGATTTTGTCCCCCTCCTCTTTGCAGATCTTCTCCAAGTCATTAAGGTTTCGAGGCTGACGTTTGGCAACTCGAACCTTCAGCTCCCTCCACAGATTTTCTATGGGATTAAGGTCTGGAGACTGGCTAGGCCACTCCAGGACCTTAATGTGCTTCTTCTTGAGCCACTCCTTTGCTGCCTTGGCCGTGTGTTTTGGGTCATTGTCATGCTGGAATACCCATCCACGACCCATTTGCAATGCCCTGGCTGAGGGAAGGAGGTTCTCACCCAAGATTTGACAGTATATGGCCCCGTCCATCGTCCCTTTGATGCAGTGAAGTTGTCCTGTCCCCTTAGCAGAAAAACACCCCCAAAGCATAATATTTCCACCTCCATGTTTGACGGTGGGGATGGTGTTCTTGGGGTCATAGGCAGCATTCCTCCTCCTCCAAACACGGCGAGTTGAGTTGATGCCAAAGAGCTCCATTTTGGTCTCATCTGACCACAACACTTTCACCCAGTTCTCCTCTGAATCATTCAGATGTTCATAGGCAAACTTCAGACGGGCATGTATATGTGCTTTCTTGAGCAGGGGGACCTTGCGGGCACTGCAGGATTTCAGTCCTTCACAGCTTAGTGTGTTACCAATTGTTTTCTTGGTGACTATGGTCCCAGCTGCCTTGAGATCATTGACAAGATCCTCCTGTGTAGTTCTGGGCTGATTCCTCACCGTTCTCATGATCATTGCAACTCCACGAGGTGAGATCTTGCATGGAGCCCCAGGCCGAGGGAGATTGACAGTTCTTTTGTGTTTCTTCCATTTGCGAATAATCGCACCAACTGTTGTCACCTTCTCACCAAGCTGCTTGGCGATGGTCTTGTAGCCCATTCCAGCCTTGTGTAGGTCTACAATCTTGTCCCTGACATCCTTGGAGAGCTCTTTGGTCTTGGCCATGGTGGAGAGTTTGGAATCTGATTGATTGATTGCTTCTGTGGACAGGTGTCTTTTATACAGGTAACAAACTGAGATTAGGAGCACTCCCTTTAAGAGTGTGCTCCTAATCTCAGCTCGTTACCTTTATAAAAGACACCTGGGAGCCAGAAATCTTTCTGATTGAGAGGGGGTCAAATACTTATTTCCCTCATTAAAATGCAAATCCATTTTTAACATTTTTGACATGCGTTTTTCTGGATTTTTTTGTTGTTATTCTGTCTCTCACTGTTCAAATAAACCTACCATTAAAATTATAGACGGATCACTTTGTCAGTGGGCAAACGTACAAAATCAGCAGGGGATCAAATACTTTTTTCCCTCACTGTGTGTGTGTGTATATATATAATATATCCCCAGAGACCTGTCACTGTCGCTCTGTGTCAGGTAGACAGCTCAGACTGGGAGGGGCAGATAGGTTACTGACCAACAGCTGTTGAACAGGCTAGGTGAGACGTGTGTGTGTGTGTGTGTGTTTGATGGTGTGTGTATATGTGTGTGTTTGTGTGTGTGTATAATTAAGTATACCAAGGATTCCACTTCACTTTACTGTAAAAGCCATAGTAAATAGGACTATTTTAATGTTTCAGCCAGAAACGTTCAATATGTATGTACATTCCCTTCCAGAAAAACCACATGATTTCACATGTAGAAAATCATGTGAAAACGTGTTTTTGGAACACTTCGCGTGATCACATATTCACACGTGTGGTTTCATGTTATCACATGTTGCTTTACATGTTGTCACATGTTATCACATTAACTTCACATAAGATCACGTGGTCACATAAAAACAAATGTTCGCGTGAAATTCATGTTATTTTTCCGTAAGGGTAATACTGTAAGACTAAACTCTACGTGCACCTTTAGTATGTATGATGTCAGTGTGCGACTATCGTTACCTGTCCAATTGAAGTAGTGTTCCTACTTGTTCCTGGTCTGTGGGCGCGGTGCCAGGAAGCCTCTCTTCCTGGTGTGTTCTCTCTGTGGCGGGTATGAGAGGAGACTGGCATATGGTGGAGCTGCACCCTGAGATTGTTAATCAGCACGGTTCCATTAGCTTCACCTCTAATAGGTCCTATCTGGTGAGTTTACAATGCATTATGCATCACTCACACACACACACACACACACACACACACACACACACACACACACACAATGTACAACATGAGCCTATTCCGTGAATGTGGACCTCTGCTTTTTCATGGAGGCCAGGCTGGCCAGGTCCAGCTGTAGCCTATTCATCACACCTTTCCTCTGGGCGGACCTCCTGAGTGGGGCCTAACCTTGGCCTCGGCTGCTGTGAAGGCAGCTAGTGCTAGGATGAGCCAAGGATTCCTGGCATGGTTGGCTGCAGAGATGCAGGCTTGGAAACAGTGCAGAGAGAAACATGTAGTGAGGCAAGCAGGTTTTGGATCAAGTTATGGGCTTATGACCTTTTCCATTGACTACATACAGTGAGGGAAAAAAGTATTTGATCCCCTGCTGATTTTGTACGTTTGCCCACTGACAAAGACATGATCAGTCTATAATTTTAATGGTAGGTTTATTTGAACAGTGAGAGACAGAATAACAACAACAAAATCCAGAAAAAACGCATGTAAAAAATTTTATCAATTGATTTGCAGTTTAAGGAGGGAAATAAGTATTTGACCCCTCTGCAAGATTTCAGTCCTTCACGGCAAAGTGTGTTACCAATTGTTTTCTTGGTGACTATGGTCCCAGCTGCCTTGAGATCATTGACAAGATCCTCCCGTGTAGTTCTGGGCTGATTCCTCACCGTTCTCATGATCATTGCAACTCCACGAGGTGAGATCTTTCATGGAGCCCCAAGCCGAGGGAGATTGACAGTTATTCTGTGTTTCTTCCATTTGCGAATAATCGCACCAACTGTTGTCACCTTCTCACCAAGCTGCTTGGCGATGGTCTTGTAGCCCATTCCAGCCTTGTGTAGGTCTACAATCTTGTCCCTGACATCCTTGGAGAGCTCTTTGGTCTTGGCCATGGTGGAGAGTTTGGAATCTGATTGATTGATTGCTTCTGTGGACAGGTGTCTTTTATACAGGTAGCAAGCTGAGATTAGGAGCACTCCCTTTAAGAGTGTGCTCCTAATCTCAGCTCGTTACCTGTATAAAAGACACCTAGAAGCCAGAAATCTTTCTGATTGAGAGGAGGTCAAATACTTATTTCCCTCATTAAAATGCAAGTCAATTTATAACATTTTTGAAATGTGTTTTTCTGGATTTTTTTGTTGTTATTCTGTCTCTCACTGTTCAAATAAACCTACCATTAAAATTATAGACTGATCATTTCTTTGTCAGTGGGCAAACGTACAAAATCAGCAGGGGATCAAATACTTTTTTCGCTCACTGTAACTCTGGGTCTTCCATTCCTGTGGCGGTCCTCATGAGAGCCAGTTTCATCACAGTGCTTGATGGTTTTTGCAACTGCACTTGAAGAAACGTTCAAAGTTCTTGAAATGTTCCGTATTGACTGACCTTCATGTCTTAAAGTAATGATGGACTGTCATTTCTCTTTGCTTATTTGAGCTGTTCTTGCCATAATATGGACTTGGTATTTTACCAAATAGAGCTATCTTCTGTATACCCCCCCCCCCCCCCTTACCTTGTCACAACACAACTGATTGGCTCAAACGCATTAAGAAGGAAATAAATTCCACAAATTAACTTTTAAGAAGGCACACCTGTTAATTGAAATGCATTCCAGGTGACTACCTCATGAAGCTGGTTGAGAGAATGCCAAGAGTGTGCAAAGTTGTCATCAAGGCAAGGGGTGGCTATTTGAAGAATCTCAAATCTTAAATATATTTTGATTTGTTTAACACCATTTTGGTTACTACATGATTCCATGTGTTATTTCATAGTTTATGTCTTCACTATTATTCTACAATGTAAAAAATAGTACAAATAAAGAAAAACCCTTGAACGAGTAGGTGTGTCCAAACTTTTGACTGGTAGTGTATATATAGGGAATAGGCTGCCATTTGGGATGCAACCCATGTCAGAATATAACAAATTACTCGCCAGCCACATTTATGCAGATCTTAGGAAGTGATCTGAGGTTTGTTTTCCAAGACAGTAGCCTATAAAAGATTGGTTTGATATGATAGTCAAACATTTATGTCAGGCTTCTAAGATGATTGTTATGATCAAATAGATTGTATCGAATAAAATGTACAGACTCTGTTTCAGAGAGTTAGAAGTCACTCACAAATCAAACAAACTTCTGGATCAAACACGAACACTAATTGAAAATGCGACCGCACCCTGTGATCAGATAAGCACTACAGTATAACACTGACGTAGTCATCAACTCTCACGACCAATAGAAACCCCCAACAAATCGAAATGCAATACCACTCCTCAGTACATTTTTCCCTCCCTCACAGGTGGTAACACATGAGATTAATATCCCATCTTCCACTTTTTAATCAACTTCGATTCCAGCTAATTAGCCATGCATGTAATGAATAATTATTTAAGATTCTATAAACAGTATATCATTCAACTCTTCTAATCAGCAACAATGAGGATCGAGGACCCCACTGGTATACAACGAGACGTAACATGTCATCTGTGTGTGTGTGTGTGTGTGTGTGTGTGTGTGTGTGTGTGTGTGTGTGTGTGTGTTTGCGTGTGTGCATGCCTGTGCTTCCGGTTTCTCTCTGTGGCATATCTCCCTCCCTGAAAACACTGCGGTGTGTAAAATACTAAAAAAGTCAAGCTGGCAAATGCACCAGAGTGACTGTAGTGGAACTGCTATACTGCTCCCCTGTGAGGGGAACCTTTGATACATCTGGCCCTTTCAGAGTGCTGCTGTTTCTGTAATGACTTCCCACAGATTGGCTCAGTGAGACACCATCCTGGCTGGCCTCTTGTTTTAAACATGGAGCAGCTCTGCTCTCCCACCAGACACTTAACGTCACCTACGGCTAGGCTAACCCCTGAGAGGAGAAGAGAAGAGAGGACAGGAGAGGAGAGGACAGGACAGGACAGGAGAGGACAGGATAGGAGAGGACAGGACAGGAGAGGACAGGACAGGAGAGGACAGGACAGGAGAGGACAGGACAGGACAGGACAGGAGAGGACAGGACAGGACAGGACAGGACAGGAGAGGACAGGATAGGAGAGGACAGGACAGGAGAGGACAGGACAGGTCTGCTTGTCACTGATGTTAGGTTCTTCTCTCACACATATACAGTACGTAAGAACTTACACTGACATAGCCAGGCAGATCGCTCAAGAGTGATTTCGAAATTGGACGTCTATAAATGTCCTGAGGATTTCAGGAAATGCCTCCAAAACCAGCCACTAGGGGCAACAGTGAGCGTTATTGCCATCAAGTAGGCCTGGGTTTTGATGAGGTGTTGAGGCCGGGGGTGGTGGATGGGTGTAATTCCATGACAATGGATCAGAAGGTTGTGTGTTTGATCCCATTAGTTTTTTATTTTATTCAGTAAGGCAATTCTGTTCTGCTATGGAGATTGCATGGCTATGTGCTCAATTTTATAAACCTGTCAGCAACGGGTGTGGCTGAAATAGCTGAATCCACTAATTTTGAAGAGGTGTCCAGATACTTTTATATATATATATACAGTGGGGAGAACAAGTATTTGATACACTGCCGATTTTGCAGGTTTTCCTACTTACAAAACATGTAGAGGTCTGTAAACAAAAATCCAGAAAATCACATTATATGATTTTTAAGTAATTAATTTGCATTTTATTGCATGACATAAGTATTTGATACATCAGAAAAGCTTAACTTAATATTTGGTACAGAAACCTTTGTTTGCAATTACAGATATCATAAGTTTCCTGTAGGTCTTGACCAGGTTTGCACACACTGCAGCAGGGATTTTGGCCCACTCCTCCATACAGACCTTCTCCAGATCCTTCAGGTTTCGGGGCTGTCGCTGGTCAATACGGACTATCAGCTCCCTCCAAAGATTTTCTATTGGGTTCAGGTCTGGAGACTGGCTAGGCCACTCCAGGACCTTGAGATGCTTCTTACGGAGCCACTCCTTAGTTGCTCTGGCTGTGTGTTTCGGGTCGTTGTCATGCTGGAAGACCCAGCCACGACCCATCTTCAATGCTCTTACTGAGGGAAGGAAGTTGTTGGCCAAGATCTCGCAATACATGGCCCCATCCATCCTCCCCTCAATACGGTGCAGTCGTCCTGTCCCCTTTGCAGAAAAGCATCCCCAAAGAATGATGTTTCAACCTCCATGCTTCACGGTTGGGATGGTGTTCTTGGGGTTGTACTCATCCTTCTTCTTCCTCCAAACACGGCGAGTGGAGTTTAGACCAAAAAGCTATATTTTTATCTCATCAGACCACATGACCTTCTCCCATTCCTCCTCTGGATCATCCAGATGGTCATTGGCAAACTTCAGACGGGCCTGGACATGCGCTGGCTTGAGCAGGGGGACCTTGCGTGCGCTGCAGGATTTTAATCCATGACGGCGTAGTGTGTTACTAATGGTTTTCTTTGAGACTGTGGTCCCAGCTCTCTTCAGGTCATTGACCAGGTCCTGCCGTGTAGTTCTGGGCTGATCCCTCACCTTCCTCATCATCTTTGATGCCCCACGAGGTGAGATCTTGCATGGAGCCCCAGACCGAGGGTGATTGACCGTCATCTTGAACTTCTTCCATTTTCTAATAATTGTGCCAACAGTTGTTGCCTTCTCACCAAGCTGCTTGCCTATTGTCCTGTAGCCCATCCCAGCCTTGTGCAGGTCTACAATTTTATCCCTGATGTCCTTACACAGCTCTCTGGTCTTGGCCATTGTGGAGAGGTTGGAGTCTGTTTGATTGAGTGTGTGGACAGGTGTCTTTTATACAGGTAACGAGTTCAAACAGGTGCAGTTAATATAGGTAATGAGTGGAGAACAGGAGGGCTTCTTAAAGAAAAACTAACAGGTCTGTGAGAGCTGGAATTCTTACTGGTTGGTAGGTGATCAAATACTTATGTCATGCTATAAAATGCAAATTAATTACTTAAAAATCATACAATGTGATTTTCTGGATTTTTGTTTTAGATTCCGTCTCTCACAGTTGAAGTGTACCTATGATAAAAATTACAGACCTCTACATGCTTTGTAAGTAGGAAAACCTGCAAAATCGGCAGTGTATCAAATACTTGTTCTCCCCACTGTATGTATGTGTATTATTTATATGTATGTGTATATATGTATATGTGTGAGTGTGTGTGTATATATATATATATATATAAATTAGTGTGTGTATTTATATAAATGTGTGTGTATATATATATCAATGTGTATATATATGTGTGTATATATATGTGTGTACATATGTGTGTGTATATATGTGTGTATATATATATATATATAATCTCGGGGTCTGGAGTTGAGACAACATTTTCTCAAAGCCCTCTAACCAAAACCTTCACTTCATTCATCTTAGCAGGCAAAACTTGCCAAACTAGTTCAAATAACATCATATTGACATCATATCAGATTCAATCATGTTTGGTCCCATGGGATCATTATATTCTCAAAATGGACTAGATGTTGTGTTTGTGAGCTAGCTAGAAGAGCTCTCTGACTATGTACCTGTATGTCAGATTCAATCATGGAATTCCATCCTGTATGTCAACTGTGGCAGAAGTCTTCTCCTCAAGATTCCCAAAAAATTAGAAATGCAAAGAGAGGATCAGTGGAGCGGAAAGAAAGTTGCTCCGACATCGTGATGCATGCAGCTAGCTTACCATATGCGTCAGAGGCAGAGCTGCGGCGCAGGGTCCCAAAGCAGGGGAGTCGCTGGCCAACCGTGTGGTTGTGTGTGTGTGTGTGCATGCGTGCATGAGTCTGTGCGTCCGTGTGTGTGCGTCCGTGTGTGTGCGTCCGTGTGTGTGTGTCCATGGAGTGACGGCAACAGAGACCGAGAGACCAGGATCAAGCAAAACTCTCAGAGACTTACTGATAGTGACAGACGGATGGAGGGAGGGAGGGAGGAATCGGTGGGCAGAGGAACAGGCAATCTGAAGTCAGTAACTCCCAGAAGTGACGAGTCCATCTGCAGCAGGAATACAGATGGTTTCCCTGTTCCCAGATCAGAACTAAAGGAACGCCGGTTTCGAAGATCACTGACTGGGGTTGCATCTGAAATGGCACCCTATCCTCTAGTGCACTACTTTTGACTAGGGCCCATAGGGATCTGGCCAAAAGTAGTGTACTATATAGGGAACAGGGTGCCATTTGGTATGCATCTTGAGTGTTAATAAGGGGTATAGCATAGATACTTACTTGATCTCAGAATAATCCTCATAATTTAATTCACAGCATGTGTAACCTTCCAGACTAACTATGCAGATGCAGGGATATCAAGAAAGCAGGGACACAAAGCCACACTAGCCGACCTCCACCCAGTACCCGGCCCTGAACTTAGTCACTGTTATGAGCCAGCTACCACCCAGTACTCTACCCTGCACCCTAGAGACTGCTGCCCTATGTAAATAGTCATTGAACACTGGCCACTTTAATAATGTTTACATACTGTTTTACCCACTTCATATGTACAGTTGAAGTCGGAAGTTTACATACACTTAGATTGGAGTCATTAAAACTTGTTGTTCAACCACTCCACAGATTTCTTGTTAACAAACTATAGTTTGACAGCAAAGGACCTTGTGAAGATGCTGGAGGAAACAGGTACAAAAGTATCTATATCCACAGTAAAACAAGTCCTATATCGACATAACCTGAAAGGCCCCTCAGCAAGGAAGAAGCCACTGCTACAAAACCCCCATAAAATAGCCAGACTACGATTTGCAACTGCACATGGGGACAAAGATCATACTTTTTGGAGAAATGTCCTCTGGTCTGATGAAAAAAATATATAACTGTTTGGCCATAATGACCATCGTTATGTTTGGAGGAAAAAGGGGGCTGCTTGCAAGCCGAAGAACACCATCCCAACCGTGAAGCACTAGGATGGCAGGATCATGCTGTGGGGGTGCTTTGCTGCAGGAGGGATTGGTGCACTTCACAAAATAGATGGCATCATGAGGAAGGAAAATTATGTGGATATATTGAAGCAACATCTCAAGACATCAGTCAGGAAGTTAAAGCTTGGTCGCAAATGGGTCTTCCAAATGGACAATGACCCCAAGCATACTTCCAAAGTTGTGGAAAAATGGCTTAAGGACAACAAAGTCAAGGTATTGGAGTGACCATCACAAAGCCCTGACCTCAAACCTATAGAAAATTTGTGGGCAGAACTGAAAAAGCGTGTGCGAGCAAGGAGGCCTACAAACCCGACTCAGTTACATCAGCTCTGTCAGGAGGAATGGGCCAAAATTCACCCAACTTATTGTGGGAAGCTTGTGGAAGGCTACCCGAAACGTTTGACCCAAGTTAAACAATTTAAAGGCAATGCTACCAAATACTAATTGAGTGTATGTAAACTTCTGACCCACTGGGAATGTGATGAAATAAATAAAAGCTGAAATAAATCATTCTCTCCACTATTATTCTGACATTTCACATTCCTAAAATAAAGTGGTGATCCTAACTGACCTAAGACAGGGAATTTTTACTAGGAATAAATGTCAGGAATTGTGAAAAACTGAGTTTAAATGTATTTGGCTAAGGTGTATGTAAACTTCCGACTTCAGCTGTATATACTATGTATATACTGTATTCTAGTCAAGGCTCATCCTATATAACTACTGCTGTAGACACCTTTTCTATTAATATACTGTCCATAATGTCTATACACACCATCATGTACCTATACATTTCTATTAACATACTGTCCATAATGTCTATACACACCATCATATACCTATACATTTCTATTAACATACTGTCCATAATGTCTATACACACCATCATATACCTATACATTTCTATTAACATACTGTCCATAATGTCTATACACACCATCATATACCTATACATTTCTATTAACATACTGTCCATAATGTCTATACACACCATCATGTACCTATACATTTCTATTAATATACTGTCCATAATGTCTATACACACCATCATATACCTATACATTTCTATTAATATACTGTCCATAATGTCTATACACACCATCATATACAGTGGGGAAAAAAAGTATTTAGTCAGCCACCAATTGTGCAAGTTCTCCCACTTAAAAAGATGAGAGAGGCCTGTAATTTTCATCATAGGTACACGTCAACTATGACAGACAAATTGAGTTTTTTTTCTCCAGAAAATCACATTGTAGGATTTTTAATGAATTTATTTGCAAATTATGGTGGAAAATAAGTATTTGGTCACCTACAAACAAGCAAGATGTCTGGCTCTCACAGACCTGTAACTTCTTCTTTAAGAGGCTCCTCTGTCCTCCACTCGTTACCTGTATTAATGGCACCTGTTTGAACTTGTTATCAGTATAAAAGACACCTGTCCACAACCTCAAACAGTCACACTCCACTATGGCCAAGACCAAAGAGCTGTCAAAGGACACCAGAAACAAAATTGTAGACCTGCACCAGGCTGGGAAGACTGAATCTGCAATAGGTAAGCAGCTTGGTTTGAAGAAATCAACTGTGGGAGCAATTATTAGGAAATGGAAGACATACAAGACCACTGATAATCTCCCTCGATCTGGGGCTCCACGCAAGATCTCACCCCGTGGGGTCAAAATGATCACAAGAACGGTGAGCAAAAATCCCAGAACCACACGGGGGGACCTAGTGAATGACCTGCAGAGAGCTGGGACCAAAGTAACAAAGCCTACCATCAGTAACACACTACGCCGCCAGGGACTCAAATCCTGCAGTGCCAGACGTGTCCCCCTGCTTAAGCCAGTACATGTCCAGGCCCGTCTGAAGTTTGCTAGAGTGCATTTGGATGATCCAGAAGAGGATTGGGAGAATGTCATATGGTCAGATGAAACCAAAATAGAACTTTTTGGTAAAAACTCAACTCGTCGTGTTTGGAGGACAAAGAATGCTGAGTTGCATCCAAAGAACACCATACCTACTGTGAAGCATGGGGGTGGAAACATCATGCTTTGGGGCTGTTTTTCTGCAAAGGGACCAGGACGACTGATCCGTGTAAAGGAAAGAATGAATGGGCACATGTATCGTGAGATTTTGAGTGAAAACCTCCTTCCATCAGCAAGGGCATTGAAGATGAAACGTGGCTGGGTCTTTCAGCATGACAATAATCTCAAACACACCGCCCGGGCAACGAAGGAGTGGCTTCGTAAGAAGCATTTCAAGGTCCTGGAGTGGCCTAGCCAGTCTCCAGATCTCAACCCCATAGAAAATCTTTGGAGGGAGTTGAAAGTCTGTGTTGCCCAGCAACAGCCCCAAAACCTCACTGCTCTAGAGGAGATCTGCATGGAGGAATGGGCCAAAATACCAGCAACAGTGTGTGAAAACCTTGTGAAGACTTACAGAAAACGTTTGACCTGTGTCATTGCCAACAAAGGGTATATAACAAAGTATTGAGAAACTTTTGTTATTGACCAAATACTTATTTTCCACCATAATTTGCAAATAAATTCATTAAAAATCCTACAATGTGATTTTCTGGATATTTTTTTCTCAAGTTGTCTGTCATAGTTGACATGTACCTATGATTAAAATTACAGGCATCTCTCATCTTTTTAAGTGGGAGAACTTGCACAATTGGTGGCTGACTAAATACTTTTTTTCCCCACTGTACCTATACATTTCTATTAACATACTGTCCATAATGTCTATACACACCATCATATACCTATACATTTCTATTAATATACTGTCCATAATGTCTATACACACCATCATATACCTATACATTTCTATTAACATACTGTCCATAATGTCTATACACACCATCATATACCTATACATTTCTATTAACATACTGTCCATAATGTCTATACACACCATCATATACCTATACATTTCTATTAACATACTGTCCATAATGTCTATACACACCATCATGTACCTATACATTTCTATTAACATACTGTCCATAATGTCTATACACACCATCATATACCTATACATTTCTATTAACATACTGTCCATAATGTCTATACACACCATCATATACCTATACATTTCTATTAACATACTGTCCATAATGTCTATACACACCATCATATACCTATACATTTCTATTAACATACTGTCCATAATGTCTATACACACCATCATATACCTATACATTTCTATTAATATACTGTCCATAATGTCTATACACACCATCATGTACCTATACATTTCTATTAACATACTGTCCATAATGTCTATACACACCATCATATACCTATACATTTCTATTAACATACTGTCCATAATGTCTATACACACCATCATATACCTATACATTTCTATTAACATACTGTCCATAATGTCTATACACACCATCATATACCTATACATTTCTATTAATATACTGTCCATAATGTCTATACACACCATCATGTACCTATACATTTCTATTAACATACTGTCCATAATGTCTATACACACCATCATGTACCTATACATTTCTATTAACATACTGTCCATAATGTCTATACACACCATCATGTACCTATACATTTCTATTAACATACTGTCCATAATGTCTATACACACCATCATGTACCTATACATTTCTATTAACATACTGTCCATAATGTCTATACACACCATCATATACCTATACATTTCTATTAACATACTGTCCATAATGTCTATACACACCATCATATACCTATACATTTCTATTAACATACTGTCCATAATGTCTATACACACCATCATATACCTATACATTTCTATGAACATACTGTCCATAATGTCTATACACACCATCATATACCTATACATTTCTATTAACATACTGTCCATAATGTCTATACACACCATCATATACCTATACATTTCTATTAACATACTGTCCATAATGTCTATACACACCATCATATACCTATACATTTCTATTAACATACTGTCCATAATGTCTATACACACCATCATGTACCTATACATTTCTATTAACATACTGTCCATAATGTCTATACACACCATCATATACCTATACATTTCTATTAACATACTGTCCATAATGTCTATACACACCATCATGTACCTATACATTTCTATTAACATACTGTCCATAATGTCTATACACACCATCATATACCTATACATTTCTATTAACATACTGTCCATAATGTCTATACACACCATCATATACCTATACATTTCTATTAACATACTGTCCATAATGTCTATACACACCATCATATACCTATACATTTCTATTAACATACTGTCCATAATGTCTATACACACCATCATATACCTATACATTTCTATTAACATACTGTCCATAATGTCTATACACACCATCATATACCTATACATTTCTATTAACATACTGTCCATAATGTCTATACACACCATCATATACCTATACATTTCTATTAACATACTGTCCATAATGTCTATACACACCATCATATACCTATACATTTCTATTAACATACTGTCCATAATGTCTATACACACCATCATATACCTATACATTTCTATTAACATACTGTCCATAATGTCTATACACACCATCATATACCTATACATTTCTATTAACATACTGTCCATAATGTCTATACACACCATCATATACCTATACATTTCTATTAACATACTGTCCATAATGTCTATACACACCATCATATACCTATACATTTCTATTAACATACTGTCCATAATGTCTATACACACCATCATATACCTATACATTTCTATTAACATACTGTCCATAATGTCTATACACACCATCATATACCTATACATTTCTATTAATATACTGTCCATAATGTCTATACACACCATCATATACCTATACATTTCTATTAACATACTGTTCATAATGTCTATACACACCATCATATACCTATACATTTCTATGAACATACTGTCCATAATGTCTATACACACCATCATATACCTATACATTTCTATTAACATACTGTCCATAATGTCTATACACACCATCATATACCTATACATTTCTATTACCATACTGTCCATAATGTCTATACACACCATCATATACCTATACATTTCTATTAACATACTGTCCATAATGTCTATACACACCATCATGTACCTATACATTTCTATTAACATACTGTCCATAATGTCTATACACACCATCATATACCTATACATTTCTATTAACATACTGTCCATAATGTCTATACACACCATCATGTACCTATACATTTCTATTAACATACTGTCCATAATGTCTATACACACCATCATATACCTATACATTTCTATTAACATACTGTCCATAATGTCTATACACACCATCATATACCTATACATTTCTATTAACATACTGTCCATAATGTCTATACACACCATCATATACCTATACATTTCTATTAACATACTGTCCATAATGTCTATACACACCATCATATACCTATACATTTCTATTAACATACTGTCCATAATGTCTATACACACCATCATATACCTATACATTTCTATTAACATACTGTCCATAATGTCTATACACACCATCATATACCTATACATTTCTATTAACATACTGTCCATAATGTCTATACACACCATCATATACCTATACATTTCTATTAACATACTGTCCATAATGTCTATACACACCATCATATACCTATACATTTCTATTAACATACTGTCCATAATGTCTATACACACCATCATATACCTATACATTTCTATTAACATACTGTCCATAATGTCTATACACACCATCATATACCTATACATTTCTATTAACATACTGTCCATAATGTCTATACACACCATCATATACCTATACATTTCTATTAACATACTGTCCATAATGTCTATACACACCATCATATACCTATACATTTCTATTAACATACTGTCCATAATGTCTATACACACCATCATATACCTATACATTTCTATTAATATACTGTCCATAATGTCTATACACACCATCATATACCTATACATTTCTATTAATATACTGTCCATAATGTCTATACACACCATCATATACCTATACATTTCTATTCCGGACTCTGACATTGCTCATTCTAATAGTTCTTCATTTCTTTCTTCTTGTTTTGGGGATTTGTGTGTAATGTTTTATATTGTTAGGTATTACAGAACTGTTGGAGCTAGAAACACAAGCGTTTCGCTGCACCTGCGACAACATCTGCAAAATAGGTGTGCGCGACCAATGACATTTGATTTCATTTGAGCTAAATAGATCATATACCTGACTGTTTATTTCATTTAATTTTTGACTGATCTGTCAGAACCGGTGGAATGTCTTATGATAGGTAATTATGGAATGCTTTATAATTTAACCAGTAAAAATAGACATGACAATTTCGACACATACTCACCAGACACTCCTACTTGCTCATAAAACTAAAAAATAACCGCTCCATTAGACAGCGTAACATGAACCAGGGTTCATTACATTATAATGATACATGAGAAGAGTCACCTTCATGGCAACCAGTGATATGGCACATGAGAAGAGGCACCTTCATGGCAACCAGTGATATGGCACATGAGAAGAGGCACCTTCATGGCAACCAGTGATATGGCACATGAGAAGAGGCACCTTCATGGCAACCAGTGATATGGCACATGAGAAGAGTCACCTTCATGGCAACCAGTGATATGGCACATGAGAAGAGTCACCTTCATGGCAACCAGTGATATGGCACATGAGAAGAGTCCCCTTCATGGCAACCAGTGTGTGTTCAGCCTGAGGCCAGTTAATAAGCTAAGCGACACTGTAACAAAAGGACGGTAAGAACAAAGCCCACCATGCGATCATCTCCATCACCTCAACCCGCCGGAGGGGTTTACAGGCTACAATGCAATTTGACTGAGATTACACCCCACTAGATTTATGTTCAAAGCTTTGACTGATATGAGACTGAAACAAGTCCTTCTGAAACCGAGGTTGTCTTAATTTCGTGACATCCAATTGTGATCCAATTACGATCTTGTCTCATCGCTGCAACTCCTCAACTGGCTCGGGAGAGGCTAAGGTCGAGTCATGCGTCCTCCGAAACATAACCTGCCAAACCGTGCTTCTTAACACCCGCCCGCTTAACCGGGAAGCCAGCTGCACCAATGTGTCAGAGGAAACACTGTTCAACTGACGACCGAAGTCAGCCTGCAGGCGCCCGGCCCGCCACAAGGAGTAGCTAGAGCGCGATGAGCCAAGTAAAGCCCCCCCTGCCAAACCCTCCCCTAACCTGGACGACACTGGGCCAATTGTGCGCCGCCCTCTGGGACTCCCGGTCACGGCCGGTTATGACACAGCCTGGGATCAAACCCGGGTCTGTAGTGACGCCTCAAGCACTGCGATGCCTTAATATGGACATCGTAGATATGTCTGCAATAAAGAGATCTGTGATTGGTTACTCGTGAAAGGGATGGGGATCATAACACATACTGTAACAAAACATTTTTTTAAATGTCATTTAGCAGACGCTTATCCAGAGCGATTTACAGGAGCAATTAGGGTTAAGTGCCTTGCTCAAAGGCACATCAAATGAGCCTTGTCGGCTCGAAGATTCAAACCAGCAACCTTTCAGATACAGGCCCAACGCTCTAACCACTAGGCTACCTGCCACCACTATAAAATTATACACTCTTAAAAAAAGGGTTCCAGAAGGGTTATTCGGCTGTTCCCCATAGGATAACCCTTTTTGGTTCCAGGTACAACCCTTCTGGGTTCCATGTAGAACCCTCTGTGGAAAGGGTTTTATATGGAACCCAAAATGGTTCCACCTGGAACCAAAAGGTTTCTACCTGGAACCAAAAAGGATTCTTCAAAAGGTTCTATGAGGACAGCCGAAGAACCCTTTTAGGTTCTAGATAACACATTTTTGTCTAAGAGTGTAGGTGCTATAATCTTAGCAGCGCCATATGATACATATAATATTTCATTTAATATGCCATTTAGCAGATGCTTTTATCCAAAGCGACTTACATTCATGTGTGCATACTGGGTTAGAATAGACCTGACAGCTTATTAGAACCTCATGCTATTAGGAAGGCTAGAGTCAAGCGTGCTTTGCATTCCGACGCGATTCATTACCCTAGGGGACAAAGGAGAGCCAGCCCTACCCCATCAAAGACTGGAGGTCAGCTTGGCTTCAGAGACCCATAGGACCCACTTCTGGCTCGTTTCAATACCTAAAGTCATGTAAAGGTATTAAGTCTGCCCGTACAGGTCACATCTTCAGAGATCCAATGTCAGTTAATGTGGGGCTCCCCCCTGGCCCATCCGACACTCTCCCGACCGCTCCCCACCAGAGAGGTGAGGCAGGGAGAGAAGTCACTCAGAGGCTGGCTGCATAGAATTCCACCTATCCAATAAAACAGCTCATTGCTGCTCTCTCTAGGAAGAGGGTGGAGGAAAAGCCAAGAGCATTACTGCTAATGCCCTTTATAAGCCAAACATTGCGTTTTAGAACTTTAGACCCCCACTCTCAACCCCACTCTCGTATCAAATTAAAGTTTTGGAAGGGAGAGGACTGGAATTGCATGTTTTAATCATAACAGCTTAGCTATAATGCAGAGTACTAAAAATTCCATCACAGCTCAATAAGGTTTGAAGGAAGTGTTGACAATCTGGGGATGTGGTGTTGAGATGACGGAATGTTCCAGAGGAGAGAGATTGAGCTGGATGTGTTTCTGAAACCCACTCTGTTCATTCTATTCTCCGGACATTTGGAACTAGAGTAAGAATCACACATCTTTGTGAATGATAAGAAATCAATACAGTCGATAAACATCAATACAGTCGATAAACATCAATAAAGTCATTAAACATCAATACAGCCGATAAACATCAACACAGTCGATAAACATCAATAAAGTCATTAAACATCAATACAGCCGATAAACATCAACACAGTCGTTAAACATCAATACAGGTGATAAACATCAGTACAGTCGATAAACATCAATACAGTCGTTAAAAAACAATACAGTTGATAAACATCAATGAAGTCGATAAACTTCACAGGTGCTGAGTGTAATGCATGAAGTGTGTCTGTGTGTGTCTGTGTGTGTATGTGTGTGTGTGTATGAAGATGGGGTATTCCTATATCTCCAAACATTACATGTTGTTTTAACACAAAGACAGAGTGACAGGACTCCAAATGTCACCATGAGAGGGAGTGTGGTAGCAGAGAGATGCTCACACTACTCTGACCAGACACAGTCCAGCTTCACATACTGTAGTCTCAGGCTCTGCATACTCTTGGAATGCATCCTACCTGGCAGGTCGCTCCTACCTGGTGACATGGAGAGGATCTGTGTCTGCACCACATGCTCTCACTACTGGTGTCCCCCAGGGCTCGGTTCTAGGCCCTCTCCTCTTCTCTCTATACACCAAGTCACTCGGCTCCGTCATCTCCTCACATGGTCTCTCCTATCATTGCTATGCGGATGACACTCAACTACTTGAATCCTTCCCCCCTTCTGACACCAGCTGGCGACATGTATCTCTTCGTGCCTGGCAGATATCTCAGTTTGGATGTCGGCCCACCTCCTCAAGCTCAACCTCGACAAGACGGAGCTGCTCTTCCTCCCAGCGAAGGCCTGTCCGCTTCAAGACCTCTCCATCATGGTTGACAACTCCACAGTATCCCCCTCCCAGAGTGCAAATAACCTTGGTGTGACCCTGGACAACACCCTGTCAAAGCAATGACTCGCTCCTGCAGGTTCATGCTCTACAACATCCATAGAGTACAACACTACCTCACACAGGAAGCGGCGCTGGTCCTAATCCAGGCACTTGTTATCTCCTGTCTGCACTACTGCAACTCGCTGTTGGATGGGCTCCCCGCTTGTGCCATCAAACCCCTGCAACTTATCCAGAACGCTGCAGCCTGCCTGCTGTTCAACCTTCCCAAATTCTCCCATGTCACCCCGCTCATCCGCACACTCCACTGGCTTCCAGTCGAAGCTCACATCCACTACAAGACCATGGTGCTTACCAACGGAGCAGCAAGAGGAACTGCCCCTCCCTACCTTCAGGCTATGCTCAAACCCTACACCCCAACCGAGTACTCCTACGGGAGGGTAGCCCAATCCAAGCTCTTCTCTTTCCTGGCACCCCAATAGTGGAACCATCTTCCCCTGCAAATGAGTCATTTGTGAAATAACACTCGCACTTTACTCTTTTCCCCCTTACTAGCTCTGACTTTGCTGATAGATACTTTATTGAGGGAAAATGAACTTACTATGACTGTGATATGTGGTTGTCCCACCTAGCTATCTTAAGATGAATGCACTAACTAACTGTAAGTCGCTCTGGATAAGAGCGTCTGCTAAATGTCTAAAATGTCAATGTAAATGTGTTGTGACTGAAGGTGACTGAGGTAATGGATGTCTTATACAGCCCACTGTCCCTTAGGAAATGGCAAGAGGGGGAACATTAGGCTGCATCCCAGAAATGGCACCCTATTCCCTATATAGTGCACTACTTTTGACCAGACCGCTATGGATCCTGGTCTAAATGTAGTGCACTATATATAGGGAATAGGGTGCCATTTCTGATGCACCCTATCTTGCCAAGGATCAGCACCTTGATCGTCAAGCCCTATGAAGTCACATTACGCCACATTCAACGCTTCTTTCACCCATTCATCTCACACTCTGGGCCAGGAATTGAGAATGCCCTACCAGCGCAGCGTTAAATGACATATATATATATATTTTATTACGTTACCATATGGAATCGGACAGGAATTAATCAAACATCCATTTCCCTGGACTGATTTTCCTGATACTTAAATTTTATCGGTTTTTAACCTTTTGAATATGAATGTCATACATAATAATGGTAAAGAGAGTATGCAGTAATTGGTATTAATCACCTCTCTAAGGGCATCTAAACAGGCTAATGTATAAAGCTATAACATCGTGCATGGTTCAAGACAGGAGGAATGACACCGGGTCCTCTTTATGGCCTTATATCATATCACTGCTCTACATGACAGTGAAGGGATCAGATCTATTAGAGAGTGTCTACCTCCGCCGGGCAGAGCAGTGCTGCCTCAGCTCCTTATGAGGTCGTGTAGGCACTGGGCCATGTTATGTCAAATCTGTAACGTTTTTCACCCAGAGCCCAGTTAGGAGGTGATAGCCGAGTGAGTGAGTGAGTGAGTGAGTGAGTGAGTGAGTGAGTGAGTGAGTGAGTGAGAGAAAGGGAGAGAGAGAATACTGTGCGTCATACCATTTTGGTAACACTTTACACCTAGCGTCATAACACGTTATGACATGGTCATAACCGTATAATAGTATGTCATAACAGCTGACATATCTTGTTGTGACATATATTGTGTTCTTTTATGGCTTGTTATGACACCTACATAAGAGTGTCAAAACCAATATTTATTTGTATGTGTTTTTTCCAAGACGTTTCCTGTTGTTGTTGTTGTTGTTGTAATGAATTCTTTACAGTCATGTTTTTTTCATCATATGACACTGTCAAGAAGCATTATGACCATCATAATCATATAAGCCAGATAGGCCTATCACGTACATGCCCTTATGTCAGTCATCAGTCAAAAAGAGGGTGTCTTGTCCTGCTCCTGAAATCTGCACCTGTGTTCATCCCAGTCATCAGCAACAGAGCATTGGGGTAAGTGCAGGAGAGGAGAGGAGAGTTAGAGAGACAACTTCAGAGTTAGATCTGTATACAGCTCTTTTTTTTATAGTCAGGCACAGCAACAGACAGCCCACTCATTCATACTGTGGGTCCTGATACAGAAACCACACTGGTCCAGCTTGCTAACTAATTCAACCAGCCTGGGTTTTAACGGCGCTGCCATACTTTAGGCCCTGATACAGATTAACCATAGGGGCCTAATGATCCAGCTTACTAACTTGTTGTTTTTTACAGTTCTGCCTCTACCTCACACCACGAGGTGCTGCCGGAGGCTGGGAGCTGCGGCGTAAATAATAACACCATCCATCTCACCTTAAAGACGCTCCAGAGGCATAGGAGCTCATTTGCTAGAAATTACACAAATTAGCCAGAGGTGAGTCTTAATGTGTTTTTCCATACTTCTTCTCCGTCTCCATTCACTTTATCTGCTGCAGCTGTGATGGAGCTAAGGTAGACAGCAGTGATGGAGCTAAGGAAGACAGCAGTGATGGAGCTAAGGAAGACAGCAGTGATGGAGCTAAGGAAGGCAGCAGTGATGGAGCTAAGGAAGACAGCAGTGATGGAGCTAAGGAAGACAGCCGTGATGGAGCTAAGGAAGACAGCCGTGATGGAGCTAAGGAAAACAGCTGTGATGGAGCTAAGGTAGACAGCACTGATGGATCTAAGGAAGACAGCAGTGATGGAGCTAAGGAAGGCAGCAGTGATGGAGATAAGGAAGACAGCAGTGATGGAGCTAAGGAAGACAGCTGTGATGGAGCTAAGGAAGACAGCCGTGATGGAGCTAAGGAAGACAGCCGTGATGGAGCTAAGGAAGACAGCCGTGATGGAGATAAAGAAGACAGCAGTGATGGAGCTAAGGAAGACAGCAGTGATGGAGATAAGGAAGCTGTAGTGATGGAGCTAAGGAAGCTGTAGTGATGGAGCTAAGGAAGGCAACAGTGATGGAGCTAAGGAAGCTGTAGTGATGGAGCTAAGGAAGCTGTAGTGATGGAGCTAAGGAAGGTAAGAAGGCTGTAGTGATGGAGATAAGGAAGGCAGGAAGGCTGTAGTGATGGAGCTAAGGAAGGTGCTAAGGAAGGCAGGAAGGCTGTAGTGATGGAGCTAAGGAAGGCGGCAGTGATGGAGCTCAGGAAGGTAGCAGTGATGGAGCTAAGGAAGGTAGCAGTGATGGAGCTAAGGAAGGCAGCAGTGATGGAGCTAAGGAAGGCAGCAGTGATGGAGCTAAGGAAGGCAGCAGTGATGGAACTAAGGAAGGTAGCAGTGATGGAGCTAAGGAAGGTAGCAGTGATGGAGCTAAGGAAGGTAGCAGTGATGGAGCTAAGGAAGGCTGTAGTGATGGAGCTAAGGAAGGCAGCACTGATGGAGCTCAGGAAGGTAGCAGTGATGGAGCTAAGGAAGGCAGCAGTGATGGAGCTAAGGAAGACAGCAGTGATGGAGCTAAGGAAGACAGCTAAGGAAGACAGCCGTGATGGAGCTAAGGAAGACAGCCGTGATGGAGATAAGGAAGACAGCCGTGATGGAGATAAGGAAGACAGCAGTGATGGAGCTAAGGAAGACAGCAGTGATGGAGATAAGGAAGCTGTAGTGATGGAGTTAAGGAAGCTGTAGTGATGGAGCTAAGGAAGGCAACAGTGATGGAGCTAAGGAAGCTGTAGTGATGGAGATAAGGAAGCTGTAGTGATGGAGCTAAGGAAGGTAAGAAGGCTGTAGTGATGGAGATAAGGAAGGCAGGAAGGCTGTAGTGATGGAGCTAAGGAAGGTGCTAAGGAAGGCAGGAAGGCTGTAGTGATGGAGCTAAGGAAGGCGGCAGTGATGGAGCTCAGGAAGGTAGCAGTGATGGAGCTAAGGAAGGTAGCAGTGATGGAGCTAAGGAAGGCAGCAGTGATGGAGATAAGGAAGGCAGCAGTGATGGAGCTAAGGAAGGCAGCAGTGATGGAACTAAGGAAGGTAGCAGTGATGGAGCTAAGGAAGGTAGCAGTGATGGAGCTAAGGAAGGTAGCAGTGATGGAGCTAAGGAAGGCTGTAGTGATGGAGCTAAGGAAGGCAGCACTGATGGAGCTCAGGAAGGTAGCAGTGATGGAGCTAAGGAAGGCAGCAGTGATGGAGCTAAGGAAGACAGCAGTGATGGAGCTAAGGAAGACAGCTAAGGAAGACAGCCGTGATGGAGCTAAGGAAGACAGCCGTGATGGAGATAAGGAAGACAGCCGTGATGGAGATAAGGAAGACAGCAGTGATGGAGCTAAGGAAGACAGCAGTGATGGAGATAAGGAAGCTGTAGTGATGGAGTTAAGGAAGCTGTAGTGATGGAGCTAAGGAAGGCAACAGTGATGGAGCTAAGGAAGCTGTAGTGATGGAGATAAGGAAGCTGTAGTGATGGAGCTAAGGAAGGTAAGAAGGCTGTAGTGATGGAGATAAGGAAGGCAGGAAGGCTGTAGTGATGGAGCTAAGGAAGGTGCTAAGGAAGGCAGGAAGGCTGTAGTGATGGAGCTAAGGAAGGCGGCAGTGATGGAGCTCAGGAAGGTAGCAGTGATGGAGCTAAGGAAGGTAGCAGTGATGGAGCTAAGGAAGGCAGCAGTGATGGAGCTAAGGAAGGCAGCAGTGATGGAGCTAAGGAAGGCAGCAGTGATGGAACTAAGGAAGGTAGCAGTGATGGAGCTAAGGAAGGTAGCAGTGATGGAGCTAAGGAAGGTAGCAGTGATGGAGCTAAGGAAGGCTGTAGTGATGGAGCTAAGGAAGGCAGCACTGATGGAGCTCAGGAAGGTAGCAGTGATGGAGCTAAGGAAGGCAGCAGTGATGGAGCTAAGGAAGACAGCAGTGATGGAGCTAAGGAAGACAGCTGTGATGGAGCTAAGGAAGACAGCCGTGATGGAGCTAAGGAAGACAGCCGTGATGGAGCTAAGGAAGACAGCCGTGATGGAGATAAGGAAGACAGCAGTGATGGAGCTAAGGAAGCTGTAGTGATGGAGCTAAGGACGCTGTAGTGATGGAGCTAAGGAAGGCAACAGTGATGGAGCTAAGGAAGCTGTAGTGATGGAGATAAGGAAGGTAAGAAGGCTGTAGTGATGGAGATAAGGAAGGCAGGAAGGCTGTAGTGATGGAGCTAAGGAAGGTGCTAAGGAAGGCAGGAAGGCTGTAGTGATGGAGCTAAGGAAGGCGGCAGTGATGGAGCTCAGGAAGGTAGCAGTGATGGAGCTAAGGAAGGTAGCAGTGATGGAGCTAAGGGAATGGTAAGCAGTGATGGAGCTAAGGAAGGCTGTAGTGATGGAGCTAAGGAAGGCAGCAGTGATGGAGCTCAGGAAGGTAGCAGTGATGGAGCTAAGGAAGGCAGCAGTGATGGAGATAAGGAAGGCAGCAGTGATGAGCTAAGGAAGGTAGCAGTGATGGAGCTAAGGAAGGCGGCAGTGATGGAGATAAGGAAGGTAGCAGTGATGGAGCTAAGGAAGGCAGCACTGATGGAGCTAAGGAAGGCAGCAGTGATGGAGCTAAGGAAGGCGGCAATGATGGAGCTAAGGAGTGCGGCAATGATGGAGCTAAGGAAGGCAGGAAGGCTGTAGTGATGGAGCTAAGGAAGGCAGCAGTGATGGAGATAAGGAAGGCAGCAGTGATGGAGCTAAGGAAGGCGGAATTGATGGAGCTAAGGAAGGCAGCAGTGATGGAGCTAAGGAAGGCAGCAGTGGATGGAGCTAAGGAAGGCAGCAGTGATGACCTAAGGAAGGCTGTAGTGATGGAGATAAGGAAGGCAGCAGTGATGGACCTAAGGAAGGCTTGTAGTGATGGAGCTAAGAAAGGCAGGAAGCCAGGAAGGCAGCCTTAGAGAACATTATGGTTGTGTCGATGTTAAATGTTGGCTTGGCCGCTGCGCTGTGGGGGTAATGGACGTTGAGTGAGCCAGACAGAATGAGACACACACACACACGCAAGCACGTACACACACACACACACATGTGTTGTCCAGCATTGTGTAGCCAGAGCCAGGCAGGCTGCAGTCAGCCCCGGCTGCAGTACAGTACAACACTAGGTATCTAATCTGCCTGGTGAGATTGGTAATGAGTGGCAAACCGTGCTACATTGTGTTTGCCTACAGCTATGAGAGCTAATGGCGTCTGGAGCAGTGATAGATAGTGTTGGATATCTCTCTGTACATCTCTGTGTGAGAGCCTGCTCATATAATCCTTGTGAGCCTCTCTGTTTGCCCTTAGCCTTTATGAGCTGCAGCTGCATGTTTCTACCTGGAGAGAGAGAGAGAGAGAGAGAGAGAGAGAGAGAGAGAGAGAGAGAGAGAGAGAGAGAGAGAGATGAGAGAGAGAGAGAGAGAGAGAGAGAGAGAGAGAGAGAGAGAGAGAGGAGAGAGAGAGAGAGAGAGAGAGAGAGAGAGAGAGAGAGAGAGAGAGAGAGAGAGAAGAGAGAGAGAGAGGAGAGAGAGAAGAGAGAGAGAGAGAGAGAGAGAGGAGAGAGAGAGAGAGAGAGAGAGAGAGAGAGAGAGAGAGAGAGAGAGAGAGAGAGAGAGAGAGAGAGAGAGAGAGAGTGAGAGAGAGAGAGAGAGAGAGAGAGAGAGAGAGAGAGAGAGAGAGAGAGAGAGAGAGAGAGAGAGAGAGAGAGAGACAGAGACAGAGACAGAGAGTCTAATGTAATGGACCATTTTAATACTTTATTTCCAAAACGCTATATCCACCAATTTCTCACATTTGTGTTTTTTCATCAGAAATGATTCCTTATGGGTACTTTCATGTGTGTGTAAAATATTACTGTTTTCAGATATTTAATTCATAGATTTTAGATGTGTATGAAAATGTTTTTCTGGGCAAAACGCTGTATATCCATTGTTTAACTGGAATGGCATATTCATATCCTGTATATTTGTCTGTGATATGTGGTTGTCTCACCTAGCGATCTTAAAATGAAATCACTTACTGTTAGTCACTCTGGATAAGAGCATCTGCTAAATGATTAAAATGTCAAATATAAATGTTTTACAAAGATCTCATATTACTGTATTGAATTAATTGTTTTAATGTTTTAAAAGTATTGATGTCATTAATGTATCATTTGTACAGTTCTCTATAAATTCATGTAGTTATTTTTTATATTTGACTGTGTAAAACATAGTATTTTGCAAAGAAAAACGTGATTATTTGTCTATCTGAAATGAAACCATCAAGTGATAGATTTTAAACAAATACATGTCTGTCATTGAACAACCCCATGCCATGATTAGATAGTGAAAACATACCAATCTCTTTCACAACAATAAAAGCTAACATCTACCAACATTTCTGAAAATGGATACAGTGCATTCGTGAAGTACTCAGACCCCTTGACATTTTCCACATTTTGTTACGTTACAGCCTTATTCTAAAATGAATTAAATTGTTTTTCCCCATCATCAATCTACACACAATACCCCATAATGACAAAGCAAAAACAGGTTTTTAGACATTTTTGCAAATGTATTAAAAATAAAAAACAGAAATACCTTATTTACATAAGTATTCAGACCCTTTGCTATGAAACTCGAAATTGAGCTCAGGTGCATCCTGTTTCCATTGAGTGTCCTTGAGATGTTTCTACAACTTCATTGGAGTCCACCTGTGGTAAACTCAATTGATTGGACATGATTTGGAAAGGCACACACCTGTCTATATAAGCTCCCACAGTTGACAGTGTATGTCAGAGCAAAAACCAAGCCATGAGGTCAAAGGAATTGTCCGTAGAGCTCCGAAACAGGATTGTGTAAAGGTACAGATCTGGGGAATGGTACCAAAAAATGTCTGCAGCATTGAAGGTCCCCAAGAACACAGTGGCCTCCATCATTCTTAAATGGAAGAAGTTTTGAACCACCAAGACTCTTCCTAGAGCTGGCTGCCCGGCCAAACTGAGCAATCAGGGGAGAGGGGCCTTGGTCAGGGAGGTGACCAAGAACCCGATGGTCACTCTGGCAGAGCACCAGAGTTCCTCTGTGGAGATGGGAGAACCTTCCAGAAGGACAACCATCTCTGCAGCACTCCACCAATCAGGCCTCTATGGTAGAGTGGCCAGACGGAAGCCACTCCTCAGTAAAAGGCACATGACAGCCTGCTTGGAGTTTGCCAAAAGGCACCTAATGGACTCTCAGCCCATGAGAAACAAGATTCTCTGGTCTGATGAAACCAAGATTTAATTATTTGACCTGAATGCCAAGCATCACGTCTGGAGGAAACCTAGCACCATCCCTACGGTGAAGCATGGTGGTGGCAGCATCATGCTGTGGGTGGGGGGGGGTTTCAGCGGCAGGGACTGGGAGACTAGTCAGGATCGAGGGAAAGATGAACAGAGCAAAGTACAGAGAGATCCTTGATAAAAACCTACTCCGGAGGGCTCAGGACCTCAGACTGGGGCGAAGGTTCACCTTCCAACAGGACAACGACCCTAAGCACACAGCCAAGACAACGCAGGAGTGGCTTCGGGACAAGTCTCTGAATGTCCTTGAGTTGCCCTGCCAGAGCCTGGACTTGAACCCGATCGAACATCTCTGGAGAGACCTGAAAATAGCTGTGCCGCGACACTCCCCATCCAACCTGACAGAGCTTGAGAGGATCTGCAAAGAAGAATGGGAGAAGCTCCCCAAATATCTGGTGTGCCAAGCTTGTAGTGTCATACCCAAAAAGACTCAAGGCTGTAATTGCTGCCAAAGGTGCTTCAACAAAGTACTGAGTAAATGGTCTGAATACTTATGTAAATGTCATATTTCTGGGTTTTTTAAATATAAATTAGCAAAGAATTCTAAAAACCTGTTTTTGCTTTTTTTATTATAGAGTATTGTGTGTAGATTTATGAGGTGGAAAAACAATTTAATTCATTTTAGAATAAGGCTGTAACGTAACAAAATGTGGAAAAAGTCAAGTGGTCTGAATACTTTCCGAATGCAATGTATATTGCGTTTTGGAATTAAACTCTTAATTAACAATGTACATTGACATTTTACTACAAATATCTCCGTTTTTATTATCACCCTTATCTGACCTATGTTTCTTAATGGAAAAAATATAGGATTTGGGAGGGAATATCCATATACGTACAGTACCAGTCAAAAGTTTGGACACATCTACTCATTCCAGGGTTTTTCTTTATATGTACTATTTTCTACATTGTAGAATAATAGTGAAGAAATCAAAACTATGAATCAACACATATGGAATCATGTAGTAAGCAAAAAAGTGTTAAACAAATCAAAATATATTTTATATTTGAGATTCTTCAAAGTAGCCACCCCTTGCCTTAATGACAGCTTTGCACACTACTTAGAAAAATCTCAAATATATTTAGATTTGTTTAACACTTTTTGGGGTTTCTACATGATTCCAAATGTGTTATTTCATAGTTTTGATGTCTTCACTATTATTCTACAATGTAGAAAATTGTGAAAATAAAGAAAACCCCTGGAATGAGTAGGTGTGTCCAAACTTTTGGCTGGTACTGTATGCAGAAATATGGCATATTTTTTGGCTGGTATTTGGATAACGCATGGCATCGTAGTTCGAAGCTGGATCATCTCCACATGAAAAAATCTAACAGAAACGTTGTTGACATCTCCACTTGAATGATTGATGATTTCTTTGTGCTTGTAACATACAGAATCTGGTAGCTTACCACGTCATGAAACGTAATGAGAAATCATAAAACAATTAAACTCTTATCCTACCCTGTAGTTGGTTGAGTAGGGAGGTGAGGGTCGTGTGTGTGTGTGTGTGTGTGTGTGTGTGTGTGTGTGTGTGTGTGTGTGTGTGTGTGCGTGTGTGCGTGCGTGCGTGCGTGCGTGCGTGCGTGCGTGCGTGCGTGCGTGCGTGCGTGCGTGCGTGCGTGCGTGCGTGCGTGCGTGCGTGCGTGCGTGCGTGCGTGCGTGCGTGTGTGTTCATCGACAGGAAGTCTGGGAGAGTCCATGACAGACGTGGCGAAGGCTCTTTGGAACCAGCCTGTGTCAGATGACATGAGATCGAATGGCCAAGAGACCCTGATGGCCGTTTCCTCTACTTTCCCCATAAAGAAAAATGACCCCTGCGCCAATGGCCATTGATTTTTTTCTCATTACATTTTCATTGGATAATAATTTGGGGTTCCAGTGGACCTTAAAAAGATTTTATAGATTTAATAACTACTGTCATATGCAGTATATATAGTCTTTTAGCAGACGCTCTTGTCCCGAGCAACTAGGGTTAAGTGCCTTGCTCAAGGGCATATCGACAGACTTTTCACCTAGTCAGCTCGGGGATTTGAACCAGCCCACTTTCGGTTACTGGCCAAACGCTCTTGACAGTTAGGCTACCTGCATATCTAGTCTTAGTGTACATGTTTTCCATGGCTTCTTTCCCAATGTGGATCTAATCGGATACTGCTGATGATTTTAAAAGATAAAAATTGACTTTGCTCCTGGTTTCAAGCGAAAACACCATTGTGAGTGTTTGTGCAATACATCCTTAAAAACCATTTACAACATGAGAAAATGAAGCCTCTGTGTTGGTGTCTGTTCTCTTCAGTTTGGAAAATATTGTGTGATCAGGTGCATAAATTGTTTTCAATTGACTGCTCTAGAAAATAAAAAGGTGATATGTTTTTCATCACCTCGAGGTGAGAATGGGCAGGTGTGAAGCAGGTTCTCTCTCTTCAGGCTGTCCTCCATACTGCTGCAGATAACATTTGAAAAATAAGCAGATATAACCGAGGCTAAGGCCTCCTGATATTGCTCAGTGTGTAGTTCATTATTTTCTAAATCGATTCGCCCCCGTTTTGCCTCTAGCTCTGGCGTGTTAAGGATTCAGCAGGACTGAGGCTGAGACAAGCTGATCTAGTGTACTGCATTCAACAAAGATGGTTGAGCATATGTACTCATGCTGTGTTAAATACAGTTTATGTGACCTAATGGTTCAGCTACAGAGATTTGAGTAACTACTTCAGGTCATCAAAGATTACGTATCAATATTTGAAACATGATTTTGACAGACAATGAGCTGAATATTCATTATAGCTGTTTACTGTTTGCCTGATGACTTATCCTGAAAATTCCGCAGCTCTATCGCTCGCTCCATAAATTCAGTCTGAAACTGCCATCCTAGAAGTATTTTGTGCTGATGTAAAAATGAGGAGCATTGTACAGAACAAATTAATCAGCGATTGGATCGTCTCTAACCAATCAGAGTATCAAAGCCAATAATGTGATTCATGATTCGTGTAGGCCAGCTCTGGCCCAACCCATCGGTTTTCTGGGACTAATCAGAATGGTCAGAATGTGTTTGGATTCTAGAAGAGGTCGTAGAGGAAAGCAAATCCAGACTCACTGTGGAGAAGAAATGCTAGTGGGCGTGGCGTTTGGCCGGAGCGCTGTGGAAGGGTAGTCAGGCTAGTCTTCTGTAGGCTATGAGTGCCAAATGCCAATGACTTAGTCCAGTGGTTCTCAATCCTGGTCCTGGGGATCCAAAGGGGTTCACATTTTAGTTTTTGCCTTAGCGCTACACATCTAAGCATTTTTACACATTTCGCTACACCCGCAATTACATCTGCTAAATATGTGTATGTGACCAATAAAATGTGATTTGATTTGATTTAAATCATCAAAGCTTGATGAAGAGGTGGTCATTTTAAGAAGCTGTGTAGTGCTAAGTCAAAAACAAAACATTTCACCTTTTTGGGTCCCCGGGACCAGGTTTGAGAACCATTGACTTAGTCAACAGGGATGTTGCTATTGCCTTTCCGACTACTGAGTCAACTAGCTAGTGAGTCCTTTAATGCAAACAAAAAGCTAAAAGATTTGAAAAAGTATTGCAATAATACATTCAGCATAACAAGCAGGGTTGGATTGATATTCACCCCATACTCTATTTCTCTGAACATGAAGAAAAGGTACATTAATTGTTGTTGAACATTGCATTTCAATTGATATGGGTAATTCTACTCAGCATTTTCCCCGATTTAACACAGTCTCTGCATGTTCCCAGGATGATTCCCCTGCATACGTTCTCTGAACAACCAGTTACCATACTGTAGTTACAACTGCCCTGCAATAAAATGATAATCCGAAGCTCACACCCAGATCTCCCCCACCGCATCACTTATACCCCACGCACCTCAATCTACACTTACGCCTTAACACAACACACCGGCCGGCCTCAAAAACAATAAGGAACGATTTCTTTTCAGAATAAATAAGTCCTCCATGTCTGTCGTCTTTCAAGTCGAAGCTCCCCCATCGTCATTCTCCATGCTTTCTTTCATATTTCACGAGTCTCTGATAACAAAAAAATCCTCACCAACACCTCGTTGTGATGGAGATTTACTAAACCCAACAAACCAGATGATCAATGCTCCCGTTCGTCTTTAAGGAGCGATGGGGTTTTAATTTGAAGTACAAATCATGATGTTATTTTTTATATATTTTTTTATTTCATTCCCTTTAAGAAATAGCAGGGTTTTCTGAATTCATTAGCTGGCATTTGTATAAAAATAGGTTTTGTGTGACAGTTGGTGTGGTTGTACGTGTTAATGAGTTCTATTCAGTACGATATGCATCTGATATGACAGCCCTGTGATGATCTCAGACCGAGCCGGGGTAGAAGGGAGGAGAGAGGGAGGAGAGAGGGATGGATGGTAATGGATGGTGAGAGTTCACTCGTTCTTTTGGGCAAATAACATGTTGTCAGAATGAGGGCCTTTGACTCCCAAAATATCACTTTACAAATAGAGGATGGGCTAGATGATTCTCCAAGGACATAAATTGAGTAACCATTTCAACAGATTGCTAGACAGGCTGAAGGCCTCTGCTCTGTGATGAGGTGCGTTGTTATGTTCCTCGTCTATAAAATGCCAAGCAGCTTCAGGAATGTGATGGGAGCCTGCATACTCTCTTTTTTATTAACAAAAAAGACAAACAATACATGTTCCATATGTAAATCAATAAGACTAAACCGGGAAAAAAATTAATAAGTACTTTTTTTTATTTACTGACTGTTGATGTCTATTTTACATGGGCTCAGTCCATGGTTATGGTGTCCATATTAGGACAGCCAAATTCCTACTGACATTGAGTCTGTCCTAATATGGACACCATACATGGTGCTGTTCCTACATGGTGTTGTTCCTACATGGTGTTGTTCCTACATGGTGTTGTTCCTACATGGTGTTGTTCCTACTGTTTATCCCTGGATGAGTCAGACTTACAGATCTATAAACATGTATTTTCTGTGTTAGAAGTCTTTATTAGATATTAAAGCACTGGGATGCTATACTGGCCGCGTCACTGGTCCCCATTTTCAAAAACCTACTAAGTGCGTTCCATGAATTGTGTATGACTGAGTCGAGTCTGCAGTGCAAGTATGATGAGTAAGCTGTACTGCAGTAATATTTAGTAGAATACAGTACATGCACCCACCGGTGACTGAAAAGTCCCTTTGTCAGACAAAAAAGAAGGAGTGTAAATACTTTTTTTTAGGCTGGATCATGTTGTTGAATTGTATTGTATTATTATATGTTTTAATTCTGTAATGTATTGATTGTTGCTGCCTTCTCAGCCAGGTGTCCCTTGAAAAGAGACTCCGGGTCTCAGTGTGCTTTTCCTGATTAAGTAAAGGTTAAATAAAATAAATAAATCATAAAACACAGCCCTTCTGGTCTGCTTATGGTGCCGTTGTTAAAGACTGCTCAGTGTACCACACAGTTTACCGTGATTCAGGGGAAGAGCAGCTGAACTGCTGCTATACAGTCGTCCGTATTATAAATAGGGTACCAGACAGGCATATTAGCCAGTAATCCCTGTTATTCAGGTGGCATTAAGGCGCTCGGTTATGCCACTGCCCTTTATATGCTCAACATCCCAGCATTACTCATCTCTACAGCAGAGCACGGCCGGTAGTTCTCTTTCGTTTTCCTCTTTGTTCGCATCCCAAATGGCACCCTATTTCCTATGTAGTGCACTACCTTTAACCATTATATAGGTAATAGGGTGCTATTTGGGACACACATTTTATTGGGATAAAAATGTATAATTTTTTACTGTATAATGTTATATAGCCTAGCTGAGAAAATACTGCGAAATTAGCTTCGTGTGAAACTGGCTCTCATGAGGACCGCCACAGGAATGGAAGACCCAGAGTTACCTCTGCTGCAGAGGATCAGTTCATTAGAGTTACCAGCCTCAGGAATTGCAGCCCAAATAAATGCTTCACAGAGTTCAAGTAACAGACACATCTCAACATCAACTGTTCAGAGGAGACTGCGTGAATCAGGCCTTCATGGTCAAATTGCTGCAAAGAAACCACTACTAAAGGACACCAATAAGAAGAAGGGACTTGCTTGGGCCAAGAGACATGAGCAATGGACATTAGACCGGTGGAAATGTGTCCTTTGGTTTGGAGTCCAAATTGGAGATTTTTGGTTCCAACCGCCGTGTCTTTATGAGACGCGGTTTGGGTGAACGGATGATCTCCGCATGTGTATTACCCACCGGAAAGCATGGAGGAGGAGGTGTTATGGTGTGGGGGTGCTTTGCTGGTGACACTGTCTGTGATTTATTTAGAATTCAAGGCACACTTGACCAGCATGGCTACCACAGCATTCTGCAGCGATACGCCATCCCATCTGGTTTGGGCTTAGTGGGACTATCATTTGTTTTTCAACAGGACAATGACCCAACACACCTCCAGGCTGTGTAAGGGATATTTTACCAAGAAGGAGAGTGATGGAGTGCTGCATCAGATGACCTGGCCTCCACAATCCCCCGACCTCAACCAAATTGAGATGGTTTGGGATGAGTCGGACCGCAGAGTGAAGGAAAAGCAGCCAACAAGTGCTCAGCATATGTGGGAACTCCTTCAAGACTGTTAGAAAAGCATTCCAGGTGAAGGTGGTTGAGAGAATGCCAAGAGTGTGCAAAGCTGTCATCAAGGCAAAGGGTGGCTATTTGAAGAATCTCAAATATATTATGATTTCTTTAACACTTTTTTGGTTACTACATCATTCCATATGTGTCATTTCATAGTTTTGATGTCTTCACTATTATTCTACAATGTAGAAAATAGTACAAATAAAGAAAAACCCTTGAATGTGTAGGTGTTCTAAAACTTTTGACCAGTAGTGTATCTATTTACATATTCACTTATGAGCCAGAGTCAGTACTGTACTATTCATCCAAGGGAGACTTATCCCTCCATAATATAAATGTTAACCCATTTCCACATATCATATGTGAATGGTATAGCTATATGAAATCAAATCAAATCAAGCTTTATTTATACAGCACATTTCAGACATGGAATGCAATGCAATGTGCTTCACATAAAAAAAACAAAAAAACAATGAAAATAAAAAACGGACATATTTACTACACAAACATAAGAGGATAAAAAACAAAATAATAACAATCAAAACTGAACAACTATAAAGCACCCTAAGGAAAAGCAAAGCTAAAAAGGTGTGTTTTAAATATGTCCACAGTTTCGGCCCCCCTCAGGTTCTCTGGCAGGCTGGGGGCATGATAACTAAAGGCTGCCTCTCCATGCCTTTTGGTCCTAGGCTTTGGGATAGTTAAAAGGCCAGTGCCAGAGGACCTGAGGGACCTACTGGGTACATAACTTAAAAGCATGTCTGACATGTATTGGGGTGTACAATTATGGATTGATTTAAAAACCAATAGAAGAATCGTATAATTAATTATAAAACTCACAGGCATCCAGTACAGAGACCTTAAAACCGGTGTAATGTGTGTTCTCCGTCAGGTCTTGGTCAGTACACGTGCTGCGGCATTCTGTATGTTTTGCAGTTGACCAATGGCTTTCTTGGGTAGACCAGAAAGGAGAGCATTACAGTAGTCAAGCCTGCTTGTAATAAAAGCATGGATGAGTCTTTCTGTATCAACCTGAGAGAGAAACGATCGCACCTTGGCAATGTTCCTCAGGTGGTAAAAAGCTATTTTGGTCACATTCCTAATGTGTGATTCGAAATTGAGTTCAGAATCTAAAATAACACCTAGGTTTTTTTACCTGGTGTTGTATCTTTATTGCCTGTGAATTAAAATGTGCATGGGATTATAATGATGACACTGATTGTATTTTGAATTTCGTGGTCGCACATTCAGATCCATGGTTGCAAGTACGATTCACAAATGTGTAATTTTAATTTCGCAAGCTTGTATCATGAGGTGTGAAAGATTTAACAACGGTCGCAAACTTGTAATTTGACATTTGAATACATTCAATAAAGATTTGCAAGCATAATTTCTTTTCAGAATTAATGTAAGACCATTTACAAAAGGCATGACAGTAGTTTTCTTATCATGTAAATGCTAACACGGCTTTGGTGATGAAAGGTACATAATAAATGTGTAATTTCCCTATCGGGCCACTGCATGCTGTGACAAGGACCTGGACGGTGACACGTCTGCTTCAAGCTGCCTGCCTGAATACTGGGGCCTTCAGTGGGACCTTCCCTTTGATCACAGCAAGAGTCTCCTTATCTCTGTCCTGTAACCATTTAAACATGTACTGTATGGAACCACTCAAATTCATACAAACTGCTACGAACACAACAACTGACTTATATTCATTTGTTTCTGGCTGTGTTTAGACTGGCAGGACAATTCTGGTCTTTTTCCCCACTGATTGGTCTTTTGACCAATCACTTCAGATATTTTTTTACATCAGATCTTTTTCAGAGCTGATCTGACTGGTCAAAAGATCAATTAGTGAAGACTTGGGCTGCTTGTCTAAATGCAGCCTATTTGACCTATTCTTGTCTTGTCTGGGATTTATTTATATATATATATTTTAGTTGGCACACCTGATGTCTTATATACATGAATACAAATGTATTCACCCTGGATGATACTTTCATTGATTTTTAAACCTTTTCTAATCATAAGCTCTAAGTGTTGTCGTGATGGAGAAAGTCTGCATGTTGTAAGATGTTTAAGTTACCAGAGTAGTTCGTTAAAATAAGGACAGGCTAATAAAGTTTATACTCATGTTTATACTCATCCCTTGATAGTTGCATCCTTCCTCGGGGAACCGTCTGCTGATAGCTGACAACAGGCTGGCAGGTTTTTCGATGAGCTGCTCTAGAGTTCCATGGCCCAGCAGACTCACCTGGGAATAGTGGGATGACGCGTTCGTTTTTATAAAAGTCTGGGAGACTTAGAGGGAGGCGAGTGGATGAGTTTGAGTGAGTACAGTAAATCCAATCCAACCAGTGGCCCTGGATAATTAAGCGATAAGACCCGAGGGGCTGTGGTATATGGCCAATATACCACGTCTAAGGGCTGTTCTTAAGCACGACGCAACGCGGAGTGCCTGGATACAGCCCTTAGCCGTGGTATATTGCAAGAGTTAACATTTACATTGTTGATTGAGGACTTTAAGGGTACAATCAGACAAATGGATGCGTAAAAGACGCAGCAACACAATGGTTTTCAATGAGAGGGAGGCTTGTATTGTGCTGTCCGTCAGAAAATATGCAAATACTATCCATCAAACAATTAAAAACGTAAAACAGTGTTTTCCCCCACCAAACAGCCTCGTTGCACATGTGTTTCATCCATTTTGGTTTGAAGGTAGCCTTACTCTGAGGTTCAAGTTGAATCTTCATGTCTGTAACTTCGCTCTCACTCCTTCTAAGCCCTCACCCCTGACCTCCCATTGGCCAAGGGCCTCCTGCAAAACCCTCTAATCCCAGTATCTCTGACAGGGAGTTACTTCAGGAGTAGACAGGCTTATGGTGCATAGGGCTTCTCCAGTATTAGCAATACATATTTTAAAAAATAAAATATGCATGGCTTTTTGACATGGAGTGCTCCATGTTTCTGTTGGTAGCAGGCCTCAACCTGGATGCAGGGAAATGTCCTGCCTTGGAGTATGGTTGTATTCATCTCCACCAAGCACCTGGAAATCATATGACAAACCTGCATAGATTAACAAAAGAAAATGCTAACTGTATTTAGTCAAGGGAAGTCATGACAGCCATAGGTTCTTTACACAGGAGTGTACAGGTTTTTGTTCCAGCACTTCACTAACACCTCATTAAACCAATGGTGGTCTAAATTGAACAAAAACTTGCACAGTTTAGTCCCCTGGGACAGAAATCACCCACGTCTGTATTATTGAATGAGCTTCCCAAGTTACAAGCTTACCTACAATTCTGCATGATAGAAATAGATCCACACATGTTATTCTCTATCTAACCTTGTGAATAAACTCCCAGAAAAATATGATTTTCCTGGTGGCTGGGAGGTTCCGAAGTTCTTTACTTATGTCTGGCTGTTAGGGATATGCTTAAACCTGAGGAAAATAGCAGAGAGGGGGAAGAAATTAACCTCACTGCTCAAATTCCAGTGCTGGTTCAAGTTGCTGAGAACCACAACCACCTTAAAATGTGCAATCATTTTGAAAACTGTTTTAAATATTAATATGCTTGATCAAGTTGTCACCAGTTTATTTTTTAGCTAACTAGTCTATTTGCAGTGAAATTGAGAGGATAATTTTTCTTGCCAACTTTGTCAGTCACCGGTTCATCAATAAACATGCAGTGAAATGAAGTAGTTTGAGAAAACGTGTTCAAAAGTCATTAACACGTCTTTAAAATATAGCTAGCAAATATAGCTTTAGTTTAGATTTTCCAGAAACCTAGCTAACATTAGCTACACTGCAGTGATGATGGTGGGAGTTAGCTAGCTACCTTTCCCCCAGCAGATTCAATTTAGCTAGCTATCTAGTTAACATTAATGGCAATTATATAAACTATCACTCAGATGGTTAACTAGCAAATATATTTGTTTTCCCCTCGTATCTAGAGCTGCCTGATAAAGCTAGCCAGTTGATGGTAAATCTAGGATGAATGTCAGAGGCCAGATAGCTAACGCAACAGCGGCTGTCAATGCAATGGCTGGTCTGGAGTTCGTCTTAAATGTACCATTATATTTCACATGATAAGCAAACTACTGTCATGCCTTTTCACCAAAAAAAATTATGTACACAGATAAGAGACGATTACCTTCAAGTAGATAGTTTTGGTTTTCTTTACCTCTCTTGCTCATGTGGGTTGTTACTTCCTGATATTTGATTGATGGAACAATCCAGCCAATGATTAGGTGGCTGTGGTTTTGGCAGAGGGAACTGATTGGTCAAGATTTTACTTGCGAATCTCTTCCTACAAATGTATAAAACGTTCTATAACGTGACAACAGTGACAGATATCCAAGCGCGTGCGCAGATTCAAAATCTGCAAGTCTATTTTTGATTCACAGCAGAATATTCATAGTCGTAAATGGACTTAATAATAATAATTCTGAAAATAAATTATGCTTGGAAATCTTATTGAATGTATTCAAATATCAAGTTACAAGTTTGCAACCATTGTTAAATCTTTCACACATCATGATACAAGCTTACGAAATTAAATTACACATTTGTGAATCGTACTTGCAACCACGAAACTCAATTTGCAACCACAAACTCACGTAGTTCTGTCATCATTATAATCCTATAAATGTGCGGCCAGATTCTCTCTCTGTGCTTTGGCTCCAACAATAAGCACCTCTGTCTTGTCTTGATTTAACTGGAGGAAGTACTGAGCCATCCAAGCATTTAAATCACTAATACAGTCTAATAATTTATCCGTGGAGCTAAAATCCTCTGGTGACACAGAATTGTAAAGTTGTGTATCATCTTTGTGCTTTCTGATAACACTGCCAATGGGTAACGTATAAACTGAACAGCACCGGACCCAAAATCGAACCTTGTGGAACGCCACAATAATAATAGTAATATGTATTTTCTCTGAGTTATGTTCACCAATGGTGACAAAAAACTCTCGACCAGTTAAATATGTCCTAAATCAATTTAGAACTGGACCGGAGAGGCCAACCCACCATGTTTAACAATGTCGAATGCAGCACTTACAGTAAGGACAGAGAGCTGTTTGGCATCTGTGTTGGCTCTAAGATCACTTATCACTTTAACTAACTAGAGGTAAGAGACAGAACTAATCTGTTTCGTAACATCGCTAATAGACCAGACACTAACTAGAGGCAAGAGACAGAACTAGTCTGTTTGGTAACATCGCTAATAGACCAGACACTAACTAGAGGCAAGAGACAGAACTAGTCTGTTTGGTAACATCGCTAATAGACCAGACACTAACTAGAGGCAAGAGACAGAACTAGTCTGTTTGGTAACATCGCTAATAGACCAGACACTAACTAGAGGCAAGAGACAGAACTAGTCTGTTTGGTAACATCATTAATAGACCAGACACTAACTAGAGGCAAGAGACATAACTAGTCTGTTTGGTAACATCGCTAATAGACCAGACACTAACTAGAGGTAAGAGACAGAACTAGTCTGTTTGGTAACATCGCTAATAGACCAGACACTAACTAGAGGTAAGAGACAGAACTAGTCTGTTTGGTAACATCGCTAACAGACCAGACACAAACTAAAGTCTATTAATCTAAAGTGGAAGTTGGGAGAGTTATATTTGAGTGTTTCAGTGAAACGGGAGGGAGGCCCCGCTCTCTCGCTTTCTCAGATGCTTAATTCCGATCTCCTTTGCATTATTGTAGCCTTTTCTGTACCCTGTCAACTATGTGTCTGTCTATCCTTGTTCTCTCCTCTCCGCACAGGCCATACAAACGCTTCACACGGCGTGGCTGCTACCACTCCAATCTGGTGGTCCCTGCGCGCACGACCCACGTGGAGTTCCAGGTCTCCGGTAGCCTCTGGAACTGCCGTTCTGCGGCCAACAAGGCAGAGTTCATCTCAGCCTATGCCACCCTCCAGTCCCTCGACCTCTTGGCGCTGACGGAAGGATTAACACAGAAAACACTGCTACTCCTACTGCTCTTTCCTCGTCTGATCATGTGTTCTCGCATACCCCGAGAGCATCTGGTCAGTGCGGCGGTGGCACAGGAATCCTCATCTCTCCCAAGTGGACATTCTCTCTTTTCCCCCTGACCCATCTGTCTATCTCCTCATTTGAATTCCATGCTGTCACAGTCACTAGCACATTCAAGCTTAACATCCTTGTCATTTATCGCCCTCCAGGTTACCTTGGAGAGTTCATCAATGAGCTTGACGCCTTGATAAGTTGCTTTCCTGAGGATGGCTCACCCCTCACAGTTCTGGGTGACTTTAACCTCCCTACGTCTGCCTTTGACTCATTTCTCTCTGCCTCCTTCTTTCCACTCCTTTTCTCTTTTGACCTCACCCTCACACCGTCCCCCCCTACTCACAAGGCAGGCAATACGCTTGACCTCATCTTTACTAGATGCTGTTTTGCTACTAATCTCACTGCAACTCCCCTCCAAGTCTCCGACCACTACTTCGTATCCTTTTCTCTCTCGCTCTCCTCCAACACTACTCACTCTGCCCCTACTCAGATGGTAATGTGCCGTCGCAACCTTCGCTCTCTCTCTCCCGCTACTCTCTCCTCTTCCATCCTATCATCTCTTCCCTCTGCTAAATCCTTCTCCCTCCAATCTCCTGATTCTGCCTCCTCAACCCTCCTCTCCTCCCTCTCTGAATCTTTTGACTCTCTATGTCCCCTATCCTCCCGGGCGGCTCGGTCCTCCCCTCCTGCTCCATGGCTTGATGATTCATTGCGAGCTCACAGAACAGGGCTCCGGGCAGCTGAGCGGAAATGGAGGAAAACTAGACTCCCTGCGGACCTGTCATCTTTCCACTCCATCCTCTCTACATTCTCTTCCTCCGTTTCTGCTGCTAAAGCCACTTTCTACCACTCTAAATTTCAAGCCTCTGCCTCTAACCCTAGGAAGCTCTTTGCCACCTTCTCCTCCCTGCTGAATCCTACTCCTCCTCCCCCTCCCTCCTCCCTCTCTGTGGATGACTTCGTCAACCATTTTGAAAAGAAGGTTGACGACATCCGATCCTCATTTATTAAGTCAAATGACACCGCTGGTCCTGCTCACACTGCCCTACCCTATGCTTTGACCTTCTCCCCTCTCTCTCCAGATGAAATCTTGCGACTTGTGACGGCAGCCCGCCCAACAACCTGCCCGCTTGACCCTATCCCCTCCTCTCTTCTCCAGACCATTTCCGGAGACCTTCTCCCTTACCTCACCTCGCTCATCAACTCATCCTTGTCCGCTGGCTATGTCCCTTCCATCTTCAAGAAAGCGAGAGTTGCACCCCTCCTCAAAAAACCTACACTCGATCCCTCCGATGTCAACAACTACAGACCAGTATCCCTTCTTTATTTTCTCTCCAAAACTCTTGAGCGTGCCGTCTATAGCCAACTCTCCTGCTATCTCTCTCAGAATGACCTTCTTGATCCAAACCAGTCAGGTTTCAAGACTGGTCATTCAACTGAGACTGCTCTTCTCTGTGTCACGGAGGCTTTCCGTACTGCTAAAGCTAACTCTCTCTCCTCTGCTCTCATTCTTCTAGACCTATCTGCTGCCTTTGATACTGTGAACCATCAGATCCTCCTCTCCACCCTCTCTTAGTTAGGCATCTCCGGCGCGGCTCACTCTTGGATTGCGTCCTACCTGACAGGTCGCTCCTACCAGGTGGCGTGGCGAGAATCTGTCTCCGCACCACGTGCTCTCACCACTGGTGTCCCCCAGGGCTCAGTTCTAGGCGCTCTCCTATTCTCTCTATACACCAAGTCACTTGGCTCTGTCATATCCTCACATGGCCTCTCCTATCAGTGCTAAGCAGACGACACACAATTAATCTTCTCCGTTCCCCCTTCTGATAACCAGGTGGCGAATCGCATCTCTGCATGTCTGGCAGACATATCAGTGTGGATGTCGGATCACCACCTCAAGCAGAACCTCGGCAAGACGGAGCTGCTCTTTCTCCCGGGGAAGGACTGCCCGCTCCATGATCTCGCCATCACGGTTGACAACTCTGTTGTGTCCTCCTCCCAGAGTGCAAAGAATCTTGGCGTGACCCTGGACAACACCCTGTCGTTCTCCGCTAACATCAAAGCGGTGACCCGATCCTGTAGGTTCATGCTCTACAACATTCGCAGAGTACGACCCTACCTTACACAGGAAGCGGCACAGGTCCTAATCCAGGCACTTGTCATCTCCCGTCTGGATTACTGCAACTCGCTGTTGGCTGGGCTCCCTGCCTGTGCCATTAAACCCCTACAACTCATCCAGAACGCTGCAGCCCGTCTGGTGTTCAACCTTCCCAAGTTCTCTCATGTCACCCTGCTCCTCCGCACACTCCACTGGCTTCCAGTTGAAGCTCGCATCTTTTACAAGACCATGGTGCTTGCCTACGGAGCTGTGAGGGGAACAGCACCTCCTTACCTTCAGGCTCTGATCAGTCCCTACACCCAAACGAGGGCATTGCGTTCTTCCACCTCTGGCCTGCTGGTCCCCCTACCTCTGCGGAAGCACAGTTCCCGCTCAGCCCAGTCAAAACTGTTCGCTGCTCTGGCACCTTAATGGTGGAACAAGCTCCCTCACGACGCCAGGACTGTGGAGTCACTGACCACCTTCCGGAGACACTTGAAACCCTACCTCTTTAAGGAATACCTGGGATAGTTCGAAAGTAAACCTTCTACCCCCCCCCCCCCCCCCACTCAAAAAATTATAATAAATACAACCAAAAAAATATATAGTATAAAACAAATACTGGAAAAAAATTTAAGATTAAAAAAAATTGAGAAAATTATGAAAGGACAAAAATATTTTAAATTATATAAAATAAATGGAAATAAAAAATATACTCCGAAAATTAAGACAAAAAAAATAATTGTAAAGTGGTTGTCCCACTGGCTATCATAAGGTGAATGCACCAATTTGTAAGTCGCTCTGGATAAGAGCGTCTGCTAAATGACGTAAATGTAAATGTAACTAAGGCTGTCTCTGTGCAGTGGTGGGCACGAAAACCTGATTGGATTATTATTATTTTTTTAATACAGTTGGCACTTAAAAAATAATTTTGCTGTTTGAAAACCAATTTTTCCAGAATTCTGCAAAGAATGTAAGGTTGGAGATTGGCAGAGAATTGGTACAAGCTGAAGAATCTAGATTGCTTTTCTTCAAAAAGGGTTTTACCATAGCAGGTTTCAGTGCAGTGGGGAAAGTGCCTGTGAACAGGGAGTGATTAACAATAGCTTGCACTTATTTTTTTAAAGATATGCACTTAAAAACTGTTTTGAAGAAGGTGGTGGAGATAAGAAAGAGAAGGCAGGTAGAAGGCTTAAGTTGTGATATCACTTTCCTGAGCATGTCCGTGTCAACCAGGAAAAATATATCCATAGTGCCTTTGCATGGTATGCTAGGGCACATATCATCAAACTTCTCATCAGGTCTTGCTTGACTGAAACCCAGCCTAATGTTTGTTATCTTATCTCTGAAACATGCCGCAAACTCATCACATTTAGATGTGCAGGAAAGTTCACATAGGTTTGCGGGGTAGGATTTATCAGGCCATCAATGGTCGAGATGATACACTCTAATTATTCTGATTATTAGTGATCAAGTTAGAAAAATGAGCCCGTCTGGCATGTCAAATTGCCTTGTTACATATGCCAAGTTGCTCTCTCAGAATATCATAATGGACCTGAAACTTTGACTTTCTCCACTTCCACTCTGCCTTTCTGCAATGTCTCTTTAATTGATTTGTTTCCTCACTCATCCAAGGGGCTCTCCGTTTGGATGTGGCCTTTTTCAACTTTACTGGAACTATGGCATCAATGGTTGCCCTTAATTTGCTATTAAAGCTATCAACTAAATCATCACAAGAGGAAGGCAGAATAGGTGGTGGAGTATTGTTCATACACTCAATAAAATCTGTAGCAACATTATATGTAAGATAGAGTTTCTTAATAATGCGTTCAGTATTACCCTGTGTTGCTATGGGCAACAAGGTAGTAAAAAATACACAGTGGTGATCAGATGAAGCAACATCAACAATAGAGGATATGTCAATAGAAAGCCCCTTGGTAATAACCAGGTCCAGAGTGTGTCGCAGTTATGGGTGGGCCCAGTAACATGTTGGATAAAGTCCATAGAGCTCAAAAGATTTATATAATTTCAATGGCCTCTGAGTCAGTCTCTTTGTAAACATGAATATTAAAATCGCCCAACACAATGATTTTATCATAGTTCTCAAGGACAATAGACAATAGTTCAGAGAAATCAGAAAATAAAGTGGGGCAGTGCTTTGGTGGCCTATACAGGGTTATAGCCAGCACTGGTGGCTGACATTTAAACAGTATAGCATGGTGCTCAAAAGACCGAAAGTCAGCAAATGAAATGTCCTTACAGCTGAGAGCATTAATAAAAATAGAGGCTGTTCCCCCACCCTTTTCCCTTTTCTGATAGAGTATGAAAAGCTGTAGTCCGGGGAGGAGGCTTCAATAAGAGCGACACTACAGTCTGAAGACAGCCATGTTTCATTGAGAAACATGCAATCAACTTTGCACTCAGTAATGAGGTCATTCACAAGAAAGGTTTTACTAGTGATTGCTCTAAAAGTGCCATATTCAATGTGTGGGCCACTCGAGGTAACCAATGGAATAACAATCAAATTATTAAAGCAACAACCACGTTTTCTTTCAGTCTCCAATCTATCAGAATGGTAAGAGATGACAGTTTGTATAAACTCACTAGAAGGCAGAGTTAAAGGAACATAAATTAGGTTACTTACAATAACCCTAGTGCCATTTCTACAGTAGTTGATATGGTTTTCAAGTCCTCTGTTGCTTATCCTGACAGGGAGAACTGGAGCACTACCCGACCCTGTCTGTCAGTCTCTAAAACAGTTTGCGATGTTGCTGGAAATAATCCTGGAACCCCTGTGGTTAGGGTGAATCCCGTCTCTTTTAAAAAGTGCTGGTTGCTACGACAGCAAATCAAAGTTGTCACAAAAAGAGACGTTCCTGTCGTTGCAAAGTTTCTTCAGGTACTCGTTTGGGGCAAAGAGTCAGTTGAAACATTCCGAACCCCTTCAGTAGCACGGGAGGGGGCCAGAGATAATTATTATCTTCCCTGTGCTAGCGAGGGTCTCCCTCAGTTCCTCAGATCGCCTAAAACAAAAGGTTGTTAAAACCTACATGAATGACGATGGTGTCAATATTGGAGTAGTTGGCCAGAACCGTGGGCAGGAGCGAGTTGATGTCATGGACACGAGCTCCTGGGTAACAGTGGACCTTCGTCGGTCCACAGACCGTAGGCAGGCCAAAATCTCTCACCATCGAGCTGCCCACAATGATGGTGGTCGTGATGAAATCCGATGGGGAAGCGACCTGCTGAAATGTGGTGGCCGTGGGGGAGGGTGCCACTGGGCTGGCTGTTGGTATAAACCCAGGATCCGTGCTGACTCCCGGGGCTGGTAGGTCCGTCTCAAGTGGGGCGAAGCAATTTGGTAGCTGGATCGGGTCTTCTCGGATATATGTAATGAATGACAGTATATATTACAATTGCTGCATCTTTTATGGATCTCTCTTCTCTCCCTCTCACCCTACCTCCCTCCTTCACTTCCTTATCTCTCCACACTCCTCCTCCTCTCCAGAGTCTGGTTTCACCCTGTATCTGTAGTGGGAGCAGCATCCTCAGTTAGGGGATGCGGGGGGGGCACCAGGTTTTGGAGCTGGTGAGCTCCCCTTACAAAGACCCTGCTGAGCACCCAGGCTAGAACAATAAGCCCCCTGGTTTTCAGCATGATCGGATTTAGCTACAGTAGCACACCGACAGGTTCAGCTACATCACTACAATAGAGAGAGAGAGAAACAGAGGGAGAGAGGGAGAGAGAGACAGAGAGAGAGAGAGAGAGAGAGAGAGAGAGAGAGAGAGAGAGAGAGAGAGAGAGAGAGAGAGGAATAGGGTGAAAGTGAGAGAGGGATGGGGAGAGAGAGAGGGACGGGGGAGAGAGAGAGGGAGCGAGAGAGAGGGATGGGGGAGAGAGAGGGGGGGGGAGAGAGAGAGGGAGAGAGAAGGAGAGAGGGATGGGAGAGAGAGAGAGGGAGAGAGAAGGAGAGAGGGATGGGAGAGAGAGAGAGAGATGCCTGCACTCTGGCAAATTATGATTTTGCTTTAGCAGATGCTCTTGTCAAAGGTGACTCAATCAGGTAAATAGCTACTGAGTCCAGGCAGACGGTATCTGTTTGGCCTACAACTACTCACCCACAGCAACTGCGCAATTATAGTACAAGCAATACAGTACACAGAGATAGAGGCAAAAACTGGGTATGAAAATACCCCCCAAAATTGGATGTCATCAAAATCTGGTCATTATTGTCTCTCACCCCAAACATTGTCATACTTTCAGTGTATAATGTACAAACATTAATGGAGCAATCATTAATATGCCATTTAGCAGACGCTTTTATCCAAAGCGACTTACAATCATGCGTGCATACTTTTTTTTGTGTATGGGTGGGGATCAAACCCACTACCTTGGCGTTTCAAGCGCCGTGCTCTACCAGCTGAGCTACAGAGGACCACAATCATGGATGGGAACATACATTATTTGATTTTCATTTGATTTGACATAGCAAAGAACATAGCATTCATTCTGCTTAGCTAAAGCAAACACACACACACACAAATAACACTACCTGCAGTATTCACATAAACTAAACACACAGGTTTGATTAATCTCCTTTGCTCTCAGGTTGTTGTTTTTGTATCTCTGGTCCTCGGGTAATTCTCTCTGTTTGTGTGTTTATCCCCTCGGTCACAGTGTGCAGACGTAGCCTGCTGTTACCAGTCTGTGGCCTAGATAGCAATTAGCAGGGTGTTTCGCCTCCCTGATCCTATATGCACACACACACACAGCACATTTGCCTCGCTGGGAGATCAGGCCCTCTTCATAAGTATCTCCCAGCTCTGTGTGTTACTATGGAGAACAGATTCTCACACGTCAGAAGCGCTGCATATGCTCTTATTTAAGTCATTATCAGATGACTGCTCACTTCACTCAACATGACAACAATGGGAGATCCCTGGTTAACCTAAGAAAAAAATATTTATAGAATCCGTACAAAATTACCCTCTCAACAGACATTTCTATACAGCTAGCTCCAGATTTTCATTTTTGCTCATGAGAATAGCACAACATAAAACACATCAGGTTTCGGTGTAAAAATATGAAGATTGCCCTGTTACAGTTAGCCATTTTGAGTGTTTTCCTCTGTAGTGAAGGTGCTCTGCGTTTGATCATGTTTGTCTTCCTGCTTGCAGGTTAAGCTCTAACACATTAACCCCTCCCTGTAAATGAGGAGCACACATTTGAGCCACAGATAGCTTAATCTTCTGTGTTTGTGTTCATTCTCTCTCGCTGTCTAAAGATGCAACAGGGTAGTATTGTATATGAGACCGCACTAGCACTGCAGTACTCCACAGATACACATAGTGAGAGAACTCCCCTGAAACATGTTAGAGCCACAGGCATTGAATGAGAGAGTGAGAGGAGAGAGAGAGAGAGAGAGAGAGAGAGAGAGAGAGAGAGAGAGAGAGAGAGAGAGAGAGAGAGAGAGAGAGAGAGAGAGAGAGAGATTTATGTTTATTTATTTTCCCATTTGTACTTGTTTCCTATTTTCACATTGTTACAACACTGTATATATACATAATATGACATTTGAAATGTCTTTATTCTTTTGAAACTTCTGAGTGTAATGTTTACTGTTAATATTTATTGTTTATTTCACTTTTGTTTACTATCTACTTCACTTGCTTTGGCAATGTTAACATACGTTTCCCATGCCAATAAAGCCCTTAAATTGAAATTGAAATTGAATTGAGAGAAAAAAATATTAAATAATAACACTAGGAATAAATACACACTGAGTAATGATAGCTTGGCTATATACAAGGGGTACCAGTACCGAGTCAATGTGCAGGGGTACGAGGTAATGGAGGCAGATACTGTATGTACATATAGGTAGGGATAAAGTGACTAGGCAACAGGATAGTTAATAACCAGTAGCAGCAGCGTATGTGATGAGTCAAAAGAGTTAGTCTGGGTGGCTATTGGTTGACTATTTAACTACCTATTTAGCAGTCTTATGGCTTGGTGGTAGAAGCTGTTCAGGGTCCTGTTGGTTCCAGACTTGGTGCATCGGTACCACTTGGGTGGCTGGAGTCTAACAATTGTTTAGGGCCTTCCTCTGACACTGCTTGGTACAGTACAGAGGTATTGGATGGCAGGGAGCTCGGCCCCAGTGATGTACTGGGTCGTACGCAGTACCCTCTGTAGCGCCTTGCGGTCGGATGCCAAGCAGTTGCCATACCAAGCGGTGATGCAGCCAGTCAAGATGCTCTCGATGGTGCAGCAGTAAAACTTTTTGAGGATCTGAGGGCCCATGCCAAATCTTTTCAGCCTCCTGAGGGGGAAGAGGCATTGTCGTGCCATCTTCAAGACTGCGTTGATGTGTGTGGACAATGATAATTTCTTAGTGATGTGGACACCGAGGAACTTGAAGCTCTCAACCTGTTCACCTACAGCCCCGTCGATGTGGATGGGGGAGTGCTCGGCTATTCGTTTCCTGTAGTCCACAATCAGCTCCTTTGTCTTGCTGACATTGAGGGAGGTTATTGTCCTGGCATCACGCTGCCAGGTCTCTGACCTCCTCCCTGTAGGCTGTCTCATCGTTGTTGGTGATCAGGGCTACACCGTCGTGTAGTCGGAAAACTAAATGATGGTGTTGGAGTCGTGCCGTAGTCGAGGGTGAACAGGGAGTACAGTAGGGGGCTAAGCACGCCCCCGTGTTGAGGGTCAGCGTGGCAGATGTTTTGTTGCCTACCCTCACCACCTGGGGTAGGCCCGTCAGCAAGTCCAGGATCCAGAGGGAGGTGTTAAATCCCAGGGTCCTTAGCTTAGTGATGAGCTTGAAGGGCACTATGGTGTTGAACACTGAGCTGTAGTCAATTAACAGCATTCTCACATAGGTGTTCCTTTTTGTCCAGGTGGGAAAGGGCAGTGTGGAGTGCAATAGAGATTGAGTCATCTGGAGTGGGTCCATGGTGTCTGGGATGATGGTGTTGATGTGAGCCATGACCAGCCTTTCAAAACATTTCATGGCTACAGATGCGAGTGATAGTCATTTAGACAGGTTACCTTGGCGTTCTTGGGCACAGGGACTATGGTGGTCTGCTTGAAACATGCAGGTATTACAGACTGGGTCAGGGAGAGGTTGAAAATGTCAGTGAAGACACTTGCCAGCTGGTCAGCGCATGCTCAGAGTATGCGTCCTGGTAATTCGTCTGAATGTTAACCTGTTTAAAGGTCTTACTCACATCGGCTACGGAGAGCAGTGGCGGTCAGTGCCTTTTAAGATTAGGGAGGACCATTCTTGTTTTTTTATGAGCATGGCCTTATTTCTATTACAGGATATTGGATGACTGTCATTGATATCCCATTCACCCAGCTCAATGTAACATCGATACGTTTTGGCTACTATATGATACTCCAATTTTCCCTATACCCATCATGAGGTTGCTACAACCTAGCCTACAAATGAAAGTTTACAACATAGGTGCACAGGTCGAAAGAAACATTTTAGCAATCAATGTGACAGACAGTGACACATTCAATACTGCCTTGCACAGTCTTGCTTCATCTAGCTGATCTTGGGCGTAATCATTAGACCAAACAGTTGCAAATGACAGTTTCTATTGGACAAATTCAGGTATGTTTATCACCGGTTCGTTACGTTTGCGTCCGTTTAAGAAAAGTTTTTCAACAGAATGGGTGGAATGAATACACCCCTGATCCCCTGCAAACACAGTTCACTTTCATAGCAGCCACGTTATATTCCTTCTTCCATCTATACGCTCTCCTCCTCTCACCTTTTCCCTTCGCTTGTGGACTTCAATGCACAACACATCAGCTGTATGTGACCAGGCGAAAAAAAAACATTTCAAGCCAAACCGTCATACCGTAACCGCTAACCACTACACACAGCCTACATCATTGTCACCATATTAGCTAACATCATAGTCAACATAGCTACTAGAACTAACGCGTTAGTAAACCCGCTACAATCATGCAGTACAGTGTACAGCAAGCAGTTTAGCAGTAAATAACTTGACTTGGGAGAGTTCCAGTGTTGGATAGCCATAGACAGCTAGCTAACATAGCATTCCCCTCTGTTTGAGCTGGGTGTTTGAGTAGGCTAAACTAATAATAATAATATGCCATTTAGCATTTTATATGTTTTTTTCTAAAGCGACTTACAGTCATGTGCGCATACATTTTTACGTATGGGTGGTTCCAGGGATCGAACCCACTACCCTGGTGTTACAAGCGCCATGCTCTACCAATTGAGCTACAGAGGACCACTAGCTAACTAGCTGCATTCGTTACTGTTAGCTAAGTAAGTGAAAGTGAAAACAATAGAATAAATTAATTTGTTCAAATCTGTTCAACTATTGTCTTTCTCTCTCTTTGAGTCAACTACTCTCCACATTTTATGCACATCAGTGCTAGCTAGCTGTAGCTTATGCTTTCAGTAATAGATTCATTCTCTGATCCTGTGATTGGGTGGACAACATGTCAGTTCATGCTGCAAGAGCTCTGATAGATTGGAGGACGTCCTCTGGAAGTTTTCATAATTACTGTGTAAGTCTATGGAAGGGGGTGAGATCCGTGAGCCTCCTAGGTTTTGTATTGAAGTCATTAAAAAAAAACATTTTAGTAATTTAGCAGACGCTCTTATCCAGAGCGACTTACAGTTAGTGAGTGCATACATTTTTCATACTGGCCCCCCGTGGTTAACGAACCCACAACCCTGGCGTTGCAAGCGCCATGCTCTACCAACTGAGCTACAGGAGACTACTCAATGTACCCGGAGGAGGACGGAAACTAGCTGTCGTCCGGCTACACAATGGTGCTACCCCAGAGAGTGCTGTTGAGGCTACTGTATACCTTCATTGCAAAACAGTGTGTTTTAGTCAATGATTTGGTGACGTGAATATATTTTGTATAGATTTATCTAAAAAGGATAACTTTTTTTATGTATCACTATTAACATTTTTATGAAATTCACTGAGAAAGATGGTCCTCCCCTTCCTCCTCTGAGGAGCCTACATTGACGGAGAGTGTGATCACACAGTCGTCCGGAACAACTGGTGCTCTCATGCATTGTTCAGTGTTGCTAGCCTCGAAGCGAGCATAAAAGGTATTTAGCTCATCTAGTAGCCTTGTGTCACTGGACAGCTCGAGGCTGGGTTTCCCTCTGTAATCTGGAATAGTTTGCAAGTCCTGCCACATCCGACAAGCGTCAGAGCCGGTGTAGTAGGATTCGATCTTGGTCCTATAATGACACTTTGCCTGTTTGATGGTTCGTCGGATGGCGTAGCGGGATTTCTTATAAGCTTCCGGATTAGTGTCTCACTCCTTGAAAGCGGCAGCTCTTTATGTGACTTTGTGTGTGGAGTAAAGGTGATCTAGACTTTTTCCGACTCTAGTTGCACAGTTTATCATGAGATATTCTAACTCAGGCGAGCAGAACCTCGAGACTTCCTTAATATTAGAGATAATGCACTAGCTGTTGTTAACAAAGAGACACACACCCTCCCCTGAGCTTCGCCGACACCACTGTTCTGTCCTGCCAATGTATAGAAAAACCAGATAGATTTATATTTACCATGTCCTTCTTTAGCCACGACTCAGAGACACATAGGATATTACAGTTCT
>NC_139990.1:3438981-3638981 GCF_964263955.1 Coregonus lavaretus
GTGTCTGTGTCTGTGTGTGTGTGTGTGTGTGTGTGTGTGTGTGTGTGTGTGTATGTGTGTGTGTGTTTGTGTAGCTAGTCTATAATATATTCCTGAAGCCCAGTGGAGGAGCCCTTCTCTTAACACTCCACAGGTTCTCTTTGTTCCTCTTGACAGTGATGAATACCCCTCCAGCCCCCAGCCTCCCCACCGCCCTTCCCCAAATACAGGCCCATAGTGCTGGGGGAGGTCTTTGTTCACTCTGCCCCATTATGTGGTGCTCCACCGTCACCATTCCACTGATCTCTATTAACATCCACCATGTGCATATTGATGGCAGTGGCTCCATTGTTGAAGGAGAAAATTAAAACGTTAACGTTGAGATAGGCCAAATAAATGTGAAGAACCAGAATATTCTCTCGTACTGTAATTATCATATTCAGATTCTTTATTGGTGCCATATAAAAAACAAAAAGAAAAATCTATTGGATGACTGTCAAAAATGGGGCCTGTTGAATATTTAAAATAATATATCATTCTCATTTCTATCTTAATCATCTACCATGGGTATCTGAACATTCAGATTTCCTATATAGTGCACTACTATTGACTAGGGCCCTATGTAGGGAATAGGGTACCATTTGGGACTCAAACTATGACATGGAATCCAAAGGCTCTAATGCCTTCTGATCACAGGCTTGCAGCCTTTTATTTTCGGTAGCAACTTCTGTGCTCATCTCTTCTCAGAACTGTGCTCCTCTCCTCTCAGCACTGTGCTCCTCTCTTCTCAGAACTGTGCTCCTCTCTTTTCAGAACTGTGCTCCTCTCTTCTCAGCACTGTGCTCCTCTCCTCTCAGAACTGTGCTCCTCTCAGAACTGTGCTCCTCTCTTCTCAGCACTGTGCTCCTCTCCTCTCAGCACTGTGCTCCTCTCATCACTGTGCTCCTCTCATCACTGTGCTCCTCTCAGCACTGTGCTCCTCTCTTCTCAGAACTGTGCTCCTCTCTTCTCAGAACTGTGCTCCTCTCCTCTCAGCACTGTGCTCCTCTCTTCTCAGAACTGTGCTCCTCTCCTCTCAGCACTGTGCTCCTCTCTTCTCAGAACTGTGCTCCTCTCCTCTCAACACTGTGCTCCTCTCCTCTCAGCACTGTGCTCCTCTCTTCTCAGAACTGTGCTCCTCTCTTCTCAGAACTGTGCTCCTCTCTTCTCAGAACTGTGCTCCTCTCCTCTCAGAACTGTGCTCCTCTCTTGTCAGAACTGTGCTCCTTTCTTATCAGCACTGTGCTCCTCTCTTCTCAGAACTGTGCTCCTCTCTTCTCAGAACTGTGCTCCTCTCCTCACAGAACTGTGCTCCTCTCTTGTCAGAACTATGCTCCTCTCCTCTCAGCACTGTGCTCCTCTCCTCTCACAACTGTGCTCCTCTCTTCTCAGAACTGTGCTCCTCTCCTCTCAGCACTGTGCTCCTCTCTTCTCAGCACTGTGCTCCTCTCTTCTCAGAACTGTGCTCCTCTCTTCTCAGAACTGTGCTCCTCTCTTCTCAGCACCGTGCTCCTCTCCTCTCAGCATTGTGCTCCTCTCCTCTCAGCACTGTGCTCCTCTCCTCTCAGCATTGTGCTCCTCTCCTCTCAGCATTGTGCCGCTCTCCTCTCAGCGCTGTGCTCTTCTCCTCTCAGCACTGTGCTCCTCTCCTCTCAGCACTGTGCTCTTCTCCTCTCAGCACTGTGCTCCTCTCCTCTCAGCACTGTGCTATTCTCCTCTCAGCACTGTGCTCTTCTCCTCTCAGCACTGTGCTCCTCTCCTCTCAGCATTATGCTCCTCTCCTCTCAGCACTGTGCTCCTCTCCTCTCAGCACTGTGCTCCTCTCCTCTCAGCACTGTGCTATTCTCCTCTCAACACTGTGCTCCTCTCCTCTCAGCACTGTGCTCCTCTCCTCTCAGCACTGTGCCCCTCTCAGCACTGTGCTCCTCTCCTCTCAGCACTGTGCCCCTCTCCTCTCAGCACTATGCCCCTCTCCTCTCAGCACTGTGCTCCTCTCCTCTCAGAATTGTGCTCCTCTCTTCTCAGCACTGTGCTCCTCTCTTCTCAGCACTGTGCTCCTCTCCTCTCAGCACTGTGCTCCTCTCCTCTCAGAATTGTGCTCCTCTCCTCACAGCACTGTGCTCTTCTCCTCTCAGCACTATGCCCCTCTCCTCTCAGCACTGTGCTCCTCTCCTCTCAGAATTGTGCTCCTCTCTTCTCAGCACTTTGCTCCTCTCCTCTCAGAACTGTGCTCCTCTCTTCTCAGCACTGTGCTCCTCTCTTCTCAGCACTGTGCTCCTCTCTTCTCAGCACTGTGCTCCTCTCCTCTCAGCACTGTGCTCCTCTCCTCTCAGAACTGTGCTCCTCTCCTCACAGCACTGTGCTCTTCTCCTCTCAGCACTGTGCTCCTTTCTTCTCAGAACTGTGCTCCTCTCCTCTCAGCACTGTGCTCCTCTCCTCTCAGCACTGTGCTCCTCTTCTCAGAACTGTGCTCCTCTCCTCTCAGCACTGTGCTCCTCTCCTCTCAGCACTGTGCTCCTCTCCTCTCAGCATTGTGCTCCTCTCAGCACTGTGCTCCTCTCCTCTCAGCACTGTGCTCCTCTCCTCTCAGCATTGTGCTCCTCTCAGCACTGTGCTCCTCTCCTCTCAGCACTGTGCTCCTCTCCTCTCAGCACTGTGCCTCTCTCCTCTCAGCACTGTGCTCTTCTCTTTACTTCAGCTATGACACCATATGCTTGATTATTATGCTCAAATTCACTGAATTAATTAATTCAAATCATCTGGAGTAATTGGAGAAACTCAAGGGCATGACAGCAATCGCATAGGGAAGAGAGTGGGCATCAACAATTGCTGCTGGCTAAATCACAGTCTGTAGTTTAAGTTTGTATTATAGGCCTACTGTTAATTCTGGGGTGGGGATAAACATCCAGGATATACTTACAATGTCCAAATGTTTTCCAACTCTCATTATTCAGTGTTTCCTATAGAGATGTACTTGAGAGTTCATCTCATGTCTGTAAGTGTACCCTCTATTCAACTTGATGGTGTTGCCTCATTTAATCTGTAGGGTCTGTTGAGGTGAATGTCATTCCCCAGTACGAGCCAGCAGCAGCCTGCAGTACAGTCTCTGCTGTGGCTGGGAGGTCCCAGCGGTAGACCCTCTGTCCCATGGAGAGAGCGCCATAGGGAGATGGTGACCCAGGGAGACCCAGGCATCTGCGTCTCCATCCCCAGTGCGCGTGTGGCCTAGGGGGGAACAGCAACACAGCAGGAGCATGGAGGCGTACATAACAGAGTACAGGATTGATGGGGCCAAGGACCCAGAAGCCTCCAGCTGCTCCCCTGCAGCCCCCCAGCCTCCCCCAGCCCTTCCTGGGGAGAAGAAATAAGGCAAGCAGGGGAATGTACAGAGGGGAGGGGGCCGATACCTCAGTCCCTCTTGGCCCCTTGTTGGGTTTCGTGGAATTCTCCCAAGCCTCCTGGGGGACCCTCGCTGGGGGGAACACTGTTGACATGGTCATGGCCACATGGGGACGGGAAAGGACACAACAGGAGTACCAGGAGGAGGTATGGGAAAAAGTGGGCGAGAGGGCGAGAGGGAGGGAGAAAGAGAGAGAGAGAGGGAGCGAGTGAGAGAGCCGGAGAGACGAAGAGAGAGAGGGAGAGAGCAATGGGATCAGGGATCACAGGGTTCAGTATAGTACATGATACCAAACCCTGTAGTCACAAAACCATTAGGGGAGGGGCAGATAAAGCAATGTTCTTGCAATGACAGGATTGTGGGTTCAATTCCCGGCCCACCCATACGTTAAATGTATGCACACATGACTATAAGTCGCTTGTGATAAAAGCCTCTGCTAAATGGCATATATTCTATTATTATAATAATATTACGATCTAGTGATAACCAGTATTCTGAAGTTTCTGGTTTCCATAGGTGGAATGGGGTTGTTGGAATCCTATGACTTGTATGTTTAAATGTTGAATAGCTTCCTGAGTTCTGATAATTGAAATGAATGAAACTGCAGCAACAGTACATTGGGTGTGACAACAATTTGAATATGTGTGAGGGATTTATAATCTGTTGTTTGTCTTTGATAGACAGACCGAACTACAAGACAAGACAAACTGGACTCTGAGGCGTTGTTCTAACCACTCTGAAGTGTATACTAGAAACACAATCCAGCTCTCCTCCCTGTTGATGACAGAAGTGTTGACAGAAGTGTTGAAACTTGTGGCAGCGTTCTTCAGGGAGCTGACAGGTCCTAATAACAGTGTGAACATACATACACACACACACCATGTGTGCACGTATGAGGACACATTTACACAAACACACACACTTGCACACACATAGAGACACACAGACGCATGAGCACACACATATTCACTCTCTCACATACACACACAGCACACACATACATACACACACACAGCACACACACACACACACAGACCCTCTCTCTCTCTCTCTCTCTCTCTCACACACTCAGTGTTCTCTCACTTCATGTCTCAGAGGGGCCATTTCATACTCTTCACATCTACAAGTCTACCCATTATCCTAGTGCCTCCGAAACATGGCTACCCTCTATGTAACAGAGCACGTTTGCAATTTCAGCTCTGGGCTCAAAGGTTCAACAGGGTTACCTTTAAAGCATAAACTTTGCAAAGAAAACAAGGCTTTCGAGTATTTACTTTCAGGTTATTAGGTCACACTTTAATTGGATGGTCCGGATAGTCCATCTGTAGATGCTCTATAGATGGTCATACTATCAATTAACTATCTGTTGATAAGCAACTGCTTGCTAAGGTTATGTTTAGGGTTAGGTTTAGAACAAGGGTTAGAGTAAGGGTTAAGGATAGGGTTAGTGTTAGTGTTAGTAGATAGTTAGTTGAAGTGTTACTGATAGTCTGTAGAGCCTCGACAGATGGACTGTCCAAATAATGTGTTACCCAGGTTAATAGACATGGATCCACATTTCTGATCCACATGACAATAGACATGGATCCACATTTCTGTAAATGTGCCAGATTCTGACAGCCGGCAAATTTTCTACATAGAGTATCGCTGAAAATAAAGCATAGAGTTTCCCTGAAAATAAAGTATAGTGTATCCCTGAAAATAAAGCATAGTGTATCCCTGAAAATAAAGCATAGAGTTTCCCTGAAAATAAAGAGACCGAAGAGCTCTCTGAGAGTGCAAGGAAAGCTGTGAGATAATTCTGAAACAAATTAACACGCACATTAAATACTGAAGGTTTCACCTCTTCTTTGTTTCACTTTAGAGCATTGGCTCAAGGCTAATCCTCATTGTGGTGAGTAGAGGAAGACCTGTTTTCCTCCCATTACAAAGGAAGACAATTAACAATTTAGGACATCCAAGACTCTTGAAAAAACATTATTTCCCACTCCACCTCTTGAAAAAACATTATTCCCCCACTCCACCCCTCCAACCGCCCTTAGCCTTGTCTTCTCCTTCATGGCAACGAGCAAGAAATCATATCAGTCACAACACACACTAGCGTGGCTTTATCTATTCTAAACATTGCATTGCGACACGGCACTCATTATTGTAATTTGTCTGGGCCTTCACAAAGGGTTCCCCGTGATTCAGCTGGAATCTTCAAAGCTACAAAGAAGCGTATAAAGAGCTCAGAGACACGGAGTGCGGTGCGAGGATATAATTCTTCTTGAACCCGGTGACTTCTGCGAAGCTGCAAAGCCAAGCACATTTTTGATGTACACATTTGTTTAATTGAACAAGCGGCGTGAACAAAGAGGAGATCAATTGTTGATTTTAATAAGACATTGTTCACGGGTCTCCTCATATTTAATTTGATGGCGGACTAGAGAGTAAAAGAGGAACGTGATAATTCCTTATTGCGCCATTACACCCGGCCCTCCTGGGCTCAAACTAATTGGCACAGGATTAGCGTTGGAGAATTAGAAGACCTTGAACTCTCTCTCTCTCTCTCTCTCTCTCTCTCGTGTTCTAGCCCACCACCATTGACCAGCTGAGGGACGAACAGACCATTTGTCCAACTTCCACCACATGCTCACAATTATTTATAATAAATGCCTTCTGTTGTGACTCACAGGCCAATGCACAAAAAACTATATTCCATGTATTCTACATGAATAATAGTTTAACAAGAAGTGTTAATATGCTCTTGGAATGAAACAATGAGATGAGCCTGATCTTCTACAACGTAGGCTACCCAGTGTTTCATTTATGGACATTTCGAATATGCACAGTTTGAAAGAGACGTTAATTTCCTTCCTGACAAAGAGATTATAATGTAGACTTTATGGAGGATCAGATGTTAAAATTTTGCCAATATCACTAGGCTACTGTGGAAGGCTTACAGACCAGAGACTGAAAGGGTGGTTCTCTTCCTGCATCTTCACAGAATTAAATCAATCTTGTTGGTGAATATACTGTCAATATCAATCTGTATGTAAGAGAACTGGATAACATTTTATTTGGATAGTCCCCTATGGATGGTTTATAGATTCAACTAACCCTAACCCTAGGCCTATCCCTTACCCTAGGCATATACATGGTGAAGTTATTAATTACACCTTTTACGAACATATTCAATCTCTCACTATCCCAGTCTGCTGTCCCCACTTGCTTCAAGATGTCCACCATTGTTCCTGTACCCAAGAAAGCAAAGGTAACTGAACTAAATGACTATCGCCCCGTAGCACTCACCTCTGTCATCATGAAGTGCTTTGAGAGGCTAGTTAAGGATCATATCACCTCTACCTTACCTGACACCCTAGACCCACTTACATTTGCATAACGCTCCAATAGATCCACAGACGATGCAATCGCCATCGCACTGCACACTGCCCTATCCCATCTGGACAAGAGGAATACCTATGTAAGAATGCTGTTCATTGACTACAGCTCAGCCATCAACACCATAGTACCCTCCAAGCTCATCATTAAGCTTGGGGCCCTGGGTCTGAACCCCGCCCTGTGCAACTGGGTAATGGACTTCCTGACGGGCCGCCCCCAGGAGGTGAAGGTAGGAAACAACACCTTCACTATGCTGATCCTCAACACTGGGGCCCCACAAGGGCGCGTGCTCAGCCCCCTCCTGTACTCCCTGTTCACCCATGACTGCGTGGCCACGCATGCCTCCAACTCAATCATCAAGTTTGCAGACGACACAACAGTACTAGGCCTGATTACCAACAATGACGAGACAGCCTACAGGGAGGAGGTGAGGGCCCTGGCGGAGTGGTGGCAGGAAAATAATCTCTCCCTCAACGTCAACAAAACGAAGGAGCTGATCGTGGACTTCAGGAAACAGCAGAGGGAGCACGCCCCCATCTACATTGATGGGACCGCAGTGGGTGAAAGGTGAAAAGCTTCAAGTTCCTCGGCATACACATCACTGACAATCTGAAATGGCCCACCCATACAGACAGTGTTGTGAAGAAGGCGCAACAGAGCCTCTTCAACCTCAGGAGGCTGAAGAAATTTGGCTTGGCCCCTCACTGAATTTTACAGATGCACCATTGAGAGCATCCTGTCGGGCTGTATCACCGCCTAGTATGGCAACTGCACCACCCCCAACCGCAGGGCTCTCCAGAGGGTGGTGCAGTCTAGCTAGGAACACAAGCTGTCACGGATTCTGCCGAGGCTGCTCCTCCTCCTTGCTCGGGCAGGCTTCGGCGTTCGTCGTCCCCGGAGTACTAGCTGCTGCCGATCGATGTTTCGGTGTTTGTCTTGTTTAGTCTTGAGTGTTTACACCTGTTCGCTATTATGTTTGATTGTAGTCCCTATATTTACCCCTGTCTCTCGTTTGGTAAATTGTGTGTTATTGTTTTGTTGCCCGTAGGTCGGCATTGCTGTTTCGTGTGCGTGTATTTGTTTCCTCCCTGTTAGGAGGTTTTGTTTTGTATGTTCTTTTACTGGTTAGTAAAGTACGTCTGCCAGTAGCTCTGTGCCCTGCGCTTGACTTCGCTCACCGCATACACGTCGCCTTTGACAGAATAACACACCATACATGGAGTCAGCAGGATCGGCGGTGCCAACGGGATCACTGGAGGAGCGCGTTATCCAACAAGCGGCCATGATCCAGGATCTTGGCACCGCCATGGAAGGGGTGATGAACACCTTGAGGCGATGGGAAAGAGGAGGTTTGCCCACACCTCCTCTTACGATACCACCACCATCAGCCATACCCATCGTTTCACCTCCGGAGTCCAGTGGGATTCGGCTCTCGCTCCCGAGGGCTTATGATGGCACCGCGGCCGGGTGTCAGGGTTTCCTGCTCCAAATGGAACTCTACCTGGCAACCATCCACCCGGCGCCCTCGGGATACGAGAGCGTTTTCGTCCTCATCTCCTGTCTGTCCGGCAAGGCACTGGAGTGGGCCAACGCCGAGTGGAGGGGAATAGACGCCGCTACAGTCAGCTATGCGGAGTTCTCCCGCCGCTTCAGGGCAGTTTTCAATCATCCCCCAGAGGGGAAAGCGGCGGGTGAGCGTCTGTTCCACCTCAGACAGGGGAAGAGGAGCGCGCAGGAGTTCGCACTGGACTTCCGGACTCTGGCTGCCAATGCGGGATGGAATGAGAGGGCCCACATCGACCACTACAGGTGCAGCCTAAGGGAGGACGTTCGCCGAGAGTTGGCCTGCAGGGACACCAACCTAAGTTTCGATCAGCTGGTGGACATGTCGATTCGCCTAGATACCCTGATGGCTACCCGCATACGTCCGGAGTTGGGGCCGTCCATTCCATCCCCCAGCATCTCCGAGCCGAGCCCTATGGAGCTCGGGGGTGCTGGTGCTAGAGAGAAGAGGAGAGAGACCAGGAGAGAGGCCGTCCCCTGCTCCAACTGTGGCCGCAGAGGACACACTGCGGTTCGGTGCTGGGGAGGGTCTCCTAGGGATCGAGGCAGTAGGCCACGCACTGATGAGTCATTCCAGGTGAGTAAGCACCCAACTCACCCAGAACTCTCTGTTGTACATATGTGTATTAAAGTTGTGTTTCCCGAGGTTTCTTCTCACTCCCAGCATAAGGCGCTAGTCGATTCAGGCGCAGCTGGGAATTTTATCAATTGCTGTTTCTCGTATAAGTTAGGGATTCCTCTTATACCAGTTCATGTGCCCTTCCCCATCCATGCCCTAGACAGCCGCCCTTTGGGGTCGGGATTGATTAGGGAGGTCACAGCGCCACTTAAGATGAAGACGCAGGGGGGTCATGAGGAGATTATACAGTTGTATTTGATTGACTCTCCTGCGTTTCCCGTGGTGTTGGGGCTCCCTGGTTAACATCTCATGACCCCAACATTTCATGGCAACAGAGGGCTCTCAAGGGATGGTCTGGTCAGTGTGTCGGGCGGTGTATAGGTGTTTCCGTAGGGGCAACGACGGTGGAAAGTCCGAACCAAATGCCCATAATGCGCATTCCTCCTGAGTATGCAGATTTGGCACTCGCCTTCTGTAAGAAGAAGGCGACTCAATTACCACCTCATAGACAGGGGGATTGTGCGATAGACCTCCAGGTAGGTGCTGCACTTCCTCGTAGTCATGTGTATCCTCTGTCTCAGGAGGAGACGGCAGCTATGGAGACATACGTCACTGAATCTTTGAGACAGGGATACATACGGCCGTCCACTTCTCCGGCGTCCTCAAGTTTCTTTTTTGTGAAGAAGAAGGATGGGGGTTTACGCCCGTGTATTGATTACCATGGTCTCAATCAGATTACCATTAAATACAGCTATCCTCTCCCTCTGATTGCTAGTATGACGGAGTCATTACACGGGGCGCGATTCTTCACAAAATTGGATCTCAGGAGCGCTTACAACCTAGTGCGCATTAGGGAAGGAGATGAATGGAAGACAGCATTCAGTACCACCTCGGGTCACTATGAGTATCTCGTCATGCCATACGGTTTAATGAATGCTCCTTCAGTCTTCCAATCATTTGTGGATGAGATTTTCCGGGATTTGCATGGACAGGGTGTAGTGGTGTATATTGATGACATTCTAATATACTCCGCTACACGAGCCGAGCATGTGTCCCTGGTGCGTCGGGTGCTGGGTAGACTGTTGGAGCATGACCTGTATGTGAAGGCGGAGAAATGCCTGTTTTTCCAGGAATCCATCTCCTTCCTGGGACATCGGTTGTCCGCGTCAGGGGTGGAGATGGAGATTGACCGCATTTCAGCCGTGCGTAATTGGCAGACTCCCACCACGGTTAAGGAGTTGCAGCGGTTTTTGGGTTTTGCCAAATACTACCGGAGGTTTATCCGGGGTTTTGGACAGGTAGCAGCTCCCATCACCTCCCTGCTAAAGGGGGACCCGGTGCGTTTGCAGTGGTCGGCTGAGGCGGACAGGGCATTTAGACATCTGAAGGACCTGTTCACCTCGGTTCCGGTGCTGGCACATCCGGACCCCTCTTTGGCGTTCCAAGTTGAGGTGGATGCGTCCGAGGCGGGGATCGGTGCTATACTGTCTCAGCGCTCGGGCACGCCTCCAAAACTCCGCCCCTGTGCTTTTTATTCCAAGAAGCTCAGTCCGGCGGAACGCAATTATGACGTGGTGGACAGGGAGCTGCTAGCGGTGGTTCAAGCCCTGAAGGTGTGGAGGCATTGGCTTGAGGGGGCTAAACACCATTTCCTCATTCTGACTGACCATCGTAACCTGGAGTGCATCCGGGCAGCGAGGAGACTGAACCCTCGTCAGGCTAGGTGGGCCATGTTTCTTGTCTGGTTTGTATTTAAGCTCACGTATATACCAGAGTCACAGAACGCTAAGGCAGACGCCCTGTCCCGGTGATATGACACAGAGGAGAGGTCCATTGAGCCCACTCCCATACTTCCGGAGTCTTGTCTAGTGGCACCGGTGGTGTGGGAGGTCGATGCGGAAATCGAGCGGGCGTTACGTACTGACCCTACTCCCCCATAGTGTCCAGAGGGGCGGAGGTACGTGCCGCTCGAGGTCCGTGATCGACTGATATATTGGGCTCACACGTCACCCTCCTCTGGTCATCCGGGTATTGGTCGAACGGTGCACTGCCTTAGCGGGAGGTACTGGTGGCCCACCTTGGCTAAGGACGTGAGGGTTTACGTTTCTTCCTGCTCGGTGTGCGCTCAGTGTAAGGCGCCTAGACACCTGCCCAGAGGGAAGTTACAACCTCTACCCGTTCCACAACGGCCGTGGTCTCACCTATCGGTGGATTTTGTCACGGACCTTCCCCCCTCCCAGGGGAATACCACGATCTTGGTCGTTGTGGATCGGTTTTCTAAGGCCTGCCGTCTCATTCCGATGCCAGGTCTCCCTACAGCCCTACAAAAGGCTGACGCCCTGTTTACTCACGTCTTCCGGCACTACGGGGTGCCTGAGGATATAGTGTCTGATCGGGGTCCCCAGTTCACCTCTAGAGTCTGGAGGGCGTTTATGGAACGTTTGGGGGTCTCGATTAGCCTTACCTCGGGTTTTCACCCTGAGAGTAATGGGCAGGTGGAGAGAGTAAACCAGGATGTGGGTAGGTTTCTGAGGTCCTATTGCCAGGACCGGCAGGAGGAGTGGTCGGGTTATATCCCCTGGGCAGAGATAGCCCAAAACTCACTTCGCCACTCCTCCACTAATCTTACGCCTTTTCAGTGTGTGTTGGGTTATCAGCCGGTCCTGGCACCCTGGCATCAGAGCCAGATCGAGGCCCCTGCGGTGGATGAGTGGTTTCGGCGCTCGGAGGAAACATGGAACATGTCCATCTGCAGCGGGCTATCAGAAGGCAAAAGGCGAGCGCCGATCGCCACCGCAGTGAGGGTCCGGTTTATGCACCGGGAAATCGGGTCTGGCTCTTGACCCGAAACCTGCCCCTTCGCCTGCCCTGCCGGAAGCTGGGTCGGCGGTTTGTGGGGCCATTTAAAGTCCTGAGGAGATTGAACGAGGTATGTTATAGTTTACAACTGCCCATAAATTACCGCATTAACCCCTCGTTCCATGTGTCTCTCCTCAGGCCGGTGGTAGCTGGTCCACTCCAGGAGAATGAGATACGAGAGGCTCCTCCGCCCCCACTAGACATCGAAGGGGCTCCGGCGTACTCAGTCCGTTCCATCGTGGATTCGAGGCGTCGGATGGGGGGTCTGCAGTATCTCGTGGAGTGGGAGGGGAACGGTGCTGGGTCCCTAGGAGGGACATCCTAGATCCCTCCCTGATGGGGGATTTCCACCGGAGTCATCCGACTCGCCCTGCTCCGCGTCCTCCTGGCCGTCCCCGAGGCCGGGGTCGGCGCATGGCTGGGGCCGCGCGTCAAGGGGGGGGGTACTGTCACGGATTCTGCCGAGGCTGCTCCTCCTCCTTGCTCGGGCAGGCTTCGGGATTCGTCGTCCCCGGAGTACTAGCTGCTGCCGATCGATGTTTCGGTGTTTGTCTTGTTTAGTCTTGAGTGTTTACACCTGTTCGCTATTATGTTTGATTGTAGTCCCTATATTTACCCCGTCTCTCGTTTGGTAAATTGTGTGTTATTGTTTTGTTGCCCATAGGTCGGCATTGCTGTTTCGTATGCGTGTATTTGTTTCCTCCCTGTTAGGAGGTTTTGTTTTGTATGTTCTTTTACTGGTTAGTAAAGTACGTCTGCCAGTAGCTCTGTGTCCTGCGCTTGACTTCGCTCACCGCATACACGTCGCCTTCGACACAAGCGTTTCACTACACCCGCAATAACATCTGCTAAATATGTGTACGTGACCAATAACATTAGATTTGATTTGATGGTGTATCAATACACCCAGTCACTACAAAGATACAGGTGTCCTTCCTAACTCAGTTGCCGGAGAGGAGGGAAACCGCTCAGGGATTTCACCATTTGCATTTGTATTTGTATTTATTAAGGATCCCCATTAGTTCCTGCCAAGGCAGCAGCTACTCTTCCTGGGGTTTATTATGGATCTCCATTAGTTCCTGCCAAGGCAGCAGCTACTCTTCCTGGGGTTTATTATGGATCCCCATTAGTTCCTGCCAAGGCAGCAGCTACTCTTCCTGGGGTCCAGCAAAATGGAGGCAGTTATACCATTTAAAAAACATTACAATACATTCACAACAGATTTCAAAACACATTAAGTGTGTGCCCACAGGCCACTACTCTACTACCACATATCTACAACACAAAATCCATGTGTACATGTGTATAGTGCATGTGTTATTGTGTGTGTGTGTGTGTGTGTGTGTCTGCATGTGTCTGTGTCTGTGTCTGTGTGTGTGTGTCTCTTCACTGTCCCGTAAGGTGTTTGTTTAATCTAATTTAACTGCTTGCATGAGTTACTTGATGTGTTCCATGTAGTCACGGCTCTATGTAATACTGTGGTGCGCCTCCCATACTCTGTTCTGGTGGCATGTCTTGTTGGGTATGCATGGGTGTTTGAGCTGTGTGCTAGTAGTTTAAACAGACAGCTCGGTGAATTCAACATGCCAATACCATGAGGCCAATGGTGACTTTAAAACAGTTACAGAGTTTAATGGCTGTGATAGGAGAAAACTGAGGATGGATCAACGACTGTCACGGTTTCGGCCGAGGCTGCCTCTCTTCCTTGCTCGGGCAGGCTTCGGCGGTCGTCGTCTCCGGAGTACTAGCTGCCACCGTTGTATGTTTCGATGTTCGTTTGGTTTTGTCTTGATGTTGTACACCTGTTTTCGTTTAGCGTTCATTAGTGTCCTATAAGTTCTCGTTGTGTTTGTCAGGTGTTGTGTGTGATTGTACTTGCTGTCGTGTTTGTGCGCTACTGTTGGTTGTCAGTGCTTCGTTGTTTTCCTCCTCTGTTTGGGAGGGTTCTCGCACATGTTAGTGCGCATTTTGTTTTACGCCTGTGTGCGTATTTTCTCGATCAGTTAGTGGACATGTCCATCAGGCTGGACACCCTGCTGGCTACCCGCGGACGTTCCGAGGGGGGTCCGTCCATTCTATCCTCCAGCACCTCCGAGCCGAGCCCTATGGAGCTCGGGGGTGCTGGCGCTAGAGAGAGGAGGGGTCGGAGCACGAGGGGGGCCGTCCTCTGCACCAACTGTGGCCGTGGAGGACACACCGGGGCTAGGTGCTGGGGAGGGTCTCCTAGGGGAGAAGACGACAGGCTCCGCACTGGGGAGTCCTTCCAGGTGAATAGGCGCCCCACTTACCCAGAGCTCTCTGTTGCGCACTTCTGTATACCTGTGCGATTTCCACAGGTTGCACCTCATTCCCAGCATAAGGCGCTAGTAGATTCAGGCGCGGCTGGGAATTTTGTTGATAGAAAATTTTGTTTAGAATTAGGGATTCCCCTTCTTCCTGTTGACGTCCCATTCCCCGTTCATGCCCTAGATAGCCGTCCGTTGGGATCGGGCTTGATCAGGGAAGTCACAGCGCCACTTAGGATGTGTACGCAGGGGGGTCATGAGGAGATTATCCAGCTATATCTGATCGACTCTCCTGCGTATCCGGTGGTGCTGGGAATGCCCTGGTTGAGTATCCATAATCCGTCTATTTCGTGGCAGGAGAGGGCTCTGATGGAGTGGTCTGCCCAGTGTGTGGGGCGATGTTTAGGTGTTTCCGTGGGGGCTACCTCGGTGGAGAGTCCAAACCAGGTGCCCGCATTGCACATTCCCCCCGAGTATGAGGATTTGGCTGTTGTGTTCAGTAAGTCGAGGGCGACGCAGTTACCTCCTCATAGGCAGGGAGATTGTGCGATAGACCTCCAGGCAGGAGCTGCGCTCCCACGGAGCCATGTGTATCCTCTGTCTCAAGAGGAGAAGAGAGCTATGGAGACTTACATAGACGAATCTCTGAGACAAGGATACATACGGCCATCCACTTCCCCTGCGTCCTCGAGTTTCTTTTTTGTGAAGAAGAAGGATGGAGGGTTACGCCCGTGCATTGATTACCGTAGTCTCAATCAGATCACGGTGAAGTACAGTTATCCACTTCCTCTGATTGCGACCATGACGGAGTCATTGCACGGGGCGCGTTTTTTCACAAAATTAGATCTCAGGAGCGCTTACAACTTGATACGCATTAGAGAGGGCGATGAATGGAAGACAGCGTTTAGTACCACCTCGGGTCATTACGAGTATCTTGTCATGCCATACGGGTTGATGAACGCTCCTTCAGTTTTCCAATCATTCGTGGATGAGATCTTCAGGGACAGGCAGGGGGTGGTCGTGTACATAGATGACATTCTCGTGTACTCGTCTACCCGAGTCGAGCATGTGGCCCTGGTGCGCCGAGTGTTGAGGAGGCTGTTGGAGCATGACCTGTATGTCAAGGCAGAGAAATGTCTGTTTTTCCAGGAGTCGATCTCCTTTTTGGGTTATCAGTTGTCTGCGTCAGGGGTGAAGATGGAGGTTGACCGGGTGTCAGCCGTGCGTAATTGGCAGACTCCAACCACTGTTAAAGAGGTGCAGCAGTTTTTGGGGTTTGCAAATTACTACCGGAGGTTTATCCGGGGTTTTGGACAGGTGGCAGCTCCCATAACGTCTCTTTTGAAGGAGGGTCCGGTGCGTTTGCAGTGGTCAGCCGAGGCGGACAGGGCTTTTGGGAGACTGAAGGACCTGTTTACTTCGGCTCCGGTGCTGGCGCATCCGGATCCCTCTTTACCATTTCAGGTAGAGGTGGACGCGTCAGAGGCCGGTATAGGGGCCGTGCTTTCGCAACGGTCCGGCACGCCACCTAAACTCCGCCCCTGTGCCTTTTATTCCAAAAAGCTCAGTCCGGCGGAGCGAAATTATGACGTAGGGGACAGGGAGCTGTTAGCCGTGGTACAGGCCCTAAAGGTGTGGAGGCATTGGCTTGAGGGGGCTCAACACCCTTTTCTCATTTTGACTGACCACCGTAACCTGGAGTACATCCGGGCAGCTAGGAGACTGAACCCTCGCCAGGCGCGGTGGAACATGTTTTTGGCCAGGTTCGTATTTAAGATCACGTACATCCCTGGGTCACAGAACGGTAAGGCAGACGCACTGTCTCGGCGGTATGACACGGAGGAGAGGTCCGTGGAGCCCACTCCCATACTGCCGGAGTCTTGTCTGGTGGCACCGGTAGTGTGGGAGGTCGATGCTGAGATCGAGCGGGCGTTGCGCACCGACCCTAGTCCTCCTCAATGCCCGGAGGGTCGGACATACGTCCCGCTCGAGGTTCGGGATCGATTGATCTATTGGGTTCACACGTCACCCTCCTCTGGACATCCTGGTATTGGCCGGACAGTGCACTGCCTTAGTGCTAAGTACTGGTGGCCCACGTTAGCCAGGGATGTGAGGGTTTATGTCTCCTCCTGCTCGGTGTGCGCCAAGTGTAAGGCGCCTAGACATCTGCCTAGGGGTAAGTTACAACCCCTGCCCGTTCCACAACGACCATGGTCTCACCTCTCGGTGGACTTCGTCACTGACCTTCCCCCCTCGCAGGGGAATACTACTATACTGGTCATTGTGGACCGGTTCTCTAAGGCCTGTCGTTTGCTCCCTATGCCGGGCCTTCCTAATGCCCTACAGACCGCCGAAGCTCTATTCACCCACGTTTTCCGGCACTACGGGGTACCCGAGGATATTGTGTCTGATCGAGGTCCCCAGTTCACCTCCAGAGTCTGGAGAGCATTTATGGAGCGTTTGGGGGTCTCTGTGAGCCTCACCTCGGGTTACCATCCTGAGAGTAATGGGCAGGTGGAACGTGTGAACCAGGATGTGGGTAGGTTTCTTAGATCATACTGCCAGGACCGGCCGGAGGAGTGGGCACGGTACGTTCCCTGGGCAGAAATGGCCCAGAATTCCCTACGCCATTCCTCAACTAACCTAACCCCTTTCCAATGTGTGTTAGGTTACCAGCCGGTTCTGGCACCATGGCAGCAGAGCCAGATCGAGGCTCCTGCGGTGGATGAGTGGGTGCGGCGCTTGGAGGAGACGTGGAACGCTGCACACGTCCACCTGCAGCGGGCCCTCCGTCGTCAGAAGGCGAGCGCTGATCTCCACCGCAGTGAGGGGCCGGTGTACGCACCTGGTGATCGAGTCTGGCTCTCTACCAGAAACCTGCCCCTCCGCCTGCCCTGCCGGAAACTGGATCGGCGGTTTGTGGGGCCGTTTAAAGTCCTGAGAAGATTGAACGAGGTGTGTTACAGATTACAACTGCCTATTGATTATAAGAATATTAACCCCTCGTTCCATGTGTCTCTTCTCAGGCCGGTGGTAGCTGGTCCACTCCAGGAAGATGAAATCAGAGAGACTCCTCCGCCCCCATTGGACATCGAGGGGGCACCGGCGTACACCGTGCGGTCCATCTTGGATTCGAGACGTCGGATGGGGGGTCTCCAATATCTCGTGGAGTGGGAGGGGTACGGCCCGGAGGAACGGTACTGGATGCCGAGGAGAGACATTTTGGACCCGTCTCTCCTGACAGAATTCCACCGTAGTCACCCGACGCGCCCTGCTCCGCGTCCTCCTGGTCGTCCCCGAGGCCGGAGTCGGCGCACGTCTGGAGCCGCGCATCAAGGGGGGGTACTGTCACGGTTTCGGCCGAGGCTGCCTCTCTTCCTTGCTCGGGCAGGCTTCGGCGGTTGTCGTCTCCGGAGTACTAGCTGCCACCGTTGTATGTTTCGATGTTCGTTTGGTTTTGTCTTGATGTTGTACACCTGTTTTCGTTTAGCGTTCATTAGTGTCCTATAAGTTCTCATTGTGTTTGTCAGGTGTTGTGTGTGATTGTACTTGCTGTCGTGTTTGTGCGCTACTGTTGGTTGTCAGTGCTTCGTTGTTTTCCTCCTCTGTTTGGGAGGGTTCTCGCACATGTTAGTGCGCATTTTGTTTTACGCCTGTGTGCGTATTTTCTCGCCTCCGGGCTTTTTGGCTCGTGTTATGAGTGAGTGTTCACTAAAGTCTTTTGGACTAAGTTTCTGCGTCCTGCGCCTGATTCCTGCACCACACCCACCTACAGCACCCGCTGACAACGACATTCTAGTTACTCCACAATATTAACCTAATTGACAGTGAGAATAATTAATACAAATATATAATAAAAAGGAATACAAAAATACCTGTGTCCAACAAGGCACTAAAGTAATACAGCAAAGAATGTGGCAAAGCAATTAACTTTATGTCCTGAATACAAAGTGTTATGTTTGGGTCAAATCCAATACAACACATTACTGAGTACCATTCTTCATATTTTCAAGCATAGTGGTGGCTGCATCATGTTATGGGTATTCTTGTAATCGTTAAGGACTGGGGAGTTCTTCAGGATAAAAAAAATAAATGGAATGGAGTGAAGCACAGGCAAAATCCTAGAGGGAAATCTGGTTCAGTCCGCTTTCCACCAGACACTGGGAGATGAATTCACCTTTCATCAGGACAATAACATAAAATGCAAAATTGCTTACCAAGAAAACAGCTAATGTTCCTGGGTGGCTGAGGTACTGTTTTGACTTAAATCTACTTGAAAATATGTGGCAAGACCTGAAAATGGTTGTCTAGCAATGATCAACAGCCAATTTGACAGAGCTTGAAGAATTTTGAAAAGAATAATGGGCAAATGTTGCACAATCCAGGTGTGGAAAGCTCTTATAGATTTACCCAGAAAGACTCACAGCTGTAATCCCTGCCAAAGCTGCTTCTACAAAGTATTGACTCAGGGTGTGAATACTTATGTAAATGTCATTTTCATTAAATCTGCAAACATTTCTAAAAACATGTTTTCCCTTTGTCATTATGGGGTATTGTGTGTAGATGGGGTGAGAGAAAAAAAAACAATTTAATCCATTTTTGAATTCAGGCTGTAACACAACAACATGTGGAATAAATCAAGGGGTATGAATACTTTCTGAAGGCACTGTGCATACCAAGAGAGAGAAGTTCATTTCCGAACGACCCACCGTTAGTCAGCAGTGCACACACACGCACACACACAAAAAGACATGTCCTATTTTGCAATCCCTGCAAGTTCTCGAAAATATGTTTTTAATTATGTGACCACCTGGGGAGCCGTGGATTTAGAAGCTCCTCTTGAAACAAATGCAGCCATTTTCCGTAATTACATTGGACAAATGTTCTCACATCACCTTGTCAAGAACTTGTGTTGTTGTCCGGAAATATTGTTGTTTATTATTTAGAGTCAGTAAACATCACATTTGTCATCTCTGGAGTCATGATTAATCAGTAAGTAGAGGAAGCTACCAGTGGATAAAACAGTACACAACTGTACCATGTACAAGGTATCAAACCTTTCAGCTGTTGATGATACAGGTGATTGTTATTTTTTTAATTTTTTAATTTTTTTTGGGGGGGGGGGGCACTACATAGATGAAGCACCAGTATGGCAGCCGTTGTCATGGTAAATCAGGGTGACATAATATTGTGTTTTATACTTTTAGATATTGAATGACAAATGCAGCATTTCCTTCATAAGGCTGGTGGATATTGGAATTTGAAATTATTTTCTGTGTCACTCACACCATCTGACAGACCCCTACGATTCCATCTGAATGCAGAGAGACGAAAATACATGAAAAGCTCAAGAGCAATAAAATAAATCACCCCCAACCGTAACATGAACTTACATTTCATGCCTCAAGTGGGGAAACGGGGCTTTAAATCATAAAATCATTTCATCTGTGGAGGGGCCTCTGAAAACCATGCAGCACTGCTGAGACTAACACTTTCTACTGTCTCGCCTAGTCCTATCCTCCAGGCAGAACCACAGACTCCAAGGATCCAGAGGATTAACTGCTATTTCTACCCAGCAAACAAACACTGCTGTGTGTGTGTGTGTGTGTGTGTGTGTGTGTGTGTGTGTGTATACAGTGGGGAGAACAAGTATTTGATACACTGCCGATTTTGCAGGTTTTCCTACTTACAAAGCATGTAGAGGTCTGTAATTTTTATCATAGGTACACTTCAACTGTGAGAGACGGAAAAAAAATCCAGAAAATCACATTGTATGATTTTTAAGTAATTAATTTCCATTTTATTGCATGACATAAGTATTTGATACATCAGAAAAGCGGAACTTAATATTTGGTACAGAAACCTTTGTTTGCAATTACAGAGATCATACGTTTCCTGTAGGTCTTGACCAGGTTTGCACACACTGCAGCAGGGATTTTGGCCCACTCCTCCATACAGACCTTCTCCAGATCCTTCAGGTTTTGCGCCTGTCGCTGGGCAATACGGACTTTCAGCTCCCTCCAAAGATTTTCTATTGGGTTCAGGTCTGGAGACTGGCTAGGCCACTCCAGGACCTTGAGATGCTTCTTACGGAGCCACTCCTTAGTTGCCCTGGCTGTGTATTTCGGGTCGTTGTCATGCTGGAAGACCCAGCCACGACCCATCTTCAATGCTCTTACTGAGGGAAGGAGGTTGTTGGCCAAGATCTGGCGATACATGGCCCCATCCATCCTCCCCTCAATATGGTGCAGTCGTCCTGTCCCCTTTGCAGAAAATAATCCCCAAAGAATGATCTTCCCACCTCCATGCTTCACGGTTGGGATGGTGTTCTTGGGGATGTACTCATCCTTCTTCTTCCACCAAACACACAGCGAGTGGAGTTTAGACCAAAAAGCTCTATTTTTGTCTCATCAGACCACATAACCTTCTCCCATTCCTCCTCTGGATCATCCAGATGGTCATTGGCAAACTTCAGACAGGCCTGGACATGCACTGGCTTGAGCAGGGGGACCTTTCGTGCGCTGCAGGATTTTAATCCATGACGGCGTAGTGTGTTACTAATGGTTTTCTTTGAGACTGTGGTCCCAGCTCTCTTCAGGTCATTGACCAGGTCCTGCCGTGTAGTTCTGGGCTGATCCCTCACCTTCCTCATGATCATTGATGCCCCACGAGGTGACATCTGGCATGGAGCCCCAGACCGAGGGTGATTGACCGTCATCTTGAACTTCTTCCATTTTCTAATAATTGCGCCAACAGTTGTTGCCTTCTCACCAAGCTGCTTGCCCATTGTCCTGTAGCCCATCCCAGCCTTGTGCAGGTCTACAATTTTATCCCTGATGTCCTTACACAGCTCTCTGGTCTTGGCCATTGTGGAGAGGTTGGAGTCTGTTTGATTGAGTGTGTGGACAGGTGTCTTTTATACAGGTAACGAGTTCAAACAGGTGCAGTTAATATAGGTAATGAGTGGAGAACAGGAGGGCTTCTTAAAGAAAAACTAACAGGTCTGTGAGAGCCGGAATTCTTACTGGTTGGTAGGTGATCAAATACTTATGTCATGCAATAAAATACAAATGAATTACTTAAAAATCATACAATGTGATTTTCTGGATTTTTGTTTTAGATTCCGTCTCTCACAGTTAAAGTGTACCTATGATAAAAATTACATTTTTACATTTTTTAAAAACATTTTAGTCATTTAGCAGACGCTCTTATCCAGAGCGACTTACAGTTAGTGAGTGCATACATTATATTTTTTATACTGGCCCCCCGTGGGAATCGAACCCACAACCCTGGCGTTGCAAACACCATGCTCTACCAACATCCCTGCCGGCCATTCCCTCCCCTACCCTGGGCCAATTGTGCGCCGCCCCATGGATCTCCCGGTCGCGGCCGGCTACGACAGAGCCTGGATTCGAACCAGGATCTCTAGTGGCACAGCTAGCACTGCGATACAGTGCCTTAGACCACTGCGCCACTCGGGAGACTATTACAGACCTCTACATGCTTTGTAAGTAGGAAAACCTGCAAAATCGGCAGTGTATCAAATACTTGTTCTCCCCACTGTATATCTTGGCCACCATACTGCCATCGAATCCTTGTAGTTTCCCTGTTATTCATTTTAACAGTAACCACTCAGTTCATTATTGTTTACCCAAGTAATGATTTCCTTCCAGTCAGAGGAAACCTGCTGGTTCTTAGGGTTGAAGGTGTCTGATATGATAAATAGTTCTGCTGTGAGGAGAGAAGAAACATGTTAGTAAATACTTCACTGTCTGGCTGACTTCCTGACTTCTGATCTAAATCTTCTCCTTTCTAGCTTTTCTACATCCAGCCACTCATATCACAGGGTATGATAGAACATCGTCGCTAGCACATGGACACAGGAGACAGAGAACAAGCTGTGACCCAAATAAAAGACTCGATAATCTCCTGAAACAGATTCAGCAAGTGGAGGAAGAGAAACTTCACTCAATAAGAATGCTACAGGGATTGGTGCTGCTGCCGAGGATTGCGGCAACCACCAGCCAGCAGAACAACAGAACACACACAACCAGGGAGGAAAACACAAAAGTGAAAGAAATCACCCAATAATTTGAACAGACAAGAGTGTGTTATGGGAATTAGTTAAATACTGGTGGTCTAAACCACAGAGGATTCTCTCTGTAAAACAGGTCCATTCTTGACCCCAGCATCCCCAATTTCACTACTCAATAGAAACGCAAAAGTTTAAGTTGAGACTGAACTGAGAAACAAAACTCAGGAGACAAGGACTATGCATCTATTCATGGGATGACAACTGTATTTCTTAAAACTTTTGTGCATCAACAACACCCCCTATAAATCACATGAATATGACAAGAGGTAGGGGAGGAGCCTCAGAGAGACCTTAAACCTCCCACACACCAGCCAGACTGTCAGACTCTACCATAACACGTGAAGAACTAGATAAGTCAATGGGAACACCCCAATGAGGCCAAAAGCATCTGCTGGGGCCAAGGCGGTCCTGCTGGCTGGTGTGTGCCCGTGTGGGCGCACATACTTACTGACTTGCCTGCGTGCATGTGTCTGTGTACGCTCACACGTTTATGTGTCTGTGTACGCTCACACGTGCATGTGTCTGTGTACGCTCACACGTGCATGTGTCTGTGTACGCTCACACGTGCATGTGTCTGTGTACGCTCACACGTGCATGTGTCTGTGTACGCTCACACGTGCATGTGTCTGTGTACGCTCACACGTGCATGTGTCTGTGTACGCTCACACGTGTATGTGTCTGTGTACGCTCACACGTGCATGTGTCTGTGTACGCTCACACGTGCATGTGTCTGTGTACGCTCACACGTGCATGTGTCTGTGTACGCTCACACGTGCATGTGTCTGTGTACGCTCACACGTTTATGTGTCTGTGTACGCTCACACGTGCATGTGTCTGTGTACGCTCACACGTGCATGTGTCTGTGTACGCTCACACGTGCATGTGTCTGTGTACGCTCACACGTGCATGTGTCTGTGTACGCTCACACGTGCATGTGTCTGTGTACGCTCACACGTGTATGTGTCTGTGTACGCTCACACGTGCATGTGTCTGTGTACGCTCACACGTGTATGTGTCTGTGTACGCTCACACGTGCATGTGTCTGTGTACGCTCACACGTGCATGTGTCTGTGTACGCTCACACGTGCATGTGTCTGTGTACGCTCACACGTGCATGTGTCTGTGTACGCTCACACGTGCATGTGTCTGTGTACGCTCACACGTGCATGTGTCTGTGTACGCTCACACGTGCATGTGTCTGTGTACGCTCACACGTGCATGTGTCTGTGTACGCTCACACGTGCATGTGTCTGTGTACGCTCACACGTGTATGTGTGTGTGTAGCCCTCCGTGCAGCTACCTCAAGCAGACACACACAGACTCTAATTAAAAGACAGGATCTGGATGGTGGTCTGGAAGAGGAGGAAGCCATTAACAAAGGCATCATCTCAACAGGATCAAAACAAAAGAGGAGTAAATATTTCTACACAGTCCCTACGCTGACCATCATACACTGGGGTACTTAAAGATTTATTATATACTTTTTCCTCTCCAACGAAGGAAAGAAACTAGTGGATGTGTGAGAGTAGCCATGAAAATTATATTATTTTATAGAGTGGAATTTTTACGGCTTATGGTTTTGATTACATGTATAATGCTGTACCAGCACAAGCAATATCTCAAACTATAACCACATTCAAAGACATACACCACCTCTTCAGATACACATTGTTTGTTATTACACATTCATGTTTATTATTACACGTTAATGTTTGTTATTACATGTGAATGTTTGTTATTACACATGAATGAATATGTTATTACACATTCATGTTAATTACACATTGTTTGTTGTTACGCATTAATGTTTATGTTTGTTATTATACATGAATGTTTGTTATTACACATTAATTAATGTTTTTACACATTCACGTTTATTACTCATTGTTTGTTATTACGTGTTAATGTTTGTTATTCCGTGTTAATGTTTGTTATTACATGTTAATGTTTGTTATTACATATTAATGTTTGTTATTACATGTTAATGTTTGTTATTACGTGTTAATGTTTGTTATTACGTGTTAATGTTTGTTATTACATGTTAATGTTTGTTATTACACATTGTTTGTTATTACACATTAATGAATATGTTATTAGACATTACACAATTATTTTACTGCTTCTGTCACAGACAATACAGGTTCTATCTCTGGCCCTTCACCTTCAAGTGATGAAGCTGCTTCACATGGAGTCTTTCCAAAGAAAGCGTGCACAGCATTCTTCAGTGTGACATTTAGCTCCAATAACCAAGGGCATCCCTCGGAGACAAGTTCACCTTTGGAACAGAAAACAAAAGCATTTTTCCGGATGAAACAAGGGACATTTACTCTGGATGAACGTGTACCCAGTCATCTGTGGAATCTGACGCAAGCTCAACTGCTTACCACACTGAACTGCCCTGCCCCTAAGGAACATGGGTTTCGACTTCGCCACCACCACTCTAAAACAATTTGAGGACACTCGCGATTAAGTGGTTCAAGTAGCGTTTAATTACATATAGGAAGGAGGGCTAATTTCTTGTTAATCAAAGCTCTATTAACGGCCAGTGAATCCCAATTAACGTCCAATACATATTTAACAGATAAGGAGTTCTGGCAGCAAACCACTCTCAGGTCTCCTTCCTCCTCTCTTTCCCCCCTCCTACGTAATGTCAGTGAAGTGGTGCATATTACCTATCATAACAGCTTTAATGAAGTCTCTGACCTAGCCCTGATGCATGTAGGACAAAATGGCACCTACTGCTCCAGCCCTCCACTCAACACCTCTGAAGAGCTCTAGCAGTCACTTTGACCTCTCATTGTATTCAACACAGAGACAGTCACTTTGACCTCTCATTGTATTCAACACAGAGACAGTCACTTTGACCTCTCATTGTATTCAACACAGAGACAGTCACTTTGACCTCTCATTGTATTCAACACAGAGACAGTCACTTTCACCTCTCATTGTATTCAACACAGAGACAGTCACTTTGACCTCTCATTGTATTCAACACAGAGACAGTCACTTTGACCTCTCATTGTATTCAACACAGAGACAGTCACTTTGACCTCTCATTGTATTCAACACAGAGACAGTCACTTTGACCTCTCATTGTATTCAACACAGAGACAGTCACTTTGACCTCTCATTGTATTCAACACAGAGACAGTCACTTTGACCTCTCATTGTATTCAACACAGAGACAGTCATTTTGACCTCTCATTGTATTCAACACAGAGACAGTCACTTTGACCTCTCATTGTATTCAACACAGAGACAGTCACTTTGACCTCTCATTGTATTCAACACAGAGACAGTCACTTTGACCTCTCATTGTATTCAACACAGAGACAGTCACTTTGACCTCTCATTGTATTCAACACAGAGACAGTCACTTTGACCTCTCATTGTATTCAACACAGAGACAGTCATTTTGACCTCTCATTGTATTCAACACAGAGACAGTCATTTTGACCTCTCACATTATTCAACAGACAGTCAATTTGGCCTCATGTTTTTTAATACAGAGGCCGTGTTTCTTCTTCGAACAGCTGACGTGTTGATTTAGACCAGGATGAGTAAAAAATAGACACATTTGGAAATAGTATTTTCTTTCAAAAGGCAAAGGAATATGCACCTTTTTACATCTATATAGATACACAGAGGTTATTTAGAGTTGTATTAGTCGTATGTACAGGATTTTCATGGTCCAACGAAATGCTTACTTGCAGGTTCTTTCTGGACAATGGGACAACAATAATACATAATAAAAGATAAACGTTTCAGTAGAATAAAATAAACATTTTAGCATCCGTATTATACAGGAAGGCATCATTTATAGTCCAATATGTACACGTTTTGGGGAAGGTGGTATTGAGGGGGACAAGTGTTTAAATTGGGCAGTTTTTTGCAATAATAAGAGTATGGTAGTAGCAGTTGTGATGTGTGTGTGTGTGTGTGTGTGTGTGTGTGTGTGTGTGTGTGTGTGTGTAGCGTGTGTGTGTGTGAGAGAGTGTGTGAGTGTGTGTGTGTGGACGTGTTTAACTACACTTGTGAGGACCAGAAGTCCCACAAGAATAGTAAACAAACAAAAATTTGACCAACTGGGGACATTTTGTTAGTCCCCACAAGGTCAAATGCTATTTCTAGGGGGTTTGGGTTAGGGTTAGAATTTGTGTTCGAATTAGGTTAAGGGTTAAGGTTAGGAGCTAGGGTTAGTTTTAGGGTTAGGAGCTAGGGTTAGGTTTAGGGTTAGGAGCTAGTGTTAGTTTTAGGGTTAGGAGCTAGGGTTAGGTTTAGGAGCTAGGGTTAGGTTTAGGGTTAGGAGCTAGGGTTAGTTTTAGGGTTAGGAGCTAGGGTTAGGTTTAGGGTTAGGTGCTAGGGTTAGGTGCTAGGGTTAGGTGCTAGGGTTAGTTTTAGGGTTAGGAGCTAGGGTTAGGTTTAGAGTTAGGAGCTAGGGTTAGGGTTACGGTAATGGTACGTGTTAGGGAAAATAGGATTTTGAATGGGACTGAATTGTGTGTCCCCACAAGGTTAGTTGTACAAGACTGTGTGGACTACTGTGTGTGTGTGTGTGTGTGTGTGTGTGTGTGTGTGTGTGTGTGTGTGTGTGTGTGTGTGTGTGTGAGAGAGAGAGAAAGTGAGTGAGAGAGAGACACAGAAAAGTGAATATGTGTGGAGAATCAGAGCAGGTGGTCAATCCAGTTCAAGTGTTCAGCAGTCTGATGGCTTGTAGATAGAAACTGTCTCTGTTGGTATCAGACATCATGCTTCGATACCGTCAACCTGACGGTAAGGAAGTGAATAGTTTGAGGCTGGGGTGTGTGGGGGCCTTCCTCAGGCACCATTTCAAATAGATGTACTGGGCTATCTTCACCACCCGCTGGAGGGCCTCCCGTACCAGGCCGTGACGTAATCGGTCAGGACACTCTCAATGGTGCAGCAGTAGTATTTGGAGAGGACCTGGGGTGGCAGGCCAAATTTCTTCAGCTGCATTGACAAGAGTGTTGTGTTGTTGGTCCATGTCAAGTCCATGTGATGTGGGCGCCAAGGAACTTCAAATGTCTGACTCCCTCTACCACAGTCCTGTTGATGTGGATTCACATGACAATGGACCTCATGGGTGCTTCCTATTTAGCATACAAGATCAGGGGCAAATTAGCTTGGCAGAGCGATGGTCTACCCACACACATCCCATCATCCATCCATCCCTTCCACTCACATACCCCTCCATCCCTCCCCTCACATACCCCCTCCACCTCTATTTTTTTTATTTATTTCACCTTTATTTAACCAGGTAAACCAGTTGAGAACAAGTTCTCATTTACAACTGCGACCTGGCCAAGATAAAGCAAAGCAGTGCGATAAAAACAACAACACAGAGTTACATATGGGGTAAAACAAAACAAAGTCAAAAATACAACAGAAATACATATAATATACAGTGTGCAAATTTAGCATGGAGGTAAGGTAATAAAATAGGCTATAGTGCAAAATAATTACAATTTAGTATTAACACTGGAATGATGTGCAAGAGATGATGTGCAAATAGAGATACTGGGGTACAAATGAGCAAAATAAATAACAATATAGGGATGAGGTAGTTGGGCGGGCTAATTTCAGATGGGCTGTGTACAGGTGCAGTGATCGGTAAGGTGCTCTGACAACTGATGCTTAAAGTTAGTGAGGGAGATAAGTGTCTCCAGCTTCAGAGATTTTTGCAATTTGTTCCAGTCATTGGCAGCAGAGAACTGGAAGGAATTGCGGCCAAAGGAGGTGTTGGCTTTGGGGATGACCAGTGAGATATACCCGCTGGAGCGCAGACTACGGGTGGGTGTTGCTATGGTGACCAATGAGCTAAGATAAGGCGGGGATTTGCCTAGCAGTGATTTATAGATGGCCTGGAGCCAGTGGGTTTGGCGACGAATATGTAGTGAGGACCAGCCAACAAGAGCGTACAGGTCACAGTGGTGGGTATTATATGGGGCTTTGGAGACAAAACGGATGGCACTGTGATAGACAACATCCAATTTGCTGAGTAGAGTGTTGGAGGCTATTTTGTAAATGACATCGCCGAAGTCAAGGATCGGTAGGATAGTCAGTTTTACGAGGGCATGTTTGGCAGCATAAGTGAAGGAGGCTTTGTTGCGAAATAGGAAACCGATTCTAGATTTAACTTTGGATTGGAGATTCTTAATGTGAGTCTGGAAGGAGAGTTTACAGTCTAACCAGACACCTAGATATTTGTAGTTGTCCACATACTCTAGGTCAGACCCGTCTAGAGTAGTGATTCTAGTCGGGTGGGCGGGTGCAAGCAGCGTTCGGTTGAAGAGCATGCATTTAGTTTACTAGTGTCTATCTTTCCACCCCTCCATCCCTCCCCTCACATACCCCCTCCACCTCTATCCTTCCACCCCTCCATCCCTCCCCTCACATACCCCCTCCACCTCTCTCCTTCCACCCCTCCACCACCACCCCTCCATCCCTCTACCCCTCATCTCATCAGCCTGTCCAATCACCTCCCATCTGTCTGATGAGGCTGGCTACATGTGTCCATTAAGGGGAGCTGAAGGACAGCTGAGGGGGTTAGGTGTCAGAACTGGGTGGGTGGGTGACAGGCAGAGAGGGACTGGATAGGGCCCTCTAAACCATTGGTCACTTAGCTGTGGCTGGGGTGAGAAATGTCTCACACTGGTCATATCAGTGACATTATCTGTGTTAGAGAGAGACATAGAGAGAGGGAGGAAGAGAGAGAGAGAGAGAGGGAGACAGAGAGAGAGAGAGAGGGAGACATAGAGAGAGGGAGGAAGATGGAGAGAGAGAGCGAGATAATGATTTTGTACAGAGGAAGATGAAGGGAGAGAGAGTGATGTTCCTCCCAGCTGGTGAGGGCTCAGTCCATTGCCCCCCTCCCCCAATTCAACCCCCTCCATCCCTCACACACGACCACCTCTCCCCTCTGTTCTGACATGTGAGACAGAGCTGCTGTTAATGATCTTAATCACTCTTTACATTCTTTCTACTCTGCTTCCTTCACGCTCTCCTTATCCACCCTCTATCTCCTTCCCTCTCCCTCAAACACACACAGTGGCCTTGGCGGCCAACAGCTGAGCTCCCAATTAACAAAGAGAAGTGGAGCACAGAGTTGGTGGGGGGGAAGAGAGAGAGACAGAGAAACAGAGAGAGAGAGAGAGAGAGAGAGAGAGAGAGAGAGAGAGAGAGAGAGAGAGAGAGAGAGACAGAGACAGAGACAGAGACAGAGACAGAGACAGAGACAGAGACAGAGACAGAGACAGAGAGAGAGAGAGAGACAGAGAGAGAGAGAGACAGAGACAGAAAGATGGGGCAATAGGCGAACCTGATCTGAGGAAAGCATCCTCTCCTCCTCCCTCTCTCCTCCCGAGTACCAGTCTTTAGGAAGTATGTTGAGAGCAGTCTTCAGAGATTACCAGTGTTTTTATTTTTTAATTCCAGCGGAAGCACAGCGGGAGGCCCAGCTTCAATCAGCCCAACTAGTGCTTGGCGACAAGGACCCTGCGTTTCTACTCGGCCATGCTCTTGAAAAGTAGAAAGAGGGAAACCTTTATAAAGGACTAAACGGATTAGCCATCACGCGTTATTTTGGTAATGGAAACATCAGCAGAGGAGATATAATGGAGTACGAAGTGAGAACATGGAGGTCCGGCCAGTGCAGATAGATCCAGGGTGGCTGTATCATCTGAGCATTCTCCCGGTTGGATAAAGGATCTGCCACTAATACCACCAGTGTGACATGCTTTTCTTAACCACATCCAATTTGAGGACACCAGAACACTGTTACTTCATGTATATAAAATGGGCTTTGGTTGATATGTGAGTGAGTCAGTGTGTGTGTGTGTGTGTGTGTGTGTGTGTGTGTGTGTGTGTGCAGTGAGGAACTTGATGAATCTCAAGTGGGGTTACAGGTTCATTTGAAAGCTGACGGAACAGAGAGTGTCTGGATAGATAGAGGGAGGGAGGGAGGGAGAGAGAGAGTGATGGAGGGAGAGAGGGAGGGAGGGAGGTAGGGAGGGAGGGATTGATGGAGGGAAATCAGGTCAATGGGCAGCCAGGACAGCGTGGGGGGATGGGGGGCAGGGTTGGGGGTTGCAGGAGAGTGTGTTTGTGTGAGTGTGTGTGCATTTGTGTGTGTGTGTGTTTGCGTGTGTTTGTGTGGGATTAAGGACACCACATTGACTACGGGAGGAATGAGGCGGGGGTGGGCAGATGTCCAGGGTCCCACGACGCTTCCCAGGGGGAACCAAACAACCACTGCACCGGAATCCCCCCCACACTTCTACCGCCTAACCGCTGTCACCATGGCAACATGCCAGCCAGGGCTACCCTCCACTGTATTACTATAATTTGTTAATCTGAGCAAAATATATTCCATCAAATATCTTACCTCCACATTGAAGACAATGGCTAATTTAACCTATTGAGTGTGCAACAGCAGAGCCTGTAACCCCTGGCACTGCAACACTGTTCTTCCCACTGCAACACTGCTCTATTAACACTGCAACACTGTTCTTCCCACTGCAACACTGCTCTATTAACACTGCAACACTGTTCTTCCGACTGCAACACTGTTCTATTAACACTGCAACACTGTTCTTCCCACTGCAACACTGTTCTTCCCACTGCAACACTGCTCTATTAACACTGCAACACTGTTCTTCCCACTGCAACACTGTTCTATTAACACTGCAACACTGTTCTTCCCACTGCAACACTGCTCTATTAACACTGCAACACTGTTCTTCCCACTGCAACACTGCTCTATTAACACTGCAACACTGTTCTATTAACACTGCAACACTGTTCTTCCCACTGCAACACTGTTCTTCCCACTGCAACACTGCTCTATTAACACTGCAACACTGCTCTTCCCACTGCAACACTGTTCTATTAACACAGCAACACTGTTCTTCCCACTGCAACACTGCTCTATTAACACTGCAACACTGTTCTATTAACACTGCAACACTGTTCTATTAACACTGCAACACTGCTCTTCCCACTGCAACACTGTTCTATTAACCCTGCAACACTGTTCTATTAACACTGCAACACTGCTCTTCCCACTGCAACACTGCTCTTCCCACTGCAACACTGCTCTTCCCACTGCAACACTGCTCTTCCCACTGCAACACTGCTCTTCCCACTGCAACACTGCTCTTCCCACTGCAACACAGCTCTTCCCACTGCAACACTGCTCTTCCCACTGCAACACTGCTCTTCCCACTGCAACACTGCTCTTCCCACTGCAACACAGCTCTTTCCACTGCAACACAGCTCTTCCCACTGCAACACAGCTCTTCCCACTGCAACACAGCTCTTCCCACTGCAACATTGTAACACTGCTCTTCTCATCTACTCTGTACTGTCTGTGGAGGCTATTGTCTTAGAGCAGTAGAATGAGCCAGAGGCTCCAGAGGACTATACCGTACAAACTGTTTACCACAGGGGGTTGGTGGCACCTTCATTAGGGAGGAGGGGCTCTGGGTAATGGCTGGAGCGGAATTAGTGGAATGGTATCAAATACACCAAACAAATACATGATGCCTTTCCATTCGCTCCGTTCCAGATATTATTATGAGCCATCCTCCCCTCCACTATTTTAATCCATATCACTACACAATGAGGCTATATGAATCACTGCTGAATAATCACAGTAAACTACTGAGTCTCAACACTGAAACAAGGAGTGTATTCACTAGGAACCAAACAGAACTGCAGAATAAATCACAGTAAACTACCCAGCCTCAACACTGAAGCCAGTTCAACAAATCAACTTCTCAGACAATAATTTAGTACGAAACCCACAAGGTCCTTGACTCTTGACAAAGACAATGGAGAATACTGTAGCGTGGCTGCCAGTGTTAGTGATCAGAGCGAGGACGACACAGTCTTAAGGACTGTCCAGGCCCACTGTCAAGGCCCACTGTCCACCAGGCATTAATCTTCTTGTGTTAGCATCATCAGCCTCAGCCTCAACACAAACACACACACACACACACACACACAGTCTCTACCCAGCATCACAGCACACACACACACACACGCATACACAGTCTCTACCCAGCATCACAGCACACACACACACACACACGCATACACAGTCTCTACCCAGCATCACAGCACACACACACACACACACACACGCATACAGTCTCTACCCAGCATCCCAGCACACACACACACACACACACACACACAGTCTCTACCCAGCATCACAGCACACACACACACACACACGCATACACAGTCTCTACCCAGCATCACAGCACTATCCCTCACCACCACATATTCATCATCCACTCAACTGATTAGGACCACAATACCTGCTCCAGCTATAAAACTTATCATCGTAACGTTACCAGGCATAAATCTTGTGCTAAGGAGACAGGCTACAGTGAGGAATGGGGAGATAGTGTGTTTTGGCTGTACAGGGATTAGATTGATGATTTAGATATGCTCATACTTCCTGGCAGTGTAGTTTATAATATAATACAATGTTGTGGAACAAGGAGCAGGTACATGGTTTTTCAAGTTTGTTCAAGTGAGAAATAAATTGGATGGAGAGAGTGGGTTTTGCTTAGCTAGGCAAGCATGAAGCATCACATTTTAGAGAAGTCCAACTCAGTCTATTTTACACAATCTGGAACAAGTAGGATTACTAGACTGTTGGTGCTTTCAGTTGATCATCAAATAACAAAACTTTGAGGTTGTTTAGCATCAGACAGAGGAAAGCTATCTGGCCAATTCAGAGTGACAGGGCAAGTCTCCCAACCCTAACAGCCAATCACACATTGACACATGTTAATCTCAGACTGTGGGAGAGTGAGTCCCCCTCATCCAGACTCTTGGCCCGGGGCCGCCCAGTCCTGCTTTCCTCTGGCTGTCACTAGGCCTCAGAGGTGGGCACACACACACACACCTCTACCCAGCATCACACAAACACTCACACACACAAACACATCTCTACCCAGCGTCACACACAAACTATCATGGTCCAAACATACCGAGACAGTCGTGAAGAGGGCACGACAAAGCCTATTCCCCCTCAGGAGACGATTTGGCATGGGTCCTCAGATCCTCAAAAAGTTCTACAGCTGCACCATCGAGAGCATCCTGACTGGTTGCATCACCGCCTGATATGGCAACTGCTCAACCTCCGACCGCAAGGCACTACAGAGGGTAGCGCGTACGGCCCAGTACATCACTGGGGCCAAGCTTCCTGCCATCCAGGACCTCTATACCAGGCGGTGTCAGAGGAAGGCCCTAAAAATTGTCAAAGACTCCAGCCACCCTAGTCATAGACTGTTCTCTCTGCTACCACACGGCAAGCGGTACCGGAGCGCCAAGTCTAGGTCCAAAAGGCTTCTTAACAGCTTCTACCCCCAAGCCATAAGACTCCTGAACAGCTAATCATGGCTACCCAGACTATTTGCATTGCCCCCCCCCACCACTTTACGCTGCTGCTACTCTGTTTATTATTTATGCATAGTCACTTTAACTCTACCCACATGTTCATATTACCTCAACTACCTCGACTAACCGGTGCCCCCTCACATTGCCTCTGTACCGGTACCCCCTGTATATAGCCTCCCTACTGTTATATTTATTTTTCTGCTGCTCTATAATGATTAGCTATTTTTTACTTAACACTTTTTTTTATTTTCTTAAAAACTGCATTTTTGGTTAAGGGCTTGTAAGTAAGCATTTCACTGTAAGGTCTACACCTGTTGTATTCGGCGCATGTGGCAAATAAAATTTGATTTGATTAGATTTGAACCACACACACACACATCTCTACCCAGCATCACACACACACACACACACATAGCAGATGCACAAATATACGCAGAAGGACACGCGTATGCACACACGTGATAAAGGCATGTGCACACACACACACAGGAGGGTCTAACCTTTAATTGGCTAGTGAAGTGGTGAGGGGGAGAAGAGGGGTTAACCTTTAATTGGCTAGTGAAGTGGTGAGGCGGATAGGAGGGGCTAACTTTTAATTGGCTAGTGAAGTGGTGAGGGGGATAGGAGGGGCTAACTTTTAATTGGCTAGTGAAGTGGTGAGGGGGATAGGAGGGGCTAACCTTTAATTGGCTAGTGAAGTGGTGAGGGGGATAGGAGGGGCTAACTTTTAATTGGCTAGTGAAGTGGTGAGGGGGATAGGAGGGGCTAACCTTTAATTGGCTAGTGAAGTGGTGAGGGGGATAGGAGGGGCTAACCTTTAATTGGCTAGTGAAGTGGTGAGGGGGATAGGAGGGGCTAACTTTTAATTGGCTAGTGAAGTGGTGAGGCGGATAGGAGGGGCTAACCTTTAATTGGCTAGTGAAGTGGTGAGGCGGATAGGAGGGGCTAACCTTTAATTGGCTAGTGAAGTGGTGAGGGGGATAGGAGGGGCTAACCTTTAATTGGCTAGTGAAGTGGTGAGGGGGAGAAGAGGGGTTAACCTTTAATTGGCTAGTGAAGTGGTGAGGCGGATAGGAGGGGCTAACTTTTAATTGGCTAGTGAAGTGGTGAGGGGGATAGGAGGGGCTAACCTTTAATTGGCTAGTGAAGTGGTGAGGGGGATAGGAGGGGCTAACCTTTAATTGGCTAGTGAAGTGGTGAGGGGGAGAAGAGGGGTTAACCTTTAATTGGCTAGTGAAATGGTGAGGCGGATAGGAGGGGCTAACTTTTAATTGGCTAGTGAAGTGGTGAGGCAGATAGGAGGGGCTAACCTTTAATTGGCTAGTGAAGTGGTGAGGCGGATAGGAGGGGATAACCTTTAATTGGCTAGTGAAGTGGTGAGGCAGATAGGAGGGGCTAACCTTTAATTGGCTAGTGAAGTGGTGAGGCGGATAGGAGGGGCTAACCTTTAATTGGCTAGTGAAGTGGTGAGGGGGATAGGAGGGGCTAACCTTTAATTGGCTAGTGAAGTGGTGAGGGGGAGAAGAGGGGTTAACCTTTAATTGGCTAGTGAAGTGGTGAGGCGGATAGGAGGGGCTAACTTTTAATTGGCTAGTGAAGTGGTGAGGCGGATAGGAGGGGCTAACCTTTAATTGGCTAGTGAATTGGTGAGGGGGATAGGAGGGGCTAACCTTTAATTGGCTAGTGAAGTGGTGAGGGGGATAGGAGGGGCTAACTTTTAATTGGCTAGTGAAGTGGTGAGGCGGATAGGAGGGGCTAACCTTTAATTGGCTAGTGAAGTGGTGAGGGGGATAGGAGGGGCTAACCTTTAATTGGCTAGTGAAGTGGTGAGGGGGAGAAGAGGGGTTAACATTTAATTGGCTAGTGAAATGGTGAGGCGGATAGGAGGGGCTAACTTTTAATTGGCTAGTGAAGTGGTGAGGCAGATAGGAGGGGCTAACCTTTAATTGGCTAGTGAAGTGGTGAGGCGGATAGGAGGGGATAACCTTTAATTGGCTAGTGAAGTGGTGAGGCAGATAGGAGGGGCTAACCTTTAATTGGCTAGTGAAGTGGTGAGGCGGATAGGAGGGGCTAACCTTTAATTGGCTAGTGAAGTGGTGAGGCGGATAGGAGGGGCTAACCTTTAATTGGCTAGTGAAGTGGTGAGGCAGATAGGAGGGGCTAACCTTTAATTGGCTAGTGAAGTGGTGAGGCGGATAGGAGGGGCTAACCTTTAATTGGCTAGTGAAGTGGTGAGGGGGATAGGAGGGGCTAACCTTTAATTGGCTAGTGAAGTGGTGAGGGGGATAGGAGGGGCTAACTTTTAATTGGCTAGTGAAGTGGTGAGAGGGATAGGAGGGGCTAACCTTTAATTGGCTAGTGAAGTGGTGAGGGGGATAAGAGGGGCTAACCTTTAATTGGCTAGTGAAGTGGTGAGGGGGATAAGAGGGGCTAACCTTTAATTGGCTAGTGAAGTGGTGAGGGGGATAGGAGGGGCTAACCTTTAATTGGCTAGTGAAGTGGTGAGGCGGATAGGAGGGGCTAACCTTTAATTGGCTAGTGAAGTGGTGAGGGGGATAGGAGGGGCTAACCTTTAATTGGCTAGTGAAGTGGTGAGGCAGATAGGAGGGGCTAACCTTTAATTGGCTAGTTAAGTGGTGAGGCGGATAGGAGGGGCTAACCTTTAATTGGCTAGTGAAGTGGTGAGGCGGATAGGAGGGGCTAACCTTTAATTGGCTAGTGAAGTGGTGAGGGGGATAGGAGGGGCTAACCTTTAATTGGCTAGTGAAATGGTGAGGTGGATAGGAGGGGCTAACCTTTAATTGGCTAGTGAAGTGGTGAGGGGGATAAGAGGGGCTAACCTTTAATTGGCTAGTGAAGTGGTGAGGGGGATAGGAGGGGCTAACCTTTAATTGGCTAGTGAAATGGTGAGGTGGATAGGAGGGGCTAACCTTTAATTGGCTAGTGAATTGGTGAGGGGGATAAGAGGGGCTAACCTTTAATTGGCTAGTGAAGTGGTGAGGGGGATAGGAGGGGCTAACCTTTAATTGGCTAGTGAAGTGGTGAGGGGGATAAGAGGGGCTAACCTTTAATTGGCTAGTGAAATGGTGAGGGGGGATAGGAGGGGCTAACCTTTCATTGGCTAGTGAAGTGGTGAGGGGGAGAAGAGGGGTTAACCTTTAATTGGCTAGTGAAGTGGTGAGGCGGATAGGAGGGGCTAACTTTTAATTGGCTAGTGAAGTGGTGAGGCAGATAGGAGGGGCTAACCTTTAATTGGCTAGTGAAGTGGTGAGGCGGATAGGAGGGGCTAACCTTTAATTGGCTAGTGAAGTGGTGAGGCAGATAGGAGGGGCTAACCTTTAATTGGCTAGTGAAGTGGTGAGGCGGATAGGAGGGGCTAACCTTTAATTGGCTAGTGAAGTGGTGAGGGGGATAGGAGGGGCTAACCTTTAATTGGCTAGTGAAGTGGTGAGGGGGATAGGAGGGGCTAACCTTTAATTGGCTAGTGAAGTGGTGAGGGGGATAAGAGGGGCTAACCTTTAATTGGCTAGTGAAGTGGTGAGAGGGATAGGAGGGGCTAACCTTTAATTGGCTAGTGAAGTGGTGAGAGGGATAGGAGGGGCTAACCTTTAATTGGCTAGTGAAGTGGTGAGGGGGATAGGAGGGGCTAACCTTTAATTGGCTAGTGAAGGGGTTAGGCAGATAGGAGGGGCTAACCTTTAATTGGCTAGTGAAGTGGTGAGGCGGATAGGAGGGGCTAACCTTTAATTGGCTAGTGAAGTGGTGAGGGGGATAGGAGGGGCTAACCTTTAATTGGCTAGTGAAATGGTGAGGTGGATAGGAGGGGCTAACCTTTAATTGGCTAGTGAAGTGGTGAGGGGGATAAGAGGGGCTAACCTTTAATTGGCTAGTGAAGTGGTGAGGGGGATAAGAGGGGCTAACCTTTAATTGGCTAGTGAAGTGGTGAGGGGGATAGGAGGGGCTAACCTTTAATTTTAATTGGCTAGTGAAGTGGTGAGGGGGATAAGAGGGGCTAACCTTTAATTGGCTAGTGAAGTGGTGAGGGGGATAGGAGGGGCTAACCTTTAATTGGCTAGTGAAGTGATGAGGGGGATAAGAGGGGCTAACCTTTAATTGGCTAGTGAAGTGGTGAGGGGGATAAGAGGGGCTAACCTTTAATTGGCTAGTGAAGTGGTGAGGCGCATAGCTGGGTCTGTCTGTCTCTGCGAATTACTCTTTGGTCTCACACTCTTTCCTTTGTATCGAGACTGGAGCCCCACTCCCCTGAGAACACGGCTACCTGTTTCTTCATTTAACGCTTAATTTGTGGTTTCTGTCCCACTAACCGTGTACGTGTGTGTTTTTTTGGATTTACTATCCCTCTAGGGACCAGAAGTCCTCACAAGGATAGTAAAACAAGGAAAATTCTGACAAGTGGGGACATTTTGACAGTCCCCACAAGGAAATAGGCTATTTTAGGCTTAGGGTTTAGGGTTAAAATTAGGGTTAGGAGTTAGGGTTAAGGGTTAGACTTTGAATGGGAATCAATTGTTTGGTCCCCACAAGGATAGTAAAACAAACGTGTGTGTGTGTGTGTGTGTGTGTGTGTGTGTGTGTGTGTGCGCAACAACAGCTGTTTTTCAGTGAATGGGTTCGAAAAATGAAAAAGGACTGAAAGAGAGACACTGAAGGATTTACGTGTGTGTGTGTGTGTTCCTGCCTGCCACTGTGTGCATTGGGGATGGGGTGTTAGGCAGGGGATGGTGTTAATACCCTCAGTCTGTGACTTCTACCCAGACACAAAGGGTGTCCCCATGTGGGAGAAGCAGGAGCAGCTCTCCCCTGCCCACCACAGTCCACCACCAACCTCCCCAGCCCACCACGGCCTGCCCCAGCCCACCACGACTCTCCACAGTCCACCACCGAGCTCCCCAGCCCACCACGGACCTCCCCAGCCCACCACCGAGCTCCCCAGCCCACCACGGACCTCCCCAGCCCACCACCGAGCTCCCCAGCCCACCACGGACCTCCCCAGCCCACCACGGACCTCCCCAGCCCACCACGGACCTCCCCAGCCCACCATGGACCTCCCCAGCCCACTCTCATACTTCAACAGCGAATGACACTAGTGTTCCATGTCAACACATAGTGTCAGTGTCAAAAGTAATATTTTTATCTAAAGCAGTTCTTGTTTTACAATAGGGTTCTTACAAAGGCAACCACAATGCACAACTCACAGTGCAAATGAAAAATATAAAAAGTAAAGTACAAAATAAAACAGTCTTTAGAGCAACATAAATGAGTTATTTACCTGTTGACATCAAAGACAACATCGGTGACATGGAGTTCTGCTAAAATTATGAATAACAATGCATTTGCATAATGTATAAATAGATTCTTCACATGATAGTTCGTTCAGCTCTTTCTCTCTGTATCTGAGGAACCTCATGGAATGTCATACCTTCTGTCACATGCCTACCATATTCCTCTGTATCTGGCAGCTAAAACAAGTTACTGGATGTCTGTATAGGGCCTATCTTTTCCACATTCGATCCTGCACAGCTAAGCATGAGTCTGTCTATGAATAAATGAATGGGTGCTTTCTAAAGACGACTGGCAGGCTTACCACAATAGTTATATAACACATCTACGGCTACGCTGCCAATTGCGTCAACATTGTTTTGTAGAGTATTGTCACATCATTGTCATATTATGATGCTTGTTTCAGAAATGTAAATGTGTCTGGTGTGAATTTCAAGGCAAAAGGTAAGACATGACATTATTAGGCTCAGAGCTCCCTCCGGTGGTCAATTTGAACAAATCCCTATTTATAAGCAACATCATACTTTTTGATCAATCATGTCGGAACCAAATTCCTCAATTTACTATCAAGTTAATATTGAACGTGTATCATCACCTCACAACTCAAGTATTTGTTTCAAACATAACAGAAGCTAAGAGAAAACAGGTCAGACGCTAAGAGAAAACAGGACAGAAGCTAAGAGAAAACAGGACAGAAGCTGAGAGACAACAGGACAGAAGCTGAGAGACAACAGGACCGAAGCTAAGAGACAACAGGACCGAAAGCTAAGAGAAAACAGGACAGAAGCTAAGAGGCAACAGGACAGAAGCTAAGAGACAACAGGACAGAAGCTGAGAGAAAACAGGACCGAAGCTGAGAGACAACAGGACAGAAGCTGAGAGACAACAGGACAGAAGCTGAGAGACAACAGGACCGAAGCTGAGAGACAACAGGACAGAAGCTGAGAGACAACAGGACAGAAGTTGAGAGACAACAGGACCGAAGCTGAGAGAAAACAGGACCGAAGCTGAGAGAAAACAGGACCAAAGCTGAGAGTCTAACCAAGCCTAAACAGCTTGGATGTAACTCTCTAGGCCACTGACATATGGTGGTGGTTCTAAACAAACAAGCATCTTATCTTTTCTATTAATTTAAGAATTTTATTTGACAACAATAAAGATGAGCGATTTAAACCTATAATCTTATCTGTAGCTCTGGTGTGCATAGAGATTATTCTAAATATTTATTGCAAGGCCACAAATGATCCATCTTATCCCCTTGACTCCCTTGGACTTATGGTCATACCTGTGTTGAGCGTTCTGTATGCAGGTCCACACCCCTATTGCCCTTACTCTTTACTGTTGGTCATACTTCATTCCCTATATAGTGCACTACTTTTGACCAGGACTGGTTAAAAGTAGTGCACCATGTAGGGAATAGGGTGCCATTTGGGACGCACTCCAATGCCTTGACTTACAGCCCCTCCACTCCTTTGCTCTGACTGTTACTATGGCCATTTAATCAAATGGAAAGCACAATGGCCGTCATCTCTGCTGATATACTTTGCTGTACCAACCCTTCTTTATAACCCCTCTCTTGGAAATCAGATAAACTACAGTAGATCACCATGCTGACTGGTGATCTACTGTCAAATATTTAAAAAATGACGGTCCACCTCTGATTGGTCAGACGTTGCGATCCATGGACTTGAGCGGTCTGTCTTTGGAGTGTGGACTCTGAACAGTGAAACTGCCGATGTCATTAATCATGTCAGATAAAGTATCTAGGAGGTTATTTCCTGAATCCATTCACAGGGAATTCTCTTGAGTGGTAGACTGGGGACAGAATGACAAAATACTGCAGCCGGAAAAGATATAACGCAGTATAAGGCTGTGCTCAATTTAAACAAGGAAAGATATACAGAAACAACATGTATCATAATTATTATTTTCTTACCTTATTTTCTAACTTTTGTGGGGTTTTGTGGGATTGGTGGCACATGTATATTCACTGTCAACATCTGCATTACCGGTAACTTCACACTTCATACGATCACAAATTCAAATTGCATCTACCTACTTCCCTGTACAGTCACACTGTTATGGTATGTGGTTATACAAAAGACGTGGCAATAAGAGAGGAAGTAGCCTGAGGATCTGTGAGTCCCATTATAAATATCGGTGGTATAAATTACAGTTTGAACTAATTGCATACAGATGAAATCCAACAGCAGGATCATGCTGAACACCAACAGCAGGATCATACTGAACACCAACAGCAGGATCATACTGAACACCAACAGACTACACTTCTATGTGTTAGATACGTAAGATACAACAGAACTGGACTAGAATCTCATATATCATCTAGAAAAGTCATTTTGAGGAAATCTTGTATCATATAGAATTATCAAGAATTATCAAGCTTACATACAGTGTCATTTGTAATTGTATACAAATCCATTGTATTGTACTGCACAGTGTTAGGACTAGGAGGCTCTAGATGCCAATATTTTCCTCATACAGAGAGAGGAGCAGCAGGATGCCCCAGCCAGACAGCAGTCCTACGTTCTGGAGCAGGAAGATGAGCCAGGGCCTACGGTTGTCCACATGCACCATGGTGGGGAGCTGGGGGGAGAAAGGAGCAAGACGATACACTGCATTTAACTCCTTGTCCAAATATAGAAATATTTATAGAGGAAGATGGGCATTAGGGTACAGCCTGTTTGAGAACGTGGTAAAACTAGTGTACTGACCATATCAGCCAGACCCACATACAGGAAGAGACCAGAGGTGATGGCCGCGATCCACTGCTTGGTGGCCAGGTCAGTAGAGATGGTGAGGGCGATGTAGAGTCCGATGAAGGATGTGAGGGCACTGCCCACGTTCAGCATCAAGGCCTTCTTCACTGACAACCCGCTGTGCAGCAAGATAGCAAAGTCACCTGGGAGATGTAGGATGGAGAAAACTCAGAGAGGTGAGGTTTAAAGGGATGTCAGTGATAAAATGTAGGTCCTATGTTGATGCCATTGGAGGGATTGTGTGAATAGGAATCTGGATGGCGAGAGAAGTGGCTAATCATCTACCACTACTACTCATCTATTCTAAAACTTGATTATTTGAAGAAAAAAAACATATTGTTCTGAAATCAAACAAATCTAACATTGTTTTTTAAAATACATTAATTCATATAAAGCAACATCTGAAGTACCAATGTGGATGGGGGTCTCATTCTCAAGAGCCTTTTTCAACATGGCCAACTAGAGGCATCAGTCCGTGCTCCACTCACCCAGTTCGTGAGGCAGCTCGTGACAGAGCACAGCCAGAGACGTGGCAAGGCCGGACTTCCAGGAAACAGAGAAGGCCGCTCCGATAGCCAGGCCGTCTGCAAAGTTATGTATCCCGTCCCCTATGGTAACCATGTAGGGTAGCAGACGCCGTTCTAGTGGAGGGGAGAGACAGAAGGGAAACTCAGAGAAAGGCTCAGTCGTCTAAAGAAGTCAAGTCAAATTTGGCTATTGTTAATCATGTGTCTAAATTCATATTTTACAACGACAGCATTATTGATTAGCCAATGCCATTAGGCTGGAAAACGGAATACAGATGTAGGATCTTAATTTGACCAGTTTCTCACAGCAGGAAAATAATCCTGCAGCAACAGGAAATATGTATTATTGTTTGGATTATAATTAAATGGACATTTTGTAGGGGTTGATACATTTTTAGTTGGGACAAATCAAGTCTGACATTTTAAAGTGGAAATTACAAACTTTAGAAGTATTTTTAAACCTTGAATATACTACATGTTTGTATTTCCTGCAACAACAGGGTGATCAAATTAAGATCCTACATCTGTAGGAACCAGTGGTGGAAAAAGTACTAAATTGTCATACTTGAGTAAAAGTAAAGATACCTTAATAGAAAATGACTCAAGTAAAAGTGAAAGTTACCCATTAAAATTCTACTTGAGTAAAAGTCTAAAAGTATTTGGTTTTAAATATACTTAAGTATCAAAAGTAAAAGTATAAATCATTTCAAATTCCTTATATTAAGCAAAACAGATGGGACAATTTTCTTGTTTTTTTTTTATTTCCGGAAAGCCAGGGGCACGCTCCAAACAAAGCATTTGTTTTTAGTGAGTCCACCAGATCAGAAGCAGTAGGGATGACCAGGGATGTTCTCTTGATGAAGTGCATCAATTGTACCATTTTCTTGTCAAAATGTAACGAGTACTTTTGGGTGTTAAGGAAAATGTATGGAGTAAAAAGTACATTATTTTCTTTAGGAATGTAGTGAAGTGGCACAAGTGGTCCTCTGTAGCTCAGCTGATAGAGCACAGCGCTTGTAACGCCAAGGTAGTGGGTTCGATCCCCGGGACCACCCATACACAAAAAATGTATGCACGCATGACTGTAAGTCGCTTTGGATAAAAGCGTCTGCTAAATGGTTATACTGTAGAGTGGCTCCAACTACACTGTTGAATATTGTGCTTGAATTGTTTATAAAGATTACATAAAGAATGATGTCTCATTTTAATCACATCAGATTAAAAAAAATATTGTCACTGTTTATATTATCATTTACAATGATGACGGGGTGATTTTGGTTGCATCTGCAGCTAAAATGTTTCGTCCCTGTAGTAACGAATCCCTTTATTACTGTTCCTCGTGTAAGTGAACACAGCTCTTTGATGCACATTACTCTTTGTCATGCTGGATGTGTGTAATCATTGACTAGACTTGACTCACACAGTGAGTTTACTGTATAACAGCTTTCCAGTGAACGCCCTGACCATCAGACCCTGACCTATATTTCACCTCTTCTGAACAGGTTATATGTTGACCCAGGTTGTCCATCTTACCTCTTGAGCGCTGGTTTGGTTCTGGAAAGGCTTTCTCTGTGTCCTCACTGCGCTCACTTTCAACCTTCAACCGGATCAGAACATCACAGAAGTATAGCATGTGAATTACAGCAGGTGTGAATGGTTTAGTGGGGGACAAGGTGTTCAGAGACACGGGTAGTAAAGACTTAAGACTACATACTGTGTCGGGTAAAAACACAGCTTTACTAGGATACTGGCTGTTCAGTCATGGACCTCTGTCTGACCTCTGTTTGAACATCACAGGTGTGTCTGAATAACTGGTGAAAAACCTACCAGGTCAGTCTGTGAATAACTGGTACAGAACCTACTAGGTCAGTCTGTGAATAACTGGTGAAAAACCTACCAGGTCAGTCTGTGAATAACTGGTACAGACCTACCAGGTCAGTCTGTGAACAACTGGTACAGAACATACCAGGTCAGTCTGTGAATAACTGGTACAGACCTACCAGGTCAGTCTGTGAATAACTGGGACAGAACCTACCAGGTCAGTCTGTGAATAACTGGTGAAAAACCTACTATGTCAGTCTGTGAATAACTGGTACAGACCTACCAGGTCAGTCTGTGAACAACTGGTACAAAACCTACCAGGTCAGTCTGTGAATAATTGGTGAAAAACCTACCAGGTCAGTCTGTGAATAACTGGTACAGACCTACCAGGTCAGTCTGTGAACAACTGGTACAGAACATACCAGGTCAGTCTGTGAATAACTGGGACAGAACCTACCAGGTCAGTCTGTGAATAACTGGGACAGAACCTACCAGGTCAGTCTGTGAATAACTGGAACAGCACCTACCAGGTCAGTCTGTGAATAACTGGTACAGAACCTACCAGGTCAGTCTGTGAATAACTGGGACAGAACGTACCAGGTCAGTCTGTGAATAACTGGGACAGAACCTACCAGGTCAGTCTGTGAATAACTGGGACAGCACCTACCAGGTCAGTCTGTGAATAACTGGTACAGAACCTACCAGGTCAGTCTGTGAATAACTGGTACAGAACCTACCAGGTCAGTCTGTGATACGGACTGCTTGTTCTTTTTCTCCTGCATGTGCATCTCCAGGACTTTAACATGGTCACAGTGATGGGGCTCAGACTCCTCCTGGAAACACAATGACACAATGTACACTACCAGTCAAAAGTTTGGACACATCTACTCATTCAAGGGTTTTTCTTTATTTTTTACTATTTTCTACATTGTATAATAATACTGAAGACATCAAAACTATGAAATAGCACATATGGAATCATGTAGTAACCAAAATGGTGTTAAACAAATCAAAATATATTTTATATTTGAGATTCTTCAAATAGCCACCCTTTGCCTTGATCACAGCTTTGCACACTCTTGGCATTCTCTCAACCAGCTTCATGAGGTAGTCACCTGGAATGCATTTCAATTAACAGGTGTGCCTTCTTAAAAGTTAATTTGTGGAATTGATTTCCATCTTAATGTGTTTGTGTTGTGACAAGGTAGGGTGGGTATACAGAAGATAGCCCTATTTGGTAAAAGACCAAGTCCATATTATGGCAAGAACAGCTCAAATAAGCAAAGACAAAACGATAGTCCATCATTACTTTAAGACATGAAGGTCAGTCAATACGGAAAACGTCAAGAACTTTGAAAGTTTCTTCAAGTGCAGTCGCAAAAACCATCAAGCGCTATGATGAAACTGGCTCTCATGAGGACCGCCACAGAAATGGAAGACCCAGAGTTTCCTCTGCTGCAGAGGATCAGTTCATTAGAGTTACCAGCCTCAGAAATTGCAGCCCAAATAAATGCTTCACAGAGTTCAAGTCACAGACACATCTCAACATCAACTATTCAGAGGGGACTGTGTGAGTCAGGCCTTCATGGTCGAGTTGCTGCAAAGAACCCACTACTAAAGGACACCAATAAGAAGAAGAGACCTGCTTGGGCCAATAAACATGAGCAATGGACATTAGACCATTGGAAATGTGTCCTTTGGTCTGTAGTCAAAATTTGAGATTTTTGGTTCCAACCGCCGTGTCTTTGTGAGACGCTGTGTGGGTGAACGGATGATCTCCGCATGTGTAGTTCTCACCGTAAACCATGGAGGAGGATGTGTTATGGTGTGGGGGCGCTTTTCTGGTGACACTGTCTGTGATTTATTTAGAATTCAAGGCACACTCAACCAGCATGGCTACCACAGCATTCTGCAGCGATATGCATCCCATCTGGTTTGGGCTTAGAGGGACTATCATTTGTTTTTCAACAGGACAATGACCCAACACACCTACAGGCGGTTTAAGGGCTATTTTACCAAGAAAAAGATTGACGGAGTGCTACATCAGATGACCTGGCCTCCACAATCCCCAGACCTCAACCCAATTGAGATGGTTTGGGATGAGCCGGATGGCAGAGTGAAGGAAAATCAGCCAACAAGTGCTCAGCATATGTGGGAACTCCTTCAAGACTGTTGGAAAAGCATTCCAGGTGAAGCTGGTTGAGAGAATGCCAAGAGTGTGCAAAGCTCTCATCAAGGCAAAGGGTGGCTATTTGAAGAATTTCAAATATATTTTGATTTGTTTAACACTTTTTTGGTTACTACATGATTCCGTATGTGTTATTTCATAGCTTTGATGTCTTCACTATTATTCTACAATGTAGAAAATAGTAAAAATTAAGAAAAACCCTTGAATGAGTAGGTGTGTCCAAACTTTTGACTGAGACTGTATACGTCTGTGCTCAGAACATCACAACACAGAGCAGACCTGTGATAGCTAACAATTCTCACATTTTTGGAACCAGTAAGACCTGACGAATTTCTGTGACCGAAACGTTGCACTTTATCAAAGGTGTATTGCAAGTGTACATGTGTGGGAGTTATTTTCACCATGGATCCACCAAACCAGTAAGCTGACAGAACAGTGGTTTTCAGTAAGAAGATAAGGTTTAGAAACAGTGTGAAATGGGAAAGTACCACCTGACCTTGTCCAATAAGAACACAGGTTTTTGTTCCTGTTGCAAAACATTTTTGCTACGTTGTGCCCCTACTGAACACAGCCCAGGTGATAGACACTACTCACCCCATGGTGATGTGGGGAATGGTGATGGCTGTCCTTGTGTGTGGTGACGATGGAGAATATAGTCTCCATGAGATGGAAGCAGTAGATGCCAGCAATCAGCACCAGTATCTTACAGATGTAGTCTGGAACCTCCTCTGAGTGGCTGTGGTCTGTTCCTTCACTGTGAACATGGAGGCCTAGGAACTGAACCAACAGAGGAAACACGGTCACAACCCGGTCAGACACAGTCAGCCCAAAGACATCTGTTATGTTATTGTTATGACAGTGTTATGTCATTGTCATGACAGTGTTATGAAAGTGTTATGTAACTCTTATGAAGGCAGGTTCAAGTGAAGTGTAACCCCCAATACACAAGACCAGATACTAAAAATGTATGCACACATGACTGTAAGTCGCTTTGGATAAAAGCGTCTGCTAAATGGCATATTATATGATTTATTATTATACTGGCGATGCAATCAACCTGTGCAGGGTCCATTACTCTGAAATGGCCTCCTTCACTAACTACTGACAGATGAAAGTCTAGAGTGGAGACCAGTACCTATCCACCATATTGCTTTCACCAATCAAGTCCTCTCAATAAGTGGTGCCATGTCGGACCATTGGGACACAGTGTTATGTTGCTCTTATCTTGTAATGTCCCAAGATTCCCTGAAGCAACAGGGGGACATTTCTCTGTCTTCCCGATCTGACGGTGTCGTTCTTGTTCCATAATCACATCGTTATTATTTTATACTGTAGGTGATGATAGGGTGTGACAGCCTGCTAATACTTTGACCTGCGATGTTGACATGATGGATCTAAATGGATTGAGCTGCAGCAGCAGGAAGTATCCCCTCCAGACTTCTGCCCTGGGGGACTGTGTGTTGCTCTGACTAATCATAAGGTCCCTCAGACATCTGGCTGATCATTGGGTCGCACTGACATTAACCACAACCCTTTAATGAAGAGTTGAGGAGGAAGAGGTCTGGCTGGCTAGATAAGTGGTTTTCTTTTCACATTGTACATTCCAGCACGTTTCCAGAAACCATTGATGGGTGCATAACCAAGCCAGCACAGTACAGCTCAGCTTGAATCAGCTGGGCTCAGTAATGTGAATAGGGTACTGTGGTGCTCACCATAGGCAGGAGGTGCAACAGGGCGTCCCCAGTGAGGGAGCCCACGGCCAGGCTGACACAGAACTGGATGACGAGCTGGAAGACACTGCTGCAGGAGATACACAGCACCACCATAACGCCAACCAGGGCGGCTAGACAGATCAGCAGATTGGCTATGGAGGCATACACATACTCTATGGAGAGAGATAATTAACATGAAGGAGGTTCGAAATATAATAACAGTGCAGTACTCACGCAAATCAAGCCACGGAAGGTCTGTTAGATAATACAGTAAACATTGTGTGATTATGCTTGAAATAGGCTCTAGTCTTGCCTAATGAAATAGGCTCTAGTCTTGCCTAATGAAATAGGCTCTAGTCTTGCCTAATGAAATAGGCTCTAGTCTTGCCTAATGAAATAGGCTCTAGTCTTGCCTAATGATCAAATTTAACAAGTTTGAATTTTGGAGCATTCATATTTATAAACATAGTACATTTATTTCTGCATAGTCTCTCTATATTTCCATTATCATAAAAAAATAAAGAGGCAGGAATGGGCCTTTCTGTATCAAAAGGAAAGGAATGAGTGTTGAATTTAGTGTGTATTGTAGCAATTATCAATCACATTTATTTTATAAAGCCATTTTTAAAATCAGCAGATGTCACTATGTGCTTTACAGAAACCCAGCCTAAAACCCCAAAGAGCAAGCAATGCAGAGGCAGAAGCACAGTGGCTAGGACTGTCGTACTCCACTCACTCTCTGTGGTGCTGAGCTGATCTGATGGTCCAGTGGGGGGAGAGGTGCTGTTGCAGGCCCCACTGAGGATCTGCTGGACCAGGGCTGGGCTGAGCCGGGCCACGTCAGACCTGGACAGGCTAGATCCATTCAGCCCATGGATCTTTATCAGCTCCTCTGGGCTGAAACACTTCTACATGGAGGAAAGAGGGCTGAAACACATCTACGTGGAGGAAACAGGGCTGAAACGCATCTACATGGAGGAAACAGGGCTGAAACACGTCTACATGGAGGAAACAGGGCTGAAACACGACTACGTGGAGGAAACAGGGCTGAAACACATCTACGTGGAGGAAACAGGGCTGAAACGCATCTACGTGGAGGAAACAGGGCTGAAACGCATCTACATGGAGGAAACAGGGATGGAACACGTCTACATGGAGGAAACAGAGATGAAACACGTCTACATGGAGGAAAGAGGGCTGAAACACGTCTACATGGAAGAAACATGGTTGAAACACGTCTACGTGGAGGAAACAGTGCTGAAACACATCTACGTGGAGGAAACAGGGCTGAAACGCATCTACGTGGAGGAAACAGGGCTGAAACACGTCTACATGGAGGAAACAGGGATGAAACGCATCTACATGGAGGAAACAGGGATGAAACACGTCTACATGGAGGAAACAGGGAGGAAACACGTCTACATGGAGGAAACAGGCAGTATTTTATAAACCCCCCGATGTGGTAATTATTACAGCTGAAAATGCAGTGCCGTGTGTCAATGTAAAATTCTTCAATTAATATACTTCTGTCCAAATACTGTATCTGACTGTGTCCCAAATAACTCCCTATACCCTTTGCAGTGCACAGCTTTTGACCAGGGCCCATGGGCCTTTTCTTTGAATTGACACTCCTTATTGCTAACTGATTGACTAACGGTAAGATGTCATTGGGCATTCACAAAGCGGGGACCAATTTCTTACAAGTAACATGTTATTATCCCTCAGCAGTATTCCTTCTCATTCAAGACTTCTCTAATATAGATATTACCATGGGCAGAATCCTACAGCTGCCAATAGCTCAGGCCATCTACTGCACATCTGAGGCTCATTACAATGCACTGGAGATGCAGCGGACACCAGGGGTTTAGAAGTCTGACAATGAGTAAGAGTGAAGGAGCCTGGGTGGGTGTGTGTGTGTGTGTGTGCGCCGTTAAGCCCCTGAAGGTCTCTTTAGGAGATTGAAGTGATGGCCTTGACCTAATTACCCACAAAGCACCATGGTGGTTGAGTATAATAATTACCAGTTCCCAGCTGCTGTTGTTCCTCTGGTGGTACCCCTTCTCACAACTCTGCCTGAAGGCTTCACCTCCACCTCCACCCCCCCGACCACCGCTAACGGTACTGTGGTCACTATGGTCATGGTCAACGTGGTCATCGTGACCATAGTCATCTTTGTGTCCCTCTTGATCTCTGTGATCATGATCGTGGTCCTCTTCGTGGATTCCACCCAGTTGCAGGCTCTTCATAAGACCTTCCAGCTCTACAGCGATTAATCAGAATGATATGGTTAGTTGGTGGTAGCGTATATTAGCATGCCATTGAGGAACAGTAATATGGTGGTAGCGTATATTAGCATGCCATTGAGGAACAGTAATATGGTGGTAGCGTATATTAGCATGCCATTGAGGAACAGTAATATGGTGGTAGCGTATATTAGCATGCCATTGAGGAACAGTAATATGGTGGTAGCGTATATTAGCATGCCATTGAGGAACAGTAGTATGGTGGTAGCGTATATTAGCATGCCATTGAGGAACAGTAATATGGTGGTAGCGTATATTAGCATGCCATTGAGGAACAGTAATATGGTGGTAGCGTATATTAGCATGCCATTGAGGAACAGTAATATGGTGGTAGCGTATATTAGCATGCCATTGAGGAACAGTAATATGGTGGTAGCGTATATTAGCATGCCATTGAGGAACAGTAATATGGTGGTAGCGTATATTAGCATGCCATTGAGGAACAGTAATATGGTGGTAGCGTATATTAGCATGCCATTGAGGAACAGTAATATGGTGGTAGCGTATATTAGCATGCCATTGAGGAACAGTAATATGGTGGTAGCGTATATTAGCATGCCATTGAGGAACAGTAGTAAGGTGGTAGCGTATATTAGCATGCCATTGAGGAACAGTAATATGGTGGTAGCGTATATTAGCATGCCATTGAGGAACAGTAATATGGTGGTAGCGTATATTAGCATGCCATTGAGGAACAGTAATATGGTGGTAGCGTATATTAGCATGCCATTGAGGAACAGTAATATGGTGGTAGCGTATATATTAGCAGGCAATTGGGGAACAGTAATATAAACTCTCATAATCCAGGCTTCATGGGGTTATAGCATAGGGTTTGAGGGTAACGTTAATATCATAGGGTTTGAGGGTAACATTAACATAGGGTTAGAGGGTAACGTTAATAGCATAGCCCCACAAGGGCATCATGCTAAATGAATTATGAACTATGTATGGCACAACATGGATTAATGAGTAGGTTGATGTTACTGTACAGCCAGGAGCATGCCGTTACAGTGTAATAAGACTAAACAGTATGAGAAAAATGATTCATACTAATGGGGATAGTCGTTTGTTATAAGGCAATATTACAGCATGGACATTTCGTACACATAGGGAATAGTTGTTTCTTACTGTACCGTGTATGGTAATGTTGTCAGAACCGAAGGGGTTGAATATGAAATCCAGAAAGTAGCCTTCTTCAGGCAGTGCACTGGCAGTCATGCAGTCACCTCGTAAAGCATGGTAAACTATGTATCCAAACACCACATCCATGTTGTGTGGGCCACCATCATTCATTGACACGTTGCTCTCCTCGAAGATGTCTTGACCAGTGAGACACTGCTAAATGACCACGATAAAACACGGGACAGACATACACAGTTGAATAGAATATAAATATTTTTGTTCAAAAACAAAATCTACTCAAATGAGTTGGTTCGGAAAATAGTTAACTGTTGATGACGGTAGTTCATTGGGTTTCTATTGCACAACCTTAGAAGGCACAGTATATAAAAATATATTCTTATTCTTATTAGCACAGCAGCACCAACCTGGTCATACTGCTGATCATGCTTGTAGTGCTTCTTCAGGTTACGGAGCAGCGTCTCTATCCCACTGCGCTCCATGTCTCTGTGTCCATCCCCATAGCCTGTGATCTCACGGATGAAGTGGTCCGTCTCATCCCCCCACCTCCCTGCCCTCACGGCAGAGCAGGCCTCTGAGGGAGAGCTGAGGTAGAGGCAGCATCCTGCTGCTACTCTGAAGAAGCCCTCCTGGTGAAGGAGACCACCAGTGCTGGTGATGTTACCCACCAGCTGGTCTACTGACTGCACAGAGAGGCACTAGAAACAAGCAGGGTGGCTTCAGTGTTTCATGTAGATTATTTATGTACTCAATACAAACATAGACCTAATTTATGAGAGAAAACCAACGTAAGATCTTGTATAGGCAGTCATTATGACCACAAAGGTAAAGGAGTTTGGGTTGGGTGAATGTGCGACATAAAAATCTAATTTTCTGATCTTTAAAACAGCTATGCTCTGGCTTTTTGAGTCAGGACATAGTGACTTTGCCTATTATCTAAAACATGATACTGTACAGACTCTACCACAAACCCAGAACCGATTAGTTAAGGTGCTGGAGGCAAAATGCTAAACTGGAGAAACAGAAAAAAAGTCTCAGCACATTTCAAGTCAGATGGACATTTCTTTTAAAAAAGGCTGAGCTTGATGAAGGTCAACTGACCGAAAGCTCAGCCTCCATTAAAATAAATGTGCATCTGACTGGAAGTGCGCAGACACTTTTTCCTGATTCTCCAGTATCATCACCACACATGAGTACGATCTCAAGCCATTGTTGCATTAGCAGAACACGCTGTCTAAATACTGATCATTAGTGTTAGTCCCAAACATGTTTGGCCAATCTCTCACATAACATGTGACTTCCTCTACATGGTCACAAGGGCAGATTACACCTGCCATGGTAAAGTCCAAGGCCTTCAATGTCTGAACAAGAGAATAATGGATTTTTTTTTTTTGTAATCAAAGGAAACCAAAATGAACAGTTATTGGAGTATTTGTGGTGCATGATGGACAGGGTAAAAAAAATGTTTTACAATGAATTTCTTAATTTTAAGTAAAACAGAATGCCCAATCATTAAGACGTTTAAACAAGCTGCAGTAAAGGGTGATACAACCACGACTTTCAAATTCATTGGGGATTAAAATATTATATCGGGGTTATATCATTGTAATGGATAGGCTATGCATTTAAAAAAAGTTTTTTTACACATAAGCCATTTAAGTCTAAGTCATTGCTAGAATCTATGATAATACCCTAACACATGGAATTGTTTTAACATTGATCAGGTGTTTTACATCATTGGTAGAACATAATGGATTGAATAAATCCAGTTACAAAAATCTGGTACAAACTATCTGCAATGCTCACATCGTGTAATCTCTCTATAATACCAATGTAATAATAGCAAGAATCACTATTGTTATAATCATAATTATTATAATGGGGCACGCATTCAACTTTTAAATTGCTCAATGCTCACGATATATGTATCAATAATTAATAAATAAAAGACTTGGTTCGAGACTGGTCAATAAAAAAATACAGATGTAGGTTTAACAAGCTAAGTCTGTAAAAGCACTATGCCAAAATGTACAGCGCTGTATTCCATTATCTGACAGCGCTGTATACCATTATATGTAGCGCACGGCACAGTGACAGCTGCAGATTGGACCTCGACCTTTCCTAAAACCAAGTTGAAGCGAGTGTAAGAAAAAAAAGTTACCTTTTCACACGACACACCAGGGCACTGCACACGCTTCTCTAACAGTTTGAAAAAGGAGCGAACTGACATTTCATCCAAGTATTCCTCTCCTGGCGACACGAGCTCCACCACTTTCCCATATACATCCACAGGTGAACACCACGCATAGCTGAATAGGCTCAAACTCAGATACAGGAGAATAACGGGAAAATACCTATATGTAGTTTCCATTGTTCTATAAAAATATAAACCCTCTTTAAAAAAATAAAATAAAGTGCAAAAACAGTGTTTATAGGAAGAGTTGATTCTGAGTGGCGCAGATGCAGTCCACACACGGTTTTTAGTTCACCATACAGGTCTCTATAATCAGCTAAGTTAGAGATTTCCTTCACCTGGTAGCTCGCCTTTGATTGGTCCAGAGGCGAGTTGCGCTCCTCTACCCGTCCATAAATAGGAAACCATTGCAGTTCACCTGAATAAAGGGGTACAGGTCCAAATCACCGGTCTTCAATGTACACTCAGCATCAGCTGACCATATTGAAATAATGGCAAGAGTTTTTATGTCAATAAGACCTGTTGCTAGGAATACAAGCAAAATATTTGTGGCAACTGCAAAGTGATTCACTTACATCCTCAATGGCCACCAATACCCTGATGATGACCCTTCATGGGAATATATTTCTGCCTGCTATCTCTCCAGTGGTGAAGATATCTAATCTATTAGCTAACATTCCCATTTACTAACAGATTGTGTATTGGGAAAATGGATAAACATGATGTAACGACAATGCATTACTGACAGTGTGGAAAGGGATGTCAAAACAAATAATACACATTTCTACAGAACCTTTTTGTAAGAAATGTATAATAAATGAATTGATTATTTTTTAGAAACAGCCAACACAAACAGTTGAGGACGTTTATTGATGAATCAATTCAGAGGCCCCATTCTCCATGTATAACCACTGTGGACTAAAAGTACTTTCCATGGACATCATTCAACATATGCAGCGACCATGTGACTGGATGATTGGGTCTCATATTTAGGGCCAAGAGTTTTTCCTTACCATGACTAAAGAGAAACTACTGAACCTACTCACAATGATTAATGGACTGATGACTTCACCCTCCACCGCATCAGAGACCGGGCCAGGTGTTGGGGGGACTACCGGGCCAGGTGAGACTGGTCTGGCAGGTGTTGGGGGGACTACCGGGCCAGGTGAGACTGGTCTGGCAGGTGTTGGGGGGACTACCGGGCCAGGTGAGACTGGTCTGGCAGGTGTTGGGGGGACTACCGGGCCAGGTGAGACTGGTCTGGCAGGTGTTGGGGGGACTACCGGGCCAGGTGAGACTGGTCTGGCAGGTGTTGGGGGGACTACCGGGCCAGGTGAGACTGGTCTGGCAGGTGTTGGGGGGGACTACCGGGCCAGGTGAGACTGGTCTGGCAGGTGTTGGGGGGGACTACCGGGCCAGGTGAGACTGGTCTGGCAGGTGTTGGGGGGACTACCGGGCCAGGTGAGACTGGTCTGGCAGGTGTTGGGGGGACTACCGGGCCAGGTGAGACTGGTCTGGCAGGTGTTGGGGGGCCTACCGGGCCAGGTGAGACTGGTCTGGCAGGTGTTGGGGGGCCTACCGGGCCAGGTGAGACTGGTCTGGCAGGTGTTGGGGGGACTACCAAACACATCCTTGTGTCAATGGTCAGCAGGATTTGAGGGGAAGATCACCTGTCTCCAAGTCAAACATGAAGCTGTTTGAAGGGTCTTTGGGTGTAAGTGTGATTATGAACATCCAACTGAGGTACCCAAAGTAGACCTACAGTAGTTTGCCACCTATGTCACTTTTAACATATTTGGATAAAATAAAGTCATGTTCAGCAGGGTTGTGCTCAAAGTGAAAAAATGCCATGTAAAATAAGAAAATGAATAATTAGACATTCATTTCATTCATGAAAAATATTTTTCTACTGCTTCTGTAGACAAATTCTCCACATAAAAAAAAAAAAAAAAAAAAAAAAGTTCCTAACTTTCTGCAACAAGACACACTCATCACACATTGTAGGCTAAGCAACTAGAACTGCAGATGAAAAGGGAGTTAGTTAAAAGGATCTTTGCTATAGGCAGAATTTCTTTCAACCTATTGATTTTATTTATTTATTAGACATTTTGCAGGATGAAATCTCATTTTCAGGTGTCCCCAAAAAATGAAATAATATGGCAGGTCACAGATCCAGTATCTTGCTGATACAGGTCAAAGAGAATTGGGTTAGTTTATGACAAACGCCATCGTCTCTCTCAGCTGTTTAAAAAGTCAATCTAGATCTCTTGTTTATGCCTGTAAAAAGAAGAAACAGCCAAACAGATCTTGTTATCTAGGCCTACACCAGGGTTCTTCAATTCCGGTCCTGGAGGGCCGAAACACTTTTGTTTTTTATTTCTACCTGGTAGTTAATTGCACTCACCTGGTGTCCCAGGTCTGAATTAGCCCCTGATTAGAAGGAGAGGATGAAAAACAGAGGTGTTTCGGCCCTCCAGGACCGGAATTGAAGAACCCTGGCCTACACAGTTTAATCAGACATACAATACCTGGAACAAAATCTCCCAGGAGGCAGTAGTCTCTCTCACTGCTCTTCAGGCACATACACAGAGAGAGCCCTAGGGGTGCTGGAGAACCTGCTCTTTTGCCTTCCACTTTTCTTTTAACGAATTACTTTTTATTTAAAATGGTCTCTTTTCTCTCTGGTAACTTTAAATGCAACAGATTGCACATCAAACTAGAACATTTCTCATCAACTCACACTGTAAACCCCAATGTGCTATTTTTGTAAATAATTTTTTTGATGGCACATTTGGGTTCAACAGTGTGAGTTGATGAGAAATGTTCTAGTTTGATGTGCAATTTGTTGCCGGTGACTCTATGCTTCTTGAAAGGCCAATATCTTGAAAACTTGACTGCTGGCATGCAAAACATTTTTGGGACTGTATTAAGTGGACTAATGAAAACAATTCCAAAATATCGTTTTTGAGTAGAGTTCCCCTTTAATATTTTAAACCTATCCAAAACCTTAATTTCAAAATGTGGTGTTTGGAGAAATGTGGATAAACGTCTAATTCTGCAGTGAGAGAGCTTATTGAGATGGGAGCATTAAATGTTCCCTAATGAATTCTCTCTTATGCTATTGTTAATTGAATCTGAAGTTGTAGTGTCTTTGTAGTTGGGAGAAACAAAGAAATACGCTAACTGCACCAAAAAAGATTACGTTTGGAAAATATACTTTTAAAGTAGCAACAGCTTGAAAATATTGATTATGGAATGTTTATGTAACAAAAAAAATTGGAGTTACAAAATGTATGTACTCTAAGTTCAATCAACTTAAAGACATGCTCTGGTACTTTGGCGACTAATAAGTATTTTTTAAACCTCAGTCATCAACTGATAATCATCTTATAAAAATAAAACATGAACATCATTATGGTTAATATTAAAAAAACACAACATTATGATTCACATTTTGCCATCATTTTCCCATAGGCATACATAAAAAATTATATTTATTTTGTTTCATAGACCATCTCCATACAACAAGGTTGCCAAAGACAGCAAGCAAATGAATATAGCTCATCATTCAGTGAATGCATGCTACCTGACAAAGTTCAGTCAGAGACAATAAATCTTATCTTGAGTTATAAAAAAATACAGCTGTACAACTTCTCAAAATGGGCATCATTATATATATAAAAAAAATAATAATCAGATACACATACAGTTGAAGTCGGAGGTTTACATACACTTAGGTTCGAGTCATTAAAACTTGTTTTTCAACCACTCCACAAATTTCTTGTTAACAAACTATAGTTTTGGCAAGTCTACTTTGTGCATGACACAAGTAATTTTTCCAACAATTGTTTGCAGACATTATTTCACTGTATCATAATTCCAGTGGGTCAGAAGTTTACATACACTAAGTTGACTGTGCCTTTAAACAGCTTGGAAAAATCCAGAAAATGATTTCATGGCTTTAGAAGTTTCTGAAATTGACATAATTTGAGACAATTGGAGGTGTACCTGTGGATGTATTTCAAGGCCTACCTTCAAACTCAGTGCCTCTTTGCTTGACATCATGGGAAAATCAAAATAAAATCTGCCAAGGCCTCAGAAAAAAAATTTGTAGACCTCCACAAGTCTGGTTCATCCTTGGGAGCAATTTCCAAACGCCTGAAGGTACCACGTTCATCTGTACAAACACCATGGTACCACGCAGCCGTCATACCGCTCAGGAAGGAGACGCGTTCTGTCTCCTAGAGATGAACGTACTTTGGTGCGAAAAGTGCAAATCAATCCCAGAACAACAGCAAAGGACCTTGTGAAGATGCTGGAGGAAACAGGTACAAAAGTATCTATATCCACAGTAAAACGAGTCCTATATCGACATAACCCGAAAGGCCGCTCAGCAAGGAAGAAGCCACTGCTCCAAAACCGCCATAAAAAAGCCAGATTACAGTTTGCAACTGCACATGGGGACAAAGATTGTACTTTTTGGAGAAATGTCCTCGGGTCTGATGAAACAAAAATATAATTGTTTGGCCATAATAACCATTGTTATGTTTGGAGAAAAAAGGGGGTAGCTTGCAAGCTGAAGAACACCACCCCAACCGTGAAGCACGGGGGTGGCAGCATCATGCTGTGGGGGTGCTTTGCTGCAGGAGGGACTGGTGCACTTCACAAAATAGATGGCATCATGAGGAAGGAAAATTATGTGGATATATTGAAGCAACATCTCAAGACATCAGTCAGGAAGTTAAAGCTTGGTCACAAATGGGACTTCCAAATGGACATTAACCCCAAGCATACTTCCAAAGTTGTGGCAAAATGGCTTAAGGACAACAAAGTCAAGGTATTGGAGTAGCCATCACAAAGCCCTGACCTCAATCCTATAGAACATTTGTGGGCAGAACTGAAAAAGCGTGTGCGAGCAAGGAGACCTACAAACCCGACTCAGTTACACCAGCTCTGTCAGGAGGAATGGGCCAAAATTCACCCAACTTATTGTGGGAAGCTTGTGGAAGGCTACCCGAAACATTTGACCCAAGTTAAACTATTTAAAAGGCAATGCTACCAAATACTAATTGAGTGTATGTAAACTTCTGACCCACTGGGAATGTGATGAAAGAAATAAAAGCTGAAAGAAATAATTATCTCTACTATTATTCTGACATTTCACATTCTTAAAATAAAGTGGTGATCCTAACTGACCTAAGACAGGGAATTTGTACTAGGATTAAATGTCAGGAATTGTGAAAAACTGAGTTTAAATGTATTTGGCTAAGGTGTATGTAAACTTCCGACTTAAACTGTACATACATACATACATGTTTTTAAATGATATCTCCATATAATAGTGTGGTAGTCCAGTGATGATACTACTAGATGTTCTCATTACCTATGCAGAACTCTTTCTTCAACACTGTGTTACCTAAGTTGGCAGAAACCTAAGTCAGCAGTAGTTACATTACAGTGATGTAGAGGTTGTTCTGAACTAATCTTAACACTAATTGCTCCTGTAAATCGCTCTGGATTAGAGCGTCTGCTAAATGACCAAAATGTAACTGATAGTTAGCCTGCAGTGCAGTCATTTCATCCCACGTTGTCCTCACTTTGTGGTCACCACCACCACTTACAGACAAAAAAAGTCATACTATCTGCTACTTAAAGCAAAGTGAAACTACTCTTGTAGGGTCAGAAGACACATGACCAACACAGATCCTCTAACTGCAACAGGGTTCGTCAAGGTACTGTAAACCTCACAATACATTTTTCACAACTCCCTAAATTGAAGTGTTTACAATGTGTTTCATGGATTAGGTCACTCACTGTAGGTAACCGTGGCATTATTCCATCATAAAAGTTGAACACATACTGCACCAGTCTGCAGCAACAAAGGTGCAATACTGGAATACCATGTGACCCAGGCCCTGAGTTAAATCGTCAGTTGAGTTCAGGTCTATATCTGAGAACATTGTTAGACTTTCTTTTTACTTACACATTTATTTTATATTTCCATAAAAGACGAAACAGTGTATTTTTAATAGATTATCAAGATAGACCTGCTTACTCAAGAAATTCCAAGCACAGATATTTCAAAACCAAAGAGTAATCTTGAATACATATAAACTAAAGAGTCATCTTAAATACATTTAAACTAAACTAAAGAGTTCTCTTGAATACATATAAACCAACGGTGATACAATGGGAGAGTCTCTTTTGCATGTTCACATTTTTTACTTCCTCATTCCAGCCATCTACAGCGAGCTCCAAAAGTATTGGGACAGTGCCATTTTTTGTTGTTGTTTTAGCTCTCTAATAATATTTGTGTGTCTAACTTTCTCATTAATCATTATTCACGATTTATTCAAGATTATCCGTAACATCCACATTAATGTAGAAGTGCGATTATCCGTAGCATCCACATTAAATGTAGAAGTGTTTAGAAACATTATATTCATAATAACAGTGACTCCAATGGGACGGGGACTACGTACAAAAAGTGCTGTAATTTCTAAACTGTTCCCCCGATATAGATGAAAAAACACTCAAATTAAAGCTGACAGTATTTAACTTCATAGTCACTGTATCATCATCAAGTCCAAAGTGCTGGAGTACAGAGCCAAAAAACAAAAACAAAATGAACTGTACCAATACTTTTGGAGCTCACTGTATTTCCTGAAATGTGTTTTTCTCCTCAGGGCATTAGCCAATGAGGTTGGACTCCTATCAGGAAACAAGGAAGGATTAACCTACTGTTCCCTGCTACACCTGGGACTCTAAGCATGAGTTCATGTATTACATAGCTACTACAATAATGCAATGCACTTGACCCATATTGTAAAACTCAGTCAACCTTTGACTGAAACCAAGGTGTTCTGAGCATACACAAGTGTCAATAACATCAAGCACTCACCCTTACATGTCATACAAAAATAATTTTATTAAATGGGCATACAAAACAACATTACATGAAATGTACAGTACACCAAACAAACATAAAATACAGAAGCCATACCATAAAACAGTCATTTATTTATTTCTTACTAGATTAAATCAAAAACATGGGTTATTGCAACGGTCTTTGTCTGGCAACTTTCTACTTCCATAATGCAATAATCAACATGTAATAATATATATATATATTTATTATTGCATGTTGATGAGGTAAGAATGTATTTTTTTATATTTTTTTTACTACATTATTTATAACAAATTTAGATAGAGTAAGTATTTGATCACTTGAATCGAATTATCTCCTGAATAGCAAAGCGGATGATTTCATTGAAATCAAACTGGATGTATTTTCTCCAGTATCTCTGGTCTCTGCCGAAGGTCTGAGCTGGGTAACATGGACTTCCTGGAAACAAAATATAGAGGGTGTTCCAGATGACGTACTAACACTATAGAGGGTGTTCCAGATGACGTACTAACACTATAGAGGGTATTCCAGTTGACGTACTAACACTATAGAGGGTGTTCCAGATGACGTACTAACACTATAGAGGGTGTTCCAGTTGACATACTAACACTATAGAGGGTATTCCAGTTGACGTACTAACACTATAGAGGGTGTTCCAGTTGACGTACTAACACTATAGAGGGTGTTCCAGATGACGTACTAACACTATAGAGGGTGTTCCAGTTGACGTACTAACACTATAGAGGGTGTTCCAGTTGACGTACTAACACTATAGAGGGTGTTCCAGTTGACGTTCTAACACTATAGAGGGTGTTCCAGTTGACGTACTAACACTATAGAGGGTGTTCCAGTTGACGTACTAACACTATAGAGGGTGTTCCAGTTGACATACTAACACTATAGAGGGTATTCCAGTTGACGTACTAACACTATAGAGGGTGTTCCAGTTGACGTACTAACACTATAGAGGGTGTTCCAGTTGACATACTAACACTATAGAGGGTATTCCAGTTGACGTACTAACACTATAGAGGGTGTTCCAGTTGACGTACTAACACTATAGAGGGTGTTCCAGATGACGTACTAACACTATAGAGGGTGTTCCAGTTGACGTACTAACACTATAGAGGGTGTTCCAGTTGACTTACTAACACTATAGAGGGTGTTCCAGTTGACGTACTAACACTACAGAGGGTGTTCCAGTTGACGTACTAACACTATAGAGGGTGTTCCAGTTGACGTACTAACACTATAGAGGGTGTTCCAGATGACGTACTAACACTATAGAGGGTGTTCCAGTTGACGTACTAACACTATAGAGGGTGTTCCAGTTGACGTACTAACACTATAGAGGGTGTTCCAGTTGACGTACTAACACTATAGAGGGTGTTCCAGTTGACGTACTAACACTACAGAGGGTGTTCCAGTTGACGTACTAACACTATAGAGGGTGTTCCAGTTGACGTACTAACACTATAGAGGGTGTTCCAGTTGACGTACTAACACTATAGAGGGTGTTCCAGTTGACGTACTAACACTATAGAGGGTGTTCCAGTTGACGTACTAACACTATAGAGGGTATTCCATTATATGTAGCGCACGGCACAGTGACAGCTGCATATTGGACCTCGACCTTTCCTAAAACCAAGTTGAAGCGAGTGTAAGAAAAAAAAGTTACCTTTTCACACGACACACCAGGACACTGCACACGCTTCTCTAACAGTTTGAAAAAGGAGCGAACTGACATTTCATCCAAGTATTCCTCTCCTGGCGACACGAGCTCCACCACTTTCCCATATACATCCACAGGTGAACACCACGCATAGCTGAATAGGCTCAAACTCAGATACAGGAGAATAACGGGAAAATACCTATATGTAGTTTCCATTGTTCTATAAAAATATAAACCCTCTTTAAAAAAATAAAATAAAGTGCAAAAACAGTGAGTTTATAGGAAGAGTTGATTCTGAGTGGCGCAGATGCAGTCCACACACGGTTTTTAGTTCACCATACAGGTCTCTATAATCAGCTAAGTTAGAGATTTCCTTCACCTGGTAGCTCGCCTTTGATTGGTCCAGAGGCGAGTTGCGCTCCTCTACCCGTCCATAAATAGGAAACCATTGCAGTTCACCTGAATAAAGGGGTACAGGTCCAAATCACCGGTCTTCAATGTACACTCAGCATCAGCTGACCATATTGAAATAATGGCAAGAGTTTTTATGTCAATAAGACCTGTTGCTAGGAATACAAGCAAAATATTTGTGGCACCTGCAAAGTGATTCACTTACATCCTCAATGGCCACCAATACCCTGATGATGACCCTTCATGGGAATATATTTCTGCCTGCTATCTCTCCAGTGGTGAAGATATCTAATCTATTAGCTAACATTCCCATTTACTAACAGATTGTGTATTGGGAAAATGGATAAACATGATGTAACGACAATGCATTACTGACAGTGTGGAAAGGGATGTCAAAACAAATAATACACATTTCTACAGAACCTTTTTGTAAAAAATGTATAATAAATGAATTGATTATTTTTTAGAAACAGCCAACACAAACAGTTGAGGACGTTTATTGATGAATCAATTCAGAGGCCCCATTCTCCATGTATAACCACTGTGGACTAAAAGTACTTTCCATGGACATCATTCAACATATGCAGCGACCATGTGACTGGATGATTGGGTCTCATATTTAGGGCCAAGAGTTTTTCCTTACCATGACTAAAGAGAAACTCCTGAACCTACTCACAATGATTAATGGACTGATGACTTCACCCTCCACCGCATCAGAGACCGGGCCAGGTGTTGGGGGGACTACCGGGCCAGGTGAGACTGGTCTGGCAGGTGTTGGGGGGACTACCGGGCCAGGTGAGACTGGTCTGGCAGGTGTTGGGGGGACTACTGGGCCAGGTGAGACTGGTCTGGCAGGTGTTGGGGGGACTACCGGGCCAGGTGAGACTGGTCTGGCAGGTGTTGGGGGGGGACTACCGGGCCAGGTGAGACTGGTCTGGCAGGTGTTGGGGGGGACTACCGGGCCAGGTGAGACTGGTCTGGCAGGTGTTGGGGGGACTACCGGGCCAGGTGAGACTGGTCTGGCAGGTGTTGGGGGGCCTACCGGGCCAGGTGAGACTGGTCTGGCAGGTGTTGGGGGGCCTACCGGGCCAGGTGAGACTGGTCTGGCAGGTGTTGGGGGGACTACCAAACACATCCTTGTGTCAATGGTCAGCAGGATTTGAGGGGAAGATCACCTGTCTCCAAGTCAAACATGAAGCTGTTTGAAGGGTCTTTGGGTGTAAGTGTGATTATGAACATCCAACTGAGGTACCCAAAGTAGACCTACAGTAGTTTGCCACCTATGTCACTTTTAACATATTTGGATAAAATAAAGTCATGTTCAGCAGGGTTGTGCTCAAAGTGAAAAAATGCCATGTAAAATAAGAAAATGAATAATTAGACATTCATTTCATTCATGAAAAATATTTTTCTACTGCTTCTGTAGACAAATTCTCCACATAAAAAAAAAAAAAAAAGTCCTTAACTTTCTGCAACAAGACACACTCATCACACATTGTAGGCTAAGCAAGCTAGAACTGCAGATGAAAAGGGAGTTAGTTAAAAGGATCTTTGCTATAGGCAGAATTTCTTTCAACCTATTGATTTTATTTATTTATTAGACATTTTGCAGGATTAAATCTCATTTTCAGGTGTCCCCAAAAAATGAAATAATATGACAGGTCACAGATCCAGTATCTTGCTGATACAGGTCAAAGAGAATTGGGTTAGTTTATGACAAACGCCATCGTCTCTCTCAGCTGTTTAAAAAGTCAATCTAGATCTCTTGTTTATGCCTGTAAAAAGAAGAAACAGCCAAACAGATCTTGTTATCTAGGCCTACACCAGGGTTCTTCAATTCCGGTCCTGGAAGGTCGAAACACTTCTGTTTTTTATTTCTACCTGGTAGTTAATTGCACTCACCTGGTGTCCCAGGTCTGAATTAGCCCCTGATTAGAAGGAGAGGATGAAAAACAGAGGTGTTTCGGCCCTCCAGGACCGGAATTGAAGAACCCTGGCCTACACAGTTTAATCAGACATACAATACCTGGAACAAAATCTCCCAGGAGGCAGTAGTCTCTCTCACTGCTCTTCAGGCATATACACAGAGAGAGCCCTAGGGGTGCTGGAGAACCTGCTCTTTTGCCTTCCACTTTTCTTTTAACGAATTACTTTTTATTTAAAATGGTCTCTTTTCTCTCTGGTAACTTTAAATGCAACAGATTGCACATCAAACTAGAACATTTCTCATCAACTCACACTGTAAACCCCAATGTGCTATTTTTGTAAATAATTTTTTTGATGGCACATTTGGGTTCAACAGTGTGAGTTGATGAGAAATGTTCTAGTTTGATGTGCAATTTGTTGCCGGTGACTCTATGCTTCTTGAAAGGCCAATATCTTGAAAACTTGACTGCTGGCATGCAAAACATTTTTGGGACTGTATTAAGTGGACTAATGAAAACAATTCCAAAATATCGTTTTTGAGTAGAGTTCCCCTTTAATATTTTAAACCTATCCAAAAACCTTAATTTCAAAATGTGGTGTTTGGAGAAATGTGGATAAACGTCTAATTCTGCAGTGAGAGAGCTTATTGAGATGGGAGCATTAAATGTTCCCTAATGAATTCTCTCTTATGCTATTGTTAATTGAATCTGAAGTTGTAGTGTCTTTGTAGTTGGGAGAAACAAAGAAATACGCTAACTGCACCAAAAAAGATTACGTTTGGAAAATATACTTTTAAAGTAGCAACAGCTTGAAAATATTGATTATGGAATGTTTATGTAACAAAAAAAATTGGAGTTACAAAATGTATGTACTCTAAGTTCAATCAACTTAAAGACATGCTCTGGTACTTTGGCGACTAATAAGTATTTTTTAAACCTCAGTCATCAACTGATAATCATCTTATAAAAATAAAACATGAACATCATTATGGTTAATATTAAAAAAACAACATTATGATTCACATTTTGCCATCATTTTCCCATAGGCATACATTAAAAATTATATTTATTTTGTTTCATAGACCATCTCCATACAACAAGGTTGCCAAAGACAGCAAGCAAATGAATATAGCTCATCATTCAGTGAATGCATGCTACCTGACAAAGTTCAGTCAGAGACAATAAATCTTATCTTGAGTTATAAAAAAATACAGCTGTACAACTTCTCAAAATGGGCATCATTATATATATAAAAAAAATAATAATCAGATACACATACAGTTGAAGTCGGAGGTTTACATACACTTAGGTTCGAGTCATTAAAACTTGTTTTTCAACCACTCCACAAATTTCTTGTTAACAAACTATAGTTTTGGCAAGTCTACTTTGTGCATGACACAAGTAATTTTTCCAACAATTGTTTGCAGACATTATTTCACTGTATCATAATTCCAGTGGGTCAGAAGTTTACATACACTAAGTTGACTGTGCCTTTAAACAGCTTGGAAAAATCCAGAAAATGATTTCATGGCTTTAGAAGTTTCTGATAGGCTAATTGACATAATTTGAGACAATTGGAGGTGTACCTGTGGATGTATTTCAAGGCCTACCTTCAAACTCAGTGCCTCTTTGCTTGACATCATGGGAAAATCAAAATAAAATCTGCCAAGGCCTCAGAAAATTTTTTTGTAGACCTCCACAAGTCTGGTTCATCCTTGGGAGCAATTTCCAAACGCCTGAAGGTACCACGTTCATCTGTACAAACACCATGGTACCACGCAGCCGTCATACCGCTCAGGAAGGAGACGCGTTCTGTCTCCTAGAGATGAACGTACTTTGGTGCGAAAAGTGCAAATCAATCCCAGAACAACAGCAAAGGACCTTGTGAAGATGCTGGAGGAAACAGGTACAAAAGTATCTATATCCACAGTAAAACGAGTCCTATATCGACATAACCCGAAAGGCCGCTCAGCAAGGAAGAAGCCACTGCTCCAAAACCGCCATAAAAAAGCCAGATTACAGTTTGCAACTGCACATGGGGACAAAGATTGTACTTTTTGGAGAAATGTCCTCGGGTCTGATGAAACAAAAATATAATTGTTTGGCCATAATAACCATTGTTATGTTTGGAGAAAAAAGGGGGTAGCTTGCAAGCTGAAGAACACCACCCCAACCGTGAAGCACGGGGGTGGCAGCATCATGCTGTGGGGGTGCTTTGCTGCAGGAGGGACTGGTGCACTTCACAAAATAGATGGCATCATGAGGAAGGAAAATTATGTGGATATATTGAAGCAACATCTCAAGACATCAGTCAGGAAGTTAAAGCTTGGTCACAAATGGGACTTCCAAATGGACATTAACCCCAAGCATACTTCCAAAGTTGTGGCAAAATGGCTTAAGGACAACAAAGTCAAGGTATTGGAGTAGCCATCACAAAGCCCTGACCTCAATCCTATAGAACATTTGTGGGCAGAACTGAAAAAGCGTGTGCGAGCAAGGAGACCTACAAACCCGACTCAGTTACACCAGCTCTGTCAGGAGGAATGGGCCAAAATTCACCCAACTTATTGTGGGAAGCTTGTGGAAGGCTACCCGAAACATTTGACCCAAGTTAAACTATTTAAAAGGCAATGCTACCAAATACTAATTGAGTGTATGTAAACTTCTGACCCACTGGGAATGTGATGAAAGAAATAAAAGCTGAAAGAAATAATTCTCTCTACTATTATTCTGACATTTCACATTCTTAAAATAAAGTGGTGATCCTAACTGACCTAAGACAGGGAATTTGTACTAGGATTAAATGTCAGGAATTGTGAAAAACTGAGTTTAAATGTATTTGGCTAAGGTGTATGTAAACTTCCGACTTAAACTGTACATACATACATACATGTTTTTAAATGATATCTCCATATAATAGTGTGGTAGTCCAGTGATGATACTACTAGATGTTCTCATTACCTATGCAGAACTCTTTCTTCAACACTGTGTTACCTAAGTTGGCAGAAACCTAAGTCAGCAGTAGTTACATTACAGTGATGTAGAGGTTGTTCTGAACTAATCTTAACACTAATTGCTCCTGTAAATCGCTCTGGATTAGAGCGTCTGCTAAATGACCAAAATGTAACTGATAGTTAGCCTGCAGTGCAGTCATTTCATCCCACGTTGTCCTCACTTTGTGGTCACCACCACCACTTACAGACAAAAAAAGTAATACTATCTATCTGCTACTTAAAGCAAAGTGAAACTACTCTTGTAGGGTCAGAAGACACATGACCAACACAGATCCTCTAACTGCAACAGGGTTCGTCAAGGTACTGTAAACCTCACAATACATTTTTCACAACTTCCTAAGTTGAAGTGTTTACAATGTGTTTCATGGATTAGGTCACTCACTGTAGGTAACCGTGGCATTATTCCATCATAAAAGTTGAACACATACTGCACCAGTCTGCAGCAACAAAGGTGCAATACTGGAATACCATGTGACCCAGGCCCTGAGTTAAATCGTCAGTTGAGTTCAGGTCTATATCTGAGAACATTGTTAGACTTTCTTTTTACTTACACATTTATTTTATATTTCCATAAAAGACGAAACAGTGTATTTTTAATAGATTATCAAGATAGACCTGCTTACTCAAGAAATTCCAAGCACAGATATTTCAAAACCAAAGAGTAATCTTGAATACATATAAACTAAAGAGTCATCTTAAATACATTTAAACTAAACTAAAGAGTTCTCTTGAATACATATAAACCAACGGTGATACAATGGGAGAGTCTCTTTTGCATGTTCACATTTTTTACTTCCTCATTCCAGCCATCTACAGCGAGCTCCAAAAGTATTGGGACAGTGCCATTTTTTGTTGTTGTTTTAGCTCTCTAATAATATTTGTGTGTCTAACTTTCTCATTAATCATTATTCACGATTTATTCAAGATTATCCGTAACATCCACATTAATGTAGAAGTGCGATTATCCGTAGCATCCACATTAAATGTAGAAGTGTTTAGAAACATTATATTCATAATAACAGTGACTCCAATGGGACGGGGACTACGTACAAAAAGTGCTGTAATTTCTAAACTGTTCCCCCGATATAGATGAAAAAACACTCAAATTAAAGCTGACAGTATTTAACTTCATAGTCACTGTATCATCATCAAGTCCAAAGTGCTGGAGTACAGAGCCAAAAAACAAAAACAAAATGAACTGTACCAATACTTTTGGAGCTCACTGTATTTCCTGAAATGTGTTTTTCTCCTCAGGGCATTAGCCAATGAGGTTGGACTCCTATCAGGAAACAAGGAAGGATTAACCTACTGTTCCCTGCTACACCTGGGACTCTAAGCATGAGTTCATGTATTACATAGCTACTACAATAATGCAATGCACTTGACCCATATTGTAAAACTCAGTCAACCTTTGACTGAAACCAAGGTGTTCTGAGCATACACAAGTGTCAATAACATCAAGCACTCACCCTTACATGTCATACAAAAATAATTTTATTAAATGGGCATACAAAACAACATTACATGAAATGTACAGTACACCAAACAAACATAAAATACAGAAGCCATACCATAAAACAGTCATTTATTTATTTCTTACTAGATTAAATCAAAAACATGGGTTATTGCAACGGTCTTTGTCTGGCAACTTTCTACTTCCATAATGCAATAATCAACATGTAATAATATATATATATATTTATTATTGCATGTTGATGAGGTAAGAATGTATTTTTTTATATTTTTTTTACTACATTATTTATAACAAATTTAGATAGAGTAAGTATTTGATCACTTGAATCGAATTATCTCCTGAATAGCAAAGCGGATGATTTCATTGAAATCAAACTGGATGTATTTTCTCCAGTATCTCTGGTCTCTGCCGAAGGTCTGAGCTGGGTAACATGGACTTCCTGGAAACAAAATATAGAGGGTGTTCCAGATGACGTACTAACACTATAGAGGGTGTTCCAGATGACGTACTAACACTATAGAGGGTATTCCAGTTGACGTACTAACACTATAGAGGGTGTTCCAGATGACGTACTAACACTATAGAGGGTGTTCCAGTTGACATACTAACACTATAGAGGGTATTCCAGTTGACGTACTAACACTATAGAGGGTGTTCCAGTTGACGTACTAACACTATAGAGGGTGTTCCAGTTGACGTACTAACACTATAGAGGGTGTTCCAGTTGACATACTAACACTATAGAGGGTATTCCAGTTGACGTACTAACACTATAGAGGGTGTTCCAGTTGACGTACTAACACTATAGAGGGTGTTCCAGATGACGTACTAACACTATAGAGGGTGTTCCAGTTGACGTACTAACACTATAGAGGGTGTTCCAGTTGACGTACTAACACTATAGAGGGTGTTCCAGTTGACGTTCTAACACTATAGAGGGTGTTCCAGTTGACGTACTAACACTATAGAGGGTGTTCCAGTTGACGTACTAACACTATAGAGGGTGTTCCAGTTGACATACTAACACTATAGAGGGTATTCCAGTTGACGTACTAACACTATAGAGGGTGTTCCAGTTGACGTACTAACACTATAGAGGGTGTTCCAGTTGACATACTAACACTATAGAGGGTATTCCAGTTGACGTACTAACACTATAGAGGGTGTTCCAGTTGACGTACTAACACTATAGAGGGTGTTCCAGATGACGTACTAACACTATAGAGGGTGTTCCAGTTGACGTACTAACACTATAGAGGGTGTTCCAGTTGACTTACTAACACTATAGAGGGTGTTCCAGTTGACGTACTAACACTACAGAGGGTGTTCCAGTTGACGTACTAACACTATAGAGGGTGTTCCAGTTGACGTACTAACACTATAGAGGGTGTTCCAGATGACGTACTAACACTATAGAGGGTGTTCCAGTTGACGTACTAACACTATAGAGGGTGTTCCAGTTGACGTACTAACACTATAGAGGGTGTTCCAGTTGACGTACTAACACTATAGAGGGTGTTCCAGTTGACGTACTAACACTACAGAGGGTGTTCCAGTTGACGTACTAACACTATAGAGGGTGTTCCAGTTGACGTACTAACACTATAGAGGGTGTTCCAGTTGACGTACTAACACTATAGAGGGTGTTCCAGTTGACGTACTAACACTATAGAGGGTGTTCCAGTTGACGTACTAACACTATAGAGGGTATTCCATTATATGTAGCGCACGGCACAGTGACAGCTGCATATTGGACCTCGACCTTTCCTAAAACCAAGTTGAAGCGAGTGTAAGAAAAAAAAGTTACCTTTTCACACGACACACCAGGACACTGCACACGCTTCTCTAACAGTTTGAAAAAGGAGCGAACTGACATTTCATCCAAGTATTCCTCTCCTGGCGACACGAGCTCCACCACTTTCCCATATACATCCACAGGTGAACACCACGCATAGCTGAATAGGCTCAAACTCAGATACAGGAGAATAACGGGAAAATACCTATATGTAGTTTCCATTGTTCTATAAAAATATAAACCCTCTTTAAAAAAATAAAATAAAGTGCAAAAACAGTGAGTTTATAGGAAGAGTTGATTCTGAGTGGCGCAGATGCAGTCCACACACGGTTTTTAGTTCACCATACAGGTCTCTATAATCAGCTAAGTTAGAGATTTCCTTCACCTGGTAGCTCGCCTTTGATTGGTCCAGAGGCGAGTTGCGCTCCTCTACCCGTCCATAAATAGGAAACCATTGCAGTTCACCTGAATAAAGGGGTACAGGTCCAAATCACCGGTCTTCAATGTACACTCAGCATCAGCTGACCATATTGAAATAATGGCAAGAGTTTTTATGTCAATAAGACCTGTTGCTAGGAATACAAGCAAAATATTTGTGGCACCTGCAAAGTGATTCACTTACATCCTCAATGGCCACCAATACCCTGATGATGACCCTTCATGGGAATATATTTCTGCCTGCTATCTCTCCAGTGGTGAAGATATCTAATCTATTAGCTAACATTCCCATTTACTAACAGATTGTGTATTGGGAAAATGGATAAACATGATGTAACGACAATGCATTACTGACAGTGTGGAAAGGGATGTCAAAACAAATAATACACATTTCTACAGAACCTTTTTGTAAAAAATGTATAATAAATGAATTGATTATTTTTTAGAAACAGCCAACACAAACAGTTGAGGACGTTTATTGATGAATCAATTCAGAGGCCCCATTCTCCATGTATAACCACTGTGGACTAAAAGTACTTTCCATGGACATCATTCAACATATGCAGCGACCATGTGACTGGATGATTGGGTCTCATATTTAGGGCCAAGAGTTTTTCCTTACCATGACTAAAGAGAAACTCCTGAACCTACTCACAATGATTAATGGACTGATGACTTCACCCTCCACCGCATCAGAGACCGGGCCAGGTGTTGGGGGGACTACCGGGCCAGGTGAGACTGGTCTGGCAGGTGTTGGGGGGACTACCGGGCCAGGTGAGACTGGTCTGGCAGGTGTTGGGGGGACTACTGGGCCAGGTGAGACTGGTCTGGCAGGTGTTGGGGGGACTACCGGGCCAGGTGAGACTGGTCTGGCAGGTGTTGGGGGGGGACTACCGGGCCAGGTGAGACTGGTCTGGCAGGTGTTGGGGGGGACTACCGGGCCAGGTGAGACTGGTCTGGCAGGTGTTGGGGGGACTACCGGGCCAGGTGAGACTGGTCTGGCAGGTGTTGGGGGGCCTACCGGGCCAGGTGAGACTGGTCTGGCAGGTGTTGGGGGGCCTACCGGGCCAGGTGAGACTGGTCTGGCAGGTGTTGGGGGGACTACCAAACACATCCTTGTGTCAATGGTCAGCAGGATTTGAGGGGAAGATCACCTGTCTCCAAGTCAAACATGAAGCTGTTTGAAGGGTCTTTGGGTGTAAGTGTGATTATGAACATCCAACTGAGGTACCCAAAGTAGACCTACAGTAGTTTGCCACCTATGTCACTTTTAACATATTTGGATAAAATAAAGTCATGTTCAGCAGGGTTGTGCTCAAAGTGAAAAAATGCCATGTAAAATAAGAAAATGAATAATTAGACATTCATTTCATTCATGAAAAATATTTTTCTACTGCTTCTGTAGACAAATTCTCCACATAAAAAAAAAAAAAAAAGTCCTTAACTTTCTGCAACAAGACACACTCATCACACATTGTAGGCTAAGCAAGCTAGAACTGCAGATGAAAAGGGAGTTAGTTAAAAGGATCTTTGCTATAGGCAGAATTTCTTTCAACCTATTGATTTTATTTATTTATTAGACATTTTGCAGGATTAAATCTCATTTTCAGGTGTCCCCAAAAAATGAAATAATATGACAGGTCACAGATCCAGTATCTTGCTGATACAGGTCAAAGAGAATTGGGTTAGTTTATGACAAACGCCATCGTCTCTCTCAGCTGTTTAAAAAGTCAATCTAGATCTCTTGTTTATGCCTGTAAAAAGAAGAAACAGCCAAACAGATCTTGTTATCTAGGCCTACACCAGGGTTCTTCAATTCCGGTCCTGGAAGGTCGAAACACTTCTGTTTTTTATTTCTACCTGGTAGTTAATTGCACTCACCTGGTGTCCCAGGTCTGAATTAGCCCCTGATTAGAAGGAGAGGATGAAAAACAGAGGTGTTTCGGCCCTCCAGGACCGGAATTGAAGAACCCTGGCCTACACAGTTTAATCAGACATACAATACCTGGAACAAAATCTCCCAGGAGGCAGTAGTCTCTCTCACTGCTCTTCAGGCATATACACAGAGAGAGCCCTAGGGGTGCTGGAGAACCTGCTCTTTTGCCTTCCACTTTTCTTTTAACGAATTACTTTTTATTTAAAATGGTCTCTTTTCTCTCTGGTAACTTTAAATGCAACAGATTGCACATCAAACTAGAACATTTCTCATCAACTCACACTGTAAACCCCAATGTGCTATTTTTGTAAATAATTTTTTTGATGGCACATTTGGGTTCAACAGTGTGAGTTGATGAGAAATGTTCTAGTTTGATGTGCAATTTGTTGCCGGTGACTCTATGCTTCTTGAAAGGCCAATATCTTGAAAACTTGACTGCTGGCATGCAAAACATTTTTGGGACTGTATTAAGTGGACTAATGAAAACAATTCCAAAATATCGTTTTTGAGTAGAGTTCCCCTTTAATATTTTAAACCTATCCAAAAACCTTAATTTCAAAATGTGGTGTTTGGAGAAATGTGGATAAACGTCTAATTCTGCAGTGAGAGAGCTTATTGAGATGGGAGCATTAAATGTTCCCTAATGAATTCTCTCTTATGCTATTGTTAATTGAATCTGAAGTTGTAGTGTCTTTGTAGTTGGGAGAAACAAAGAAATACGCTAACTGCACCAAAAAAGATTACGTTTGGAAAATATACTTTTAAAGTAGCAACAGCTTGAAAATATTGATTATGGAATGTTTATGTAACAAAAAAAATTGGAGTTACAAAATGTATGTACTCTAAGTTCAATCAACTTAAAGACATGCTCTGGTACTTTGGCGACTAATAAGTATTTTTTAAACCTCAGTCATCAACTGATAATCATCTTATAAAAATAAAACATGAACATCATTATGGTTAATATTAAAAAAACAACATTATGATTCACATTTTGCCATCATTTTCCCATAGGCATACATTAAAAATTATATTTATTTTGTTTCATAGACCATCTCCATACAACAAGGTTGCCAAAGACAGCAAGCAAATGAATATAGCTCATCATTCAGTGAATGCATGCTACCTGACAAAGTTCAGTCAGAGACAATAAATCTTATCTTGAGTTATAAAAAAATACAGCTGTACAACTTCTCAAAATGGGCATCATTATATATATAAAAAAAATAATAATCAGATACACATACAGTTGAAGTCGGAGGTTTACATACACTTAGGTTCGAGTCATTAAAACTTGTTTTTCAACCACTCCACAAATTTCTTGTTAACAAACTATAGTTTTGGCAAGTCTACTTTGTGCATGACACAAGTAATTTTTCCAACAATTGTTTGCAGACATTATTTCACTGTATCATAATTCCAGTGGGTCAGAAGTTTACATACACTAAGTTGACTGTGCCTTTAAACAGCTTGGAAAAATCCAGAAAATGATTTCATGGCTTTAGAAGTTTCTGATAGGCTAATTGACATAATTTGAGACAATTGGAGGTGTACCTGTGGATGTATTTCAAGGCCTACCTTCAAACTCAGTGCCTCTTTGCTTGACATCATGGGAAAATCAAAATAAAATCTGCCAAGGCCTCAGAAAATTTTTTTGTAGACCTCCACAAGTCTGGTTCATCCTTGGGAGCAATTTCCAAACGCCTGAAGGTACCACGTTCATCTGTACAAACACCATGGTACCACGCAGCCGTCATACCGCTCAGGAAGGAGACGCGTTCTGTCTCCTAGAGATGAACGTACTTTGGTGCGAAAAGTGCAAATCAATCCCAGAACAACAGCAAAGGACCTTGTGAAGATGCTGGAGGAAACAGGTACAAAAGTATCTATATCCACAGTAAAACGAGTCCTATATCGACATAACCCGAAAGGCCGCTCAGCAAGGAAGAAGCCACTGCTCCAAAACCGCCATAAAAAAGCCAGATTACAGTTTGCAACTGCACATGGGGACAAAGATTGTACTTTTTGGAGAAATGTCCTCGGGTCTGATGAAACAAAAATATAATTGTTTGGCCATAATAACCATTGTTATGTTTGGAGAAAAAAGGGGGTAGCTTGCAAGCTGAAGAACACCACCCCAACCGTGAAGCACGGGGGTGGCAGCATCATGCTGTGGGGGTGCTTTGCTGCAGGAGGGACTGGTGCACTTCACAAAATAGATGGCATCATGAGGAAGGAAAATTATGTGGATATATTGAAGCAACATCTCAAGACATCAGTCAGGAAGTTAAAGCTTGGTCACAAATGGGACTTCCAAATGGACATTAACCCCAAGCATACTTCCAAAGTTGTGGCAAAATGGCTTAAGGACAACAAAGTCAAGGTATTGGAGTAGCCATCACAAAGCCCTGACCTCAATCCTATAGAACATTTGTGGGCAGAACTGAAAAAGCGTGTGCGAGCAAGGAGACCTACAAACCCGACTCAGTTACACCAGCTCTGTCAGGAGGAATGGGCCAAAATTCACCCAACTTATTGTGGGAAGCTTGTGGAAGGCTACCCGAAACATTTGACCCAAGTTAAACTATTTAAAAGGCAATGCTACCAAATACTAATTGAGTGTATGTAAACTTCTGACCCACTGGGAATGTGATGAAAGAAATAAAAGCTGAAATAAATAATTCTCTCTACTATTATTCTGACATTTCACATTCTTAAAATAAAGTGGTGATCCTAACTGACCTAAGACAGGGAATTTGTACTAGGATTAAATGTCAGGAATTGTGAAAAACTGAGTTTAAATGTATTTGGCTAAGGTGTATGTAAACTTCCGACTTAAACTGTACATACATACATGTTTTTAAATGATATCTCCATATAATAGTGTGGTAGTCCAGTGATGATACTACTAGATGTTCTCATTACCTATGCAGAACTCTTTCTTCAACACTGTGTTACCTAAGTCAGCAGTAGTTACATTACAGTGATGTAGAGGTTGTTCTGAACTAATCTTAACACTAATTGCTCCTGTATGTCGCTCTGGATAAGAGCGTCTGCTAAATGACCAAAATGTAACTGATAGTTAGCCTGCAGTGCAGTCATTTCATCCCACGTTGTCCTCACTTTGTGGTCACCACCACCACTTACAGACAAAAAAAGTCATACTATCTGCTACTTAAAGCAAAGTGAAACTACTCTTGTAGGGTCAGAAGACACATGACCAACACAGATCCTCTAACTGCAACAGGGTTCGTCAAGGTACTGTAAACCTCACAATACATTTTTCACAACTCCCTAAATTGAAGTGTTTACAATGTGTTTCATGGATTAGGTCACTCACTGTAGGTAACCGTGGCATTATTCCATCATAAAAGTTGAACACATACTGCACCAGTCTGCAGCAACAAAGGTGCAATACTGGAATACCATGTGACCCAGGCCCTGAGTTAAATCGTCAGTTGAGTTCAGGTCTATATCTGAGAACATTGTTAGACTTTCTTTTTACTTACACATTTATTTTATATTTCCATAAAAGACGAAACAGTGTATTTTTAATAGATTATCAAGATAGACCTGCTTACTCAAGAAATTCCAAGCACAGATATTTCAAAACCAAAGAGTAATCTTGAATACATATAAACTAAAGAGTCATCTTAAATACATTTAAACTAAACTAAAGAGTTCTCTTGAATACATATAAACCAACGGTGATACAATGGGAGAGTCTCTTTTGCATGTTCACATTTTTTACTTCCTCATTCCAGCCATCTACAGCGAGCTCCAAAAGTATTGGGACAGTGCCATTTTTTGTTGTTGTTTTAGCTCTCTAATAATATTTGTGTGTCTAACTTTCTCATTAATCATTATTCACGATTTATTCAAGATTATCCGTAACATCCACATTAATGTAGAAGTGCGATTATCCGTAGCATCCACATTAAATGTAGAAGTGTTTAGAAACATTCTATTCATAATAACAGTGACTCCAATGGGACGGGGACTACGTACAAAAAGTGCTGTAATTTCTAAACTGTTCCCCCGATATAGATGAAAAAACCCTCAAATTAAAGCTGACAGTATTTAACTTCATAGTCACTGTATCATCATCAAGTCCAAAGTGCTGGAGTACAGAGCCAAAAAACAAAAACAAAATGAACTGTACCAATACTTTTGGAGCTCACTGTATTTCCTGAAATGTGTTTTTCTCCTCAGGGCATTAGCCAATGAGGTTGGACTCCTATCAGGAAACAAGGAAGGATTAACCTACTGTTCCCTGCTACACCTGGGACTCTAAGCATGAGTTCATGTATTACATAGCTACTACAATAATGCAATGCACTTGACCCATATTGTAAAACTCAGTCAACCTTTGACTGAAACCAAGGTGTTCTGAGCATACACAAGTGTCAATAACATCAAGCACTCACCCTTACATGTCATACAAAAATAATTTTATTAAATGGGCATACAAAACAACATTACATGAAATGTACAGTACACCAAACAAACATAAAATACAGAAGCCATACCATAAAACAGTCATTTATTTATTTCTTACTAGATTAAATCAAAAACATGGGTTATTGCAACGGTCTTTGTCTGGCAACTTTCTACTTCCATAATGCAATAATCAACATGTAATAATATATATATATATATATATATATTTATTATTGCATGTTGATGAGGTAAGAATGTATTTTTTTATATTTTTTTTACTACATTATTTATAACAAATTTAGATAGAGTAAGTATTTGATCACTTGAATCGAATTATCTCCTGAATAGCAAAGCGGATGATTTCATTGAAATCAAACTGGATGTATTTTCTCCAGTATCTCTGGTCTCTGCCGAAGGTCTGAGCTGGGTAACATGGACTTCCTGGAAACAAAATATAGAGGGTGTTCCAGATGACTTACTAACACTATAGAGGGTGTTCCAGTTGACGTACTAACACTATAGAGGGTGTTCCAGTTGACGTACTAACACTATAGAGGGTGTTCCAGATGACGTACTAACACTATAGAGGGTATTCCAGTTGACGTACTAACACTATAGAGGGTGTTCCAGTTGACGTACTAACACTATAGAGGGTGTTCCAGTTGACTTACTAACACTATAGAGGGTGTTCCAGTTGACGTACTAACACTACAGAGGGTGTTCCAGTTGACGTACTAACACTATAGAGGGTGTTCCAGTTGACGTACTAACACTATAGAGGGTGTTCCAGTTGACGTACTAACACTATAGAGGGTGTTCCAGTTGACGTACTATGACGCATCATGCTGTGGGGGTGCTTTGCTGCAGGAGGGACTGGTGCACTTCACAAAATAGATGGCATCATGAGGAAGGAAAATTATGTGGATATATTGAAGCAACATCTCAAGACATCAGTCAGGAAGTTAAAGCTTGGTCACAAATGGGACTTCCAAATGGACATTAACCCCAAGCATACTTCCAAAGTTGTGGCAAAATGGCTTAAGGACAACAAAGTCAAGGTATTGGAGTAGCCATCACAAAGCCCTGACCTCAATCCTATAGAACATTTGTGGGCAGAACTGAAAAAACGTGTGCGAGCAAGGAGACCTACAAACCTGACTCAGTTACACCAGCTCTGTCAGGAGGAATGGGCCAAAATTCACCCAACTTATTGTGGGAAGCTTGTGGAAGGCTACCCGAAACATTTGACCCAAGTTAAACTATTTAAAAGGCAATGCTACCAAATACTAATTGAGTGTATGTAAACTTCTGACCCACTGGGAATGTGATGAAATAAATAAAAGCTGAAATAAATAATTATCTCTACTATTATTCTGACATTTCACATTCTTAAAATAAAGTGGTGATCCTAACTGACCTAAGACAGGGAATTTGTACTAGGATTAAATGTCAGGAATTGTGAAAAACTGAGTTTAAATGTATTTGGCTAAGGTGTATGTAAACTTCCGACTTAAACTGTACATACATACATGTTTTTAAATGATATCTCCATATAATAGTGTGGTAGTCCAGTGATGATACTACTAGATGTTCTCATTACCTATGCAGAACTCTTTCTTCAACACTGTGTTACCTAAGTTGGCAGAAACCTAAGTCAGCAGTAGTTACATTACAGTGATGTAGAGGTTGTTCTGAACTAATCTTAACACTAATTGCTCCTGTAAATCGCTCTGGATTAGAGCGTCTGCTAAATGACCAAAATGTAACTGATAGTTAGCCTGCAGTGCAGTCATTTCATCCGACGTTGTCCTCACTTTGTGGTCACCACCACCACTTACAGACAAAAAAAGTAATACTATCTATCTGCTACTTAAAGCAAAGTGAAACTACTCTTGTAGGGTCAGAAGACACATGACCAACACAGATCCTCTAACTGCAACAGGGTTCGTCAAGGTACTGTAAACCTCACAATACATTTTTCACAACTTCCTAAGTTGAAGTGTTTACAATGTGTTTCATGGATTAGGTCACTCACTGTAGGTAACCGTGGCATTATTCCATCATAAAAGTTGAACACATACTGCACCAGTCTGCAGCAACAAAGGTGCAATACTGGAATACCATGTGACCCAGGCCCTGAGTTAAATCGTCAGTTGAGTTCAGGTCTATATCTGAGAACATTGTTAGACTTTCTTTTTACTTACACATTTATTTTATATTTCCATAAAAGACGAAACAGTGTATTTTCAATAGATTATCAAGATAGACCTGCTTACTCAAGAAATTCCAAGCACAGATATTTCAAAACCAAAGAGTAATCTTGAATACATATAAACTAGAGTCATCTTAAATACATTTAAACTAAACTAAAGAGTTATCTTGAATACATATAAACCAACGGTGATACAATGGGAGAGTCTCTTTTGCATGTTCACATTTTTTACTTCCTCATTCCAGCCATCTACAGCGAGCTCCAAAAGTATTGGGACAGTGCCATTTTTTGTTGTTGTTTTAGCTCTCTAATAATATTTGTGTGTCTAACTTTCTCATTCATAATTATTCACGATTTATTCAAGATTATCCGTAACATCCACATTAATGTAGAAGTGCGATTATCCGTAGCATCCACATTAAATGTAGAAGTGTTTAGAAACATTCTATTCATAATAACAGTGACTCCAATGGGACGGGGACTACGTACAAAAAGTGCTGTAATTTCTAAACAGTTCCCCCGATATAGATGAAAAAAAACCTCAAATTAAAGCTGACAGTATTTAACTTCATAGTCACTGTATCATCATCATCAAGTCCAAAGTGCTGGAGTACAGAGCCAAAAAACAAAAACAAAATGAACTGTACCAATACTTTTGGAGCTCACTGTATTTCCTGAAATGTGTTTTTCTCCTCAGGGCATTAGCCAATGAGGTTGGACTCCTATCAGGAAACAAGGAAGGATTAACCTACTGTTCCCTGCTACACCTGGGACTCTAAGCATGAGTTCATGTATTACATAGCTACTACAATAATGCAATGCACTTGACCCATATTGTAAAACTCAGTCAACCTTTGACTGAAACCAAGGTGTTCTGAGCATACACAAGTGTCAATAACATCAAGCACTCACCCTTACATGTCATACAAAAATAATTTTATTAAATGGGCATACAAAACAACATTACATGAAATGTACAGTACACCAAACAAACATAAAATACAGAAGCCATACCATAAAACAGTCATTTATTTATTTCTTACTAGATTAAATCAAAAACATGGGTTATTGCAACGGTCTTTGTCTGGCAACTTTCTACTTCCACAGCTTGATAATGCAATAATCAACATGTAATTATATATATATATATATATTATTGCATGTTGATGAGGTAAGAATGTATTTTTTTATTTATTTTTTACTACATTATTTATAACAAATTTAGATAGAGTAAGTATTTGATCACTTGAATCGAATTATCTCCTGAATAGCAAGGCGGATGATTTCATTGAAATCAAACTGGATGTATTTTCTCCAGTATCTCTGGTCTCTGCCGAAGGTCTGAGCTGGGTAACATGGACTTCCTGGAAACAAAATATAGAGGGTGTTCCAGATGACTTACTAACACTATAGAGGGTGTTCCAGTTGACGTACTAACACTATAGAGGGTGTTCCAGTTGATGTACTAACACTATAGAGGGTGTTCCAGATGACGTACTAACACTATAGAGGGTGTTCCAGTTGACGTACTAACACTATAGAGGGTGTTCCAGTTGACGTACTAACACTATAGAGGGTGTTCCAGTTGACGTACTAACACTACAGAGGGTGTTCCAGTTGACGTACTAACACTATAGAGGGTGTTCCAGTTGACGTACTAACACTACTGAGGGTGTTCCAGTTGACGTACTAACACTATAGAGGGTGTTCCAGTTGACGTACTAACACTATAGAGGGTGTTCCAGTTGACGTACTAACACTACAGAGGGTGTTCCAGTTGACGTACTAACACTATAGAGGGTGTTCCAGTTGACATACTAACACTACAGAGGGTGTTCCAGTTGACGTACTAACACTATAGAGGGTGTTCCAGTTGACGTACTAACACTATAGAGGGTGTTCCAGTTGACGTACTAACACTATAGAGGGTGTTCCAGTTGACGTACTAACACTACAGAGGGTGTTCCAGTTTATGTACTAACACTACAGAGGGTGTTCCAGTTGACGTACTAACACTACAGAGGGTGTTCCAGTTGACGTACTAACACTATAGCGGGTGTTCCAGTTGACGTACTAACACTACAGAGGGTGTTCCAGTTTACGTACTAACACTATAGAGGGTGTTCCAGTTGACGTACTAACACTATAGAGGGTGTTCCAGTGGACTTACTAAAGCAGACGGACACTGTAGTGCCTTTCCAAAATCAAGTCTTATTTCAACTTGGCAGTGTCAACATAGCTGCCATTGTTTATAGGTTTTTCTAAATAAACTTTTATCTACCCCCCCCTCCCCCCTCCTGTATCACACACTGAAAACAATCAATAGGTTAGAGAGAGATCTGAAATATCACATTGTATAGTCTTAGGCCCGCACTATCGCAGCGTAGCTATGGATCATGGCCAAAACGTTGGTTCCTGTTTCAGTCACGTCTTTGGCCAAGTTTGTGTGGGTCACGCAAAAACACTAATGATTGAGCCTCCCACAATGTATGCAATGTCTGCAGGGTGCAGTGGACTGCATTAAAAACGGCACGACTGCGCCCATACAGTTCAAACACATGGCACTAAATAAGCCACCCCGCTAGAGACAAGGATCCAACATACTGTACCATAACACCCTGAAGCAGTTCTAGGTGTTCTCAAAAATGGGAAAACTCACCAATTCCATAGAATATTCTGGCGATGGCTCTGCCAGAGAACTTCTCGTCACTGCGGTTGCCCAGGAAACTCTGAATATCTGCTCTGATCTGACCCTCCCAGTCCTTCATCTGAAGACAAACACAAACCCATCAGAATCACAAATCACCTTCATTGGCGAAGTACATTTACTAGGCAGGAGTTTGACCTGGTGAAACAGTGCTGACAACAAACAGAATATACAGACAGAATTTAGACAAAATAATTTACACATAATCCACAGAGTAAAAACAGAACAATTTCACATAAAAAAATAGTATAAACTTAGAGGATATAAAATATAAAGTGTGGAAATATTGTAAACTCACTATGTTCTTCTAAATGGGAAAGTCCTGTTTTACCAGATTCTGCTCTATTAGGTAATTCATCATAAGGGTACTTTATTACATTTAGAATTAGATAAAGGCAATAGCTTCACTTACACTTGGTAAAAACCATCAGGGAATCTTAGGAGACACAAACCTTGCATTTCATCAACACCTCCTCGTCCCCTCCATCCTTCTCCTCCTGGAACTTCCTGCTCAGGTCCAGTTCTCTCCTCTTGTCAAAGTAATCCCCCAGAAGCCCTTTCAGCTTCAGGCTTCGGCTCTCGTCCAGCTCGTCCGTGCAGAAACTGCAGCTCTTGTATGCGACGCTGCAGAGAGACATACAGTGTGGCCCTTATCAAAAACAGAACTCAATGCAGACAGAGACCGTTCTACGTACAGAGTAATAAACGTCACCTGAAAGATGTACAGTAGCATAAACTCATCTAGAAACTCATCTTCAAACATCCTCAAAGCACCATTGGGTTAACAGCTCCAATAATAACCTCCTAGGCCATGGTAACTCTGGTAACCAGGACTTTCGTCTATGGTCCAATGAGTTGCTATAATACTGTTGGAGTGTAACCTAGTGTTGGTATGAGTTCTGAATAGTGGTGTAGTGTAGGTCGGTGCTGACCTGCGGAAGGCCTTGAAGCAGGCTTTGAGCTGGTACAGCTTGGTCCTCTCCTGGGCCACCACCCTGTCATGGAGGAACTCACACACCCGGTCCATCTCATCTGGGGTCAAGTCACCATAGGAACGGAAGTAGAAGGACAGGTTGGAGAACTCCACCAAGACTCCTGGAGAAAACAGGAAATATATGAAGGACAGGTTGGAGAACTCCACCAAGACTCCTGGAGAAGACAGGAGATGTATGATATCGAGATAAGAAATGTATCATTATTAGTCTCTTTTATCCAAATGTAACACACTCACACAGACACTTTCAATTCTGTGTGATCCAATATTATATTTGTAATCATACCCATCTTTTGACTATGCTCGCTCACACACACACACACACACACACACACACCTCTGTTTGTGGCCCACTGTAGTTGTCGGAGGCCTCTCTTCACCAGACCCAGCTGCCAACCCATAGTGTCTGCCACCTCCACCACATCAAAGTCCAGCGAATCACAGGTCTCCACTCGCTCCCCTGCCATCCGTTTCCGGGCCAACACCACGGCAACAGGTGGGCAGCTGCCAATCAGACGGCACACACCAAAACAGTTTAAGCACCTTTAGTCATCCACATTAGTCATCCATTGCCTGTACACGAAAACACCAAACCATTCACATGGCAAATGTCCTGCTGCCTTTTTGGACCAAAATAACATCACGAGTATGAAATACACACCTACAGTTGAAGTCGGATGTTTACATACACGTTAGCCAAATACATTTAAACTCAGTTTTTCACAATTCCTGACATTTAATCCTAGTAAAAATTCCCTGTTTTAGGTCAATTAGGATCATCACCTTATTTTAAGAATGTGAAATGTCAGAATAATAGTAGAGAGAATTATTTATTTCAGCTTTTATTTCTTTCATCACATTCCCAGTGGGTCAGAAGTTTACATACACTCAATTATTTGGTAGCATTGAATTTAAATTGTTTAACTTGGGTCAAACGTTTCGGGTAGCCTTCCACAAGCTTCCCACAATAAGTTGGGTGAATTTTGGCCCATTCCTCCTGACAGAGCTAGTGTAACTGAGTCAGGTTTGTAGGCATCCTTGCTCGCACACGCTTTTTCAGTTCTGCCCACACATTTTCTATAGGATTGAGGTCAGGGCTTTGTGATGGCCACTCAATACCTTGACTTTGCTGTCCTTAAGCCATTTTGCCACAACTTTGGAAGTATGCTTGGGGTCATTGTCCATTTGGAAGACCATTTGCGACCAAGCTTTAACTTCCTGACTGATGTCTTGAGATGTTGCTTCAATCTATCCACAATTTTCCTTCCTCATGATGCCATCTATTTTGTGAAGTGCACCAGTCCCTCCTGCAGCAAAGCACCCCCACAGCATGATGCTGCCACCCCCGTGCTTCACGGTTGGGATCGTGTTCTTCGGCTTGCAAGCTACCCCCTTTTTCCTCCAAACATAACGATGGTCATTATGGCCAAACAGTTCTACTTTTGTTTCATCAGACCAGAGGACATTTCTCCAAAAAGTACGATCTTTGTCCCCATGTGCAGTTGCAAACCGTAGTCTGGCTTTTTTTATGGCGGTTTTGGAGCAGTTGCTTCTTCCTTGCTGAGCAGCCTTTCAGGTTATGTCGATATAGGACTAGTTTTACTGTGAATATAGATACTTTTGTACCTGTTTCCTCCAGCCTCTTCACAAGGTCCATTGCTGTTGTTCTGGGATTGATTTGCACTTTTCGCACCAAAGTATGTTAATCTCTAGGAGACAGAATGTGTCTCCTTCCTGAGCGGTATTGACGGCTGCGTGGTCCCATGGTGTTTATACTTGCGTACTATTGTTTGTACAGATGAACGTGGTACCTTCAGGCATTTGGAAAAACTTCTGACCCACTGGAATTGTGATACAGTGAGTTATAAGTGAAATAATCTGTCTGTAAACAATTGTTGGAAAAATTACTTGTGTCATGCACAAAGTAGATGTCCTAACCGACTTGCCAAAACTATAGTTTGTTAACAAGGAATTTGTGGAGTGGTTGAAAAACGAGTTTTAATGACTCCAACCTAAGTGCATGTAAACTTACGACTTCAACTGTACATATACAAACACAACCTAGCGAACAGGACTTTGTTTGGTACAGCTAAACAGTCTACTGTAACAGACTGGCCAGGTGTGGGGAATGACTTTGCAGAACTTGTTGAATAAGAAACGCACACTGTTTTTTTTTGTCTGTTGCACACCATTTAAACACGGTTTTGCTACATTGTGCACTAGTGAACATGACCCTGGTTTTGTGATGTTGTCCTACATCTTGGTGAGTTTGCGGAGTTGATGCGGGCCGTTGTAACAGACCAGCTTACAGGCGGAGAGGGTGGGGTGGAGCAGCTCTACCCACTGCTGAGGGTGCAGCTCCAGATAGCACAGCAGAGTCTCTAAACCTGACAGACACAGAGATAGACTTCAAATGATTCAAATGATATTGTAAATACAGTCTGGAAAGTATAGAAAAGATTACTCTGATGTCTGAAGAAAAGGCGGTGGAGAGTCACTGGTCTTGACAGAAAAAGCTGAATTAAAAGTGGAATCTCATTCTAATTACATATTTACTGTTTTCTGATCCTTGAATAAACTATCCGTTTGTTTTACTTAAACAGACAAAATATTTAACCTGCCCTGTGTTGGGTATAGTGAGGTACCTACCTTCCTCAGTGATGTCCAGGGCTTCCACAGTGTCCTGCATTGGGATGGCCCTCTCATGGGTGTGACACACCCTAGTCGTGGGCCAATCATCACCTCCCCCTGTCTGCTCCTCCTCTTCATGTTTGCCATCCACTCTCTGGGGAAACGGAACACTTGACTCTGGTGGGTGTTTCTGCTCCCCGTCCAGTGGTTGAAGAGTTGGTACATCCTTGTCCACGGTAGGGATTCTGGCCTGTTCCAACTGCTCGACGGGGGTGTTCTGACCAGTCTCCGTTATGTGTTCCGGTGTTTCAGCTGGTATCTCACCACAGGTGTCCATCAGTTCAATCATCTCGGAGTCATCAACCTCCTCCTGAGCCTAAGATATGGTTAGAATAATTAGATTATGTTTTCAATGAAAAAAAATAATACTGTTTGGTTTGTGCCTGATACATCTTGATAAAACAACTGTTAATCCTAAACCTTAATTGAGGTTCACATTGCAGACAGAGAGAAGGGAAGAAAAAGTTGAATATGTAAGTATACCAACATTACCCTGGCTAGGTCCTGCTGTTTCTGGTGGATCTGTCTGCACTTGCAGGGAGGAAACACCTTCTGCACCAGCTTCTTCACAGTGTAGTGGTCCACCGTGTCCGCATAGATGTGCTTCCGCAACTCATGCAGGTCCCCTCCCTACAACAACACCAGGCAAGAACGTAGGATTACTCAACATAATGAGCATACATATTACATTTACATTTTAGTCATTTAGCAGACGCTCTTATCCAGAGTGACTTTTTTACTTTTCATACTGGCCCCCTGTGGGAATCGAACCCACAACCCTGGCGTTGCAAACACCATGCTCTACCAACTGAGCTACATCCCTGCCGGCCATTCCCTCTCCTACCCTGGACGACGCTGGGCCAATTGTGCGCCGCCCCATGGGTCTCCCGGTCGCGGCCGGCTACGACAGAGCCTGGATTCAAACCAGGATCTCTAGTGGCACAGCTAGCACTGCGATGCAGTGCCTTAGACCACTGCACCACTCGGGAGACTGAACTCTCTCACTACATATCATTCAATAGAGCGCCAAGACATATGATAGATAGATATATGTGCGATTAACCTAATAATTCGAACTAAAGTATTGTTGCACAGACACTGTACACTACTCACCAAGTATCAATTCATCACTTAACTATTACTTACTAGACGTTGTCATCAAAACATTTGAATTGGGATGAAAAGTAAATTAAAAAGTATCAAATAAATAACGACTGAAAAAAGGAGAGAGAAAGAGAAAGAGCGAGAGAGTGCGAGAGCCTTACCTCAGGATCCAGGAAGAGATGACAGTGGGCCGGTACCCCATCTCTCCCCGCCCTCCCGATCTCCTGCACGTAGCTCTCGAAGCTCTTGGGCATGTTGTAGTGCACGATGCCGCGCACGTCCGACTTGTCCAGGCCCATACCGAAGGCTACCGTGGCGACCACAACGCGCAGCTCGCCACACATGAAGTTGTTCTGGACGCGACGACGCTCAGAAGACGACATGCCGGCGTGGTAGGACTCAGCCATCCACTTCAGAGGCTTACGGATCTTCTTCCTGGCTGAGGGCGCACAGCAGAGAGAGGTCTGGGCCCGTATTCACGAAGCTTCTCAGAGTAGCAGTGCTAATCTAGGATCAGGGGCCTTATGTATCAAGTGTCAGAGTAACAATGCTGATCAAGCATATCTATATAATCTGATTCAATAGGATCTAAAAAAAAGGGAAAACTGATCCTAGCACTTTGATGACACTTTTTGACTACGGCACCAGAGCAACGCAAAATGTCAATTTTCCAAAATTCCTGATCCCCTATTGTCATCAAGGTATGATTCAAGACAAGATTCGGCCCTTTACCTAGACTTCTGTGAATATCATCATCCCAATATAATATATATGAATGTAACATCCAAATCAACCCAGCTCCAGCCAAACCCAGACAGACAGGTACCCAAAGCTTTCTTCTTCTTCCCTACAGGGTTGTCGTCTGCCTCCTGACAAGCGCTTTTGTTAGACTCCTTCAACAGCACCCCCTGCAGGCAGGTCCTGAGCAGGGCAGATATACGGGACGTCTCCTCTCTCCTGGTGCAGTAAACAATGACGGACTCCAAAGACCCAAACCGCTCTCCCTTCAGCAGACACACCAGGGCCTGGACAGGGGACAGGACACACAGCGTCAGACCTGGGTTCAAATACTATTTGTTTTCTTTCAAATACTTTAGCAAAGCTTGATTAGGCTTTTCCTGGCACAATGAAAAAGGATTAAATTGTTTGTGTGTGTGGTTGGTATGCATCCTACCTGGTCCTTGTCTCGGTCCATGGAGACAGACAGCTGCAGGTTGTCAGGCACGGCGGTTGAGCGGACAGCAACACCGTCCTGGTCAGTAATGCCCAGGTGTTGAGCGATGTTCAGGGCTGTGGACAGGGTGGCGGTGGCCGTCAGACCCAGCAGGCAACGCACGCCCAGACGGTCCCTCAACACCTAGGAGATGGAACGGAGGTGGTTTGGTGAACGATGGTCGTGTGATGAGTAAACTTGCCTAAGACCTGAAGATCTAGAGTGGCTTGCAAAACTATTCACCCCCCTTGGCATTTTTCCTATTTTGTTGCCTTACAACCTGGAATTAAAATGGATTTTTTTGGGGGGGGGGTTGTATCATTTGACTTACACAACATGCCTACCACTTTGACGATGCAAAATATTTTTTTTTGTGAAACAAACTGAAGTATAATTACAAGCATCCCATAAGTGTCAAAGGCTTTTATTGACAATTACATTAAGTTTACGCAAAGGGTCAATATTTGCAGTGTTGACCCTTCTTTTTCAAGACCTCTGCAATCCACCCTGGCATGCTGTCAATTAACTTCTGGGCCACATCCTGACTGATGGCAGCCCATTCCTGCATAATCAATGCTTGGAGTTTGTCCGAATTTGTGTTTGTCCATCCGCCTCTTGAGGATTGACCACAAGTTCTCAAATAGGATTAAGGTCTGGGGAGTTTCCTAGCCATGGACTCAAAATGTCAATGTTTTGTCCCCGAGCCACTTAGTTATCACTTTTGCCTTCTGGCAAGGTGCTCCATCATGCTGGAAAAGGCATTGGTCGTCACCAAACTGTTCTTGGATGGTTGGGAGAAGTTGCTCTCGGAGGATGTGTTGGTACCATTCTTTATTCATGGCTGTGTTCTTAGGCAAAATTGTGAGTGAGCCCACTCCCTTGGCTGAAAAGCAACCCCACACATGAATGGTCTCAGGATGCTTTACTGTTGGCATGACACAGGACTGATGGTAGCGCTCACCTTGTCTTCTCCGGACAAGCTTTTTTCCAGATGCCCCAAACAATCGGAAAGGAGATTCATCAGAGAAAATGACTTTACCCCAGTCCTCAGCAGTCCAATCCCTGTACCTTTTGCAGAATATCAGTCTGTCCCTGATGTTTTTAATGGAGAGAAGTGTCTTCCTCGCTGCCCTTCTTGACACCAGGCCATCCTCCACTGTGCGTGCAGATGCACTCACACCTGCCTGCTGCCATTCCTGAGCAAGCTCTGCACTGGTGGTGCCCCGATCCCGCAGCTGAATCAACTTTAGGAGACGTTCATGGCGCTTGCAGGACTTTCTTGGGCGCCCTGAAGCCTTCTTCACAACAATTGAACCTCTCTCCTTGAAGTTCTTGACTATCTGATAAATGGTTGATTTAGATGCAATCTTACTAGCAGCAATATCCTTGCCTGTGAAGCCCTTTTTGTGCAAAGCAATGATGACGGTATGTGTTTCCTTGCAGGTAACCATGGTTAACAGAAGAAGAACAATGATTTCAAGCACCACCCTCCTTTTAAAGCTTCCAGTCTGTTATTCTAACTCAATCAGCATGACAGAGTGATCTCCATTCTTGTCCTCATCAACACTCTCACCTGTGTTAATGAGAGAATCACTGACATGATGTCAGCTGGTCCTTTTGTGGCAGGGCTGAAATGCAGTGGAAATGTTCATTTTCATGGCAAAGAGGGACTTTGCAATTCATCTGATCACTCTTCATAACATTCTGGAGTATATGCAAATTGCCATCATAAAAACTGAGGCAGCAGACTTTGTGAAAATTAATATTTGTGTAATTCTCAAAATTTTGACCACGACTGTATTTAGCGCCATCCATCATTCCTTCAATTCTGACCAGTTTCCCAGTCCCTGCCGATGAAAAACATCCCCACAGCATGATGCTGCCACCACCATGCTTCACTGTGGGGATGGTGTTCTCAGAGTGATGAGAGGTGTTGGGTTTGCGCCAGACATAGCGTTTTCCTTGATGGCCAAAAAGCTCAATTTGTGTCTCATGTGACCAGAGTACCTTCTTCCATATGTTTGGGGAGTCTCCCACATGGCTTTTGGAGAACACCAAACGTGTTTGCTTATTTTTTTCTTTAAGCAATGGCTTTTTTCTGGCCACTCTTCCGTAAAGCCCAGCTCTGTGGAGTGTACGGCTTAAAGTGGTCCTATAGACAGATACTCCAATCTCCACTGTGGAGCTTTGCAGCTTCTTCAGGGTTATCTTTGGTCTCTTTGTTGCCTCTCTGATTAATGCCCTCCTTGCCTAGTCCGTGAGTTTTTGTGGGCGGCCCACTCTTGGCAGGTTTGTTGTGGTGCCATATTCTTTCCATTTTTTTATAATGGATTTAATGGTGCTCTGTGGGATGTTCAAAGTTTCAGATATTTTTTTATAACCCAACCCTGATCTGTACTTCTCCACAACTTTGTCCCTGACCTGTTTGGAGAGCTCCTTGGTCTTCATTGTGCCGCTTGCTTGGTGGTGCCCCTTGCTTAGTGGTGATGCAGACTCAGGGGCCTTTCAGAACAGGTGTATATATACTGAGATCATGTGACACTTAGAATGCACACAGGTGGACTTTATAATACTAATTATGTGACTTCTGAAGGTAATTGGTTGCACCAGATCTTATTTAGAGGCTTCATAGCAAAGGGGGTGAACACATATGCACGCACCACTTTTCCATTATTTATTTGTTAGAATTTTTTGAAACAAGTTATTTTTTTTCATTTCACCAATTTGGACTATTTTGTGCATGTCCATTACATGAAATCCAAATAAAAATCCATTTAAATTACAGGTTGTAATGCAACAAAATAGGAAAAACGCCAAGGGGGCTGAATACTTTTGCAAGGCACTTTAGGTATTTAGTTCAGCAAGCTAACACAGTCTTGTGGTGCACAGACAACCCAGATTAAAACCCAGTCGGTCAAAGAGACTTACGGGGCACTTCCACTCTGAGGGGCACAATGGCATGCATGGGTTAGCCATGGTGAGAGACAGGCTCATTCTAAAGATGCAAGTGCTGTGGAAAAACTCCCCCTTGTAATAAAGTGTCCCCCAAATGGTGGGTTAGGCCATATATAGTGGTCACCAGAGCTCACCTTGCAGAGACGCAGGTAGCAGGGCCTGAAGTTGTGTGACCACTCTGAGACACAGTGGGCCTCGTCGATACAGGCGAAGGCCACCGGGGGGAGCTGGTCAGCTGGGGGAAGACAGCCAGAGCCAGAGTGACCTCCACCTACCAACGCCTCAGGGGACAGGAGCAGGACATGGACCTCACCTGCCTTGACCTGGAGGAAACACACACAGAGAGATGCACATAAAGCATTGAAAGATATAGAATCAGAAAACTTTGTCATGCAGATCACCATAGATAAGACATCAACATTTTGACATTTTAGTCATTTAGCAGACGCTCTTATCCAGAGCGACTTACAGTTAGTTAGTTAGTTAGTGAGTGCATACATTTTCCATACTGGTCCCCCGTGGGAAACGAACCCACAACCCTGGCGTTGCAAGCGCCATGCTCTACCAACTGAGCTACAGGAGGCTTATAGTTACCATCTGACCGAGACACCAAATAAAATGTACATAAAAAAACTCCTAAAACATAATAAAGAATCTGTATATATCCCAGGCCAGGTCACAGTAAAAGATTACATATTTTGATAAGTTAAATATGGTTCATATTCAATTCCTAGCCTGAAACATACTGTATGTCACATGTCAAATAGCTCAAATATCAGCTCTACTCCAACAGGGTGGTAATATTATCTATGTATTAAGTTAAATAAAATCAATGTACATCAATGTAAATTTGACTGACATCTTTGTAGTGGTATCTTCACGGCATCACACAATACATACATACATACAGTGGGGGAAAAAAGTATTTAGTCAGCCACCAATTGTGCAAGTTCTCCCACTTAAAAAGATGAGAGAGGCCTGTAATTTTGATCATAGGTACACGTCAACTATGACAGACAAATTGAGAATTTTTTTTCCAGAAAATCACATTGTAGGATTTTTTATGAATTTATTTGCAAATTATGGTGGAAAATAAGTATTTGGTCACCTACAAACAAGCAACATTTCTGGCTCTCACAGACCTGTAACTTCTTCTTTAAGAGGCTCCTCTGTCCTCCACTCTTTACCTGTATTAATGGCACCTGTTTGAACTTGTTATCAGTATAAAAGACACCTGTCCACAACCTCAAAAAGTCTCACTCCAAACTCCACTATGGCCAAGACCAAAGAGCTGTCAAAGGACACCAGAAACAAAATTGTAGACCTGCACCAGGCTGGGAAGACTGCATCTGCAATAGGTAAGCAGCTTGGTTTGAAGAAATCAACTGTGGGAGCAATTATTAGGAAATGGAAGATATACAAGACCACTGATAATCTCCCTCGATCTGGGGCTTCACGCAAGATCTCACCCCGTGGGGTCAAAATGATCACAAGAACGGTGAGCAAAAATCCCAGAACCACACGGGGGCACCTAGTGAATGACCTGCAGAGAGCTGGGACCAAATTAACAAAGCCTACCATCAGTAACACACTACGCCGCCAGGGACTCAAATCCTGCAGTGCCAGACATGTTCGCCTGCTTAAGCCAGTACATGTCCAGGCCCGTCTGAAGTTTGCTAGAGTGCATTTGGATGATCAAGAAGAGGATTGGGAGAATGTCATATGGTCAGATGAAACCAAAATATAACTTTTTGGTAAAAACTCAACTCGTCGTGTTTGGAGGACAAAGAATGTTGAGTTGCATCCAAAGAACACCATACCTACTGTGAAGCATGGGGGTGGAAACATCATGCTTTAGGGATGTTTTTCTGCAAAGGGACCAGGACGACTGATCCGTGTAAAGGAAAGAATGAATGGGGCCATGTATCGTGAGATTTTGAGTGAAAACCTCCTTCCATCAGCAAGGGCATTGAAGATGAAACGTGGCTGGGTCTTTCAGCATGACAATGATCCCAAACACATCGCCCGGGCAACGAAGGAGTGGCTTCGTAAGAAGCATTTCAAGGTCCTAGAGTGGCCTTGCCAGTCTCCAGATCTCAACCCCATAGAAAATCTTTGGAGGCAGTTGAAAGTCCGTGTTGCCCAGCGACCGCCCCAAAACATCACTGCTCTAGAGGAGATCTACATGGAGGAATGGGCCAAAATACCAGCAACAGTGTGTGAAAACCTTGTGAAGACTTACAGAAAACGTTTGACCTGTGTCATTGCCAACAAAGGGTATATAACAAAGTATTGAGAAACTTTTGTTATTGACCAAATACTTATTTTCCACCATCATTTGCAATTAAATTCATAAAAAATCCTACAATGTGATTTTCTGGATTTTTTTTCCTCATTTCGTCTGTCATAGTTGACGTGTACCTATGATGAAAATTACAGGCCTCTCTCATCTTTTTAAGTGGGAGAACTTGCACAATTGGTGGCTGACTAAATACTTTTTTTCCCCACTGTATGTACACGTGGAGGTCACGCACACACACATTATGAATAACAAAAAGATCACTGACTGATATAGAAGTGTAATGCAGGAAACGGAAATGATCGATTCAGTTAAACATTAAGCAAAAACGCTAAGGTTTAAGCCTAGATAGAGCATAGTTTAACTAAGCAGATTGAAAGAGGATCACAGTACCTTCTCAATGGCTACCTCTCTCTGTTTTTTAGACATATTGGAGTGAATGGCAGCTGCTTTCAGTTTGGATGGGAGTCCAGAAAGCTAGGGAGACAAAATCATTTACTGTCAGTATTTCATTCAACGATTTCTTTATAGAGACATTCACAAGACAGTGTCCGTATATATAATGTGTTGTATAACTAGGGGACAGATATGTTACCTGATCATCCATTAGAGACACCAGTGGGGACACCACCAGAGTGATACTGTTGGACCTCTGGGCATAGAGGTAAGCAGGCAGCTGGTAGCACAGAGACTTGCCCATGCCCGTAGAGAGCACCACTAGCGTGGACAGACCTGGAGAGAATAGAACAGAAAAATATTAGAATATAACTTTATTGTCCATCATGCAAAGTAAATGTGTTGTTTGTTCAGCTCCCAACCCCCCGCTTGTAACAAACACAAAATATATATATACACTACCAGTCAAAAGTTTGGACACACCTACTCATTCGAGGGTTTTTCTTTATTTTTACTATTTTTTACATTGTAAAATAATAGTGAAGACATCAAAACTATGAGATAACACATATGGAATCATGTAGTAACCAAAAAAAGTGTTGAACAAATCAAAATATATTTTATATTTGAGATTCTTCAAATAGCCAACCTTTGACTTGATGACAGCTTTGCACACTTTTGGCATTCTCTTAACCAGCTTCATGAAGTAGTCACCTGGAATGCATTTCAATTAACAGGTGTTCCTTCTTAAAAGTTTATTTGTGGAATTTATTTCCTTCTTAATGCATTTGAGCCAATCAGTTGTGTTGTGACAAGGTAGGGGGGTACACAGAAGATAGCCCTATTTGGTAAAAGACATAGTCCATATTATGGCAAGAACAGCTCAAATAAGCAAAGAGAAACGACAGTCCATCATTACTTTAAGACATGAAGGTCGCAAAAACCATCAAGCGCTATGATGAAACTGGCTCTCATAAGGACCGCCACAGGAATGGAAGACCTAGCGGTACCTCTGCTGCAGAGGATAAGTTCATTAGAGTTACCAGCCTCAGGAATTGCAGCCCAAATAAGTGATTCACAGAGTTCAAGTCACAGACACATCTCAACATCCACTGTTCAGAGGGGACTGTGTGAATCAGGCCTTCATGGTCGAATTGCTGCAAAGAAACCACTACTAAAGGACATCAATAAGAAGAAGAGACCTGCTTGGGCCAAGCAACACGAGCAATGGACATTAGACCGGTGGAAATGTGTCCTTTGGTCTGGAGTTCAAATTTGAGATTTTTGGTTCCAACCGCTGTGTCTTTGTGAGACGCTGTGTGGGTGAATGGATGATCTCCGCATGTGTAGTTCCCACCGTAAAGCATGGAGGAGGTGGTGTGATGGTGCTTTGCTGGTGACACTGTCTGTGATTTATTTAGAATTCAAGGCACCCTTAACCAGCATGGCTACCACAGCATTCTGCAGTGATACGCCATCCCATCTGGTTTGGGCTTAGTGAGACTATAATTTCTTTTTCAACAGGACAATGACCCAACACACCTCCAAGATGTGTAAGGGCTATTTTATCAAGAAGGAGAGTGATGGAGTGCTGCATCAGATGACCTGGCCTCCACAATCCCCCGACCTCAACCCATTTGAGATGGTTTGGGATGAGCCGTACGGCAGAGTGAAGGAAAATCAGCCAACAAGTGCTCAGCATATGTGGGAACTCCTTCAAGACTGTTGGAAAAGCATTCCAGGTGAAGAATGCCAAGAGTGTGCAAAGCTATCACAAAGGCAAAGGGTGGCTATTTGAAGAATCTCAAATATAGATTTTTTTTATTTATTTGTTTAACACTTTTTTGGTTACTACATGACTCCATATGTGTTATTTAATAGTTTTGATGTCTTCACTATTATTCTATAGTAAATAATAGTTTTTAAAAAATAACTTTAATGAGTAGGTGTCTTTTGACTGGTACTGTACATACGGGAAACAAAACTATTTACATTTAGTCATTACATTTATTTGAGTCATTTAGCAGACACTCTTATCCAGAGCGACTTACAGGAGCTGTACATCTTGTCATATACTGTATATCACTTTACTGAGGTACTAAAGGAAACACTGTTTATCCTCTTCCTGCATACCTGATAGAATCCTCATGATGGCCTGTTCCTGCCCTGGTCTGAAAGACTTGTACCCAAAGTCTTTAAGTGCTTCATTAACTTCAGAGGGCGCCGCTGCAGAAACAAAATGTAGTTGGAAGTCAATAGGAGTATAAATCATGCTGCACTGGTTGATTGATTCGTTTAGATTAATTTATTCATTAAATAATTGTATTTTTAAAAATGGGGTACCTTGTACTTTGCCATCCTCCCCTAGGGGGTAGAGGGGCTCCATGGGGGGCGGAGGAGGCAGGCGCTCGTAATCTGGCCTGATCACATTCAACAAGACCTCATCACCACCATTCTCCTGCTTCTCCCCCTCCTTCTCCTCTTTAACACTGGGGGGCGCCACTGTGTAACAGAGAGATAGACATTGGACACGTCACAAATGGCACCCTATTATTGTGCACTACTTCTGACCGGAGCCCCATCTGTGGGAGCCCCATCTGTGGGAGCCCCATCTGTGGGAGGCCCATCTGTGGGAGGCCCATCTGTGGGAGCCCTATGGGCCCTGGTCAAAAGTAATGCATTATAAAGGGAATAGGGTGTCATTTGGGACACAGGCATAGACAGAGGGACCTCATGTACAGAGATGGAATTACTTAATTCCTCCTCCACTGGTCTGGGGTCAGCTTTGGTGTGGCGTTTGTTATGACTGATGTTTGAATTGGAGTCGGGAGAAACTGAACCGAAATCAGTTGTTGTTATGGGTAGGGAACTGGGAGGAAAGAACTGGAGTGAGAGAATTGCATTGGGGTAAACATGAGCTCTTTGACCTTTTGGCATGCATGTTAGTTTAGTAGCATGACATCATTGCCTTGCCAGACAGTGGAGGAGCTGTTATGCTCATCTAGTTTTAAACCGCAGGTTCCGTTTTGGCTCAGAGGGGCCTTGGTTTCTGCCTGCGCAATCGCTCCGACTTTCGCTGGACATCGTCTGTGTGTGGCACTGTATTTCACTCCAAGTACGCCCCGAATGGCACCCTATTCCCTACATAGTGCACTACTCTCAACTAGAACCCTATGGGCCCTGGTCAAAAGTAGGGCACTATATAGGGGATAGGGTGCAATTTGGGATGTAACCCGTGCTATGAAAATGAGCGTTGAGCATTTCCGTGGGGACCCTCCCTGATTGTTCTTAGCAGTGAGCTCTGCTTGACATACACTATATATATACAGTGGGGAGAACAAGTATTTGATACACTGCCGATTTTGCAGGTTTTCCTACTTACAAAGCATGTAGAGGTCTGTAATTTTTTTCATAGGTACACTTTAACTGTGAGAGACGGAATCTAAAACAAAAATCCAGAAAATCACATTGTATGATTTTTAAGTAATTAATTTGCATTATATTGCATGACATAAGTATTTGATCACCTACCAACCAGTAAGAATTCCGGCTCTCACAGACCTGTTAGTTTTCTTTAAGAAGCCCTCCTGTTCTCCACTCATTACCTATATTAACTGCACCTGTTTGAACTCGTTACCTGTATAAAAGACACCTGTCCACACACTCAATCAAACAGACTCCAACCTCTCCACAATGGCCAAGACCAGAGAGCTGTGTAAGGACATCAGGGATAAAATTGTAGACCTGCACAAGGCTGGGATGGGCTACAGGTCAATAGGCAAGCAGCTTGGTGAGAAGGCAACAACTGTTGGCGCAATTATTAGAAAATGGAAGAAGTTCAAGATGACGGTCAATCACCCTCGGTCTGGGGCTCCATGCAAGATCTCACCTCGTGGGGCATCAATGATCATGAGGAAGGTGAGGGATCAGCCCAGAATTACACGGCAGGACCTGGTCAATGACCTGAAGAGAGCTGGGACCACAGTCTCAAAGAAAACCATTAGTAACACACTACGCCGTCATGGATTAAAATCCTGCAGCGCACGCAAGGTCCCCCTGCTCAAGCCAGCGCATGTCCAGGCCCGTCTGAAGTTTGCCAATGACCATCTGATGATCCAGAGGAGGAATGGGAGAAGGTCATGTGGTCTGATTAAACAAAAATATAGCTTTTTGGTCTAAACTCCACTCGCCGTGTTTGGAGGAAGAAGAAGGATGAGCACAGCCCCAAGAACACCATCCCAACCGTGAAGCATGGAGGTGGAAACATCATTCTTTGGGGATGCTTTTCTGCAAAGGGGACAGGATGACTGCACCGTATTGAGGGGAGGATGGATGGGGCCATGTATCGCAAGATCTTGGCCAACAACCTCCTTCCCTCAGAGCATTGAAGATGGGTCGTGGCTGGGTCTTCCAGCATGACAACGACCCGAAACACACAGCCAGGGCAACTAAGGAGTGGCTCCGTAAGAAGCATCTCAAGGTCCTGGAGTGGCCTAGCCAGTCTCCAGACCTGAACCCAATAGAAAATCTTTGGAGGGAGCTGAAAGTCCGTATTGCCCAGCGACAGCCCCGAAACCTGAAGGATCTGGAGAAGGTCTGTATGGAGGAGTGGGCCAAAATCCCTGCTGCAGTGTGTGCAAACCTGGTCAAGACCTACAGGAAACGTATGATCTCTGTAATTGCAAACAAAGGTTTCTGTACCAAATATTAAGTTCTGCTTTTCTGATGTATCAAATACTTATGTCATGCAATAAAATGCAAATTAATTACTTAAAAATCATACAATGTGATTTTCTGGATTTTTGTCTCTCACCGTTGAAGTGTACCTATGATAAAAATTACAGACATCTACATGCTTTGTAAGTAGGAAAACCTGCAAAATCGGCAGTGTATCAAATACTTGTTCTCCCCACTGTATATACACCAAAGTATGTGGACAAAGTGGTAGGCCACACACGCTCACAGAACAGGACCGGCGAGTGCTGAAGTGCGCAGCGCCAAGACATTGTCTGTCCTCGGTTGCAACATTCACTACCGAGTTCCAAACTGCCTCTGGAAGCAACGTGAACTGTTCGTCGGGAGCTTCATTAAATGGGTTTCCATGGCCGAGCAGCTGCACACAAGCCTAAGATCACCATGCGCAATGCCAAGCATCGGCCGGAGCGGTGTAAAGCTTGCCGCCATTGGACTCTGGAGCAGTGGAAACGCGTTCTCTGGAGTGATGAATCACGCTGGCAGTCCGACAGGCGAATCTGGGTTTGGCGGATGCCAGGAGAACACTACCTGCCCAAATGCATAGTGCCAGCTGTAAAGTTTGGTGGAGGAGGAATAATGGTATGGGGCTGTTTTTCATGGTTCGGGCTAGGCCCCTTAGTTCCAGTGAAGGGAAATGTTAACGCTACAGCATACAATGACATTCTAGACGATTCTGTGCTTCCAACTTTGTGGAAGGCCCTTTCCTGTTTCAGCATGACAATGCACTATTTTTCACAATGCAAATCTCATCGCCAGACGGGGTGACAATGACATACCCCGAGGCTCGGAACGCAGAGTTCCCGTTGCCCGGGCAACCTCTTCCAAGGTTGGCAGCTCGAAGGGCTCCTCCTCAACCGCAGACACCTCATCAGCAGCAGCACCGTCTACTGGAGCTGCAACTGGAAACAGGTTAAATAGGGGTTATATACTAGACTCAATATATTACATTCACAGGGTACGGTGACGTATTCAGTAGGGAGAAACGTTCAAAATGTTGCAGACAGAAACGTCATGTATTGAGCTGAAAATGACACTTGTACATGTATAGGACAGATAATCAGATGTGTTGAACAAAATACATTTCTATCTGAATGTTCTGTAATGTTGCACTTTCCTCAACAGACCTCGGGTACACCAAAGAAAACGCTTTAGCACAGTATTTCTTATGTATCAACCTAGTAAAGACAACTGTGATGTTGTAAATGAAACTAGTTTCTGAAGAACCAAATCATCTAAACAAGCCAATTTAACTACCACAGCTTAAGACGTCACACGACCATGTAGTGTCTGTCCTGTGACCGCTCACCTCTGCCCTTGCAGTTCATAGCCCAGTGTCCTGTGCCTCCGCATTTGAAGCAGGTGTCACCTGGACGATTGAACCCTCCGAAGCCACCTCTAAACCCGCCTCTGCCTCTTCTGCTGAAGCCCCCTCTAAACCTCGAGTCTGGCCCTCCAAACCTCTCCCCCTTCAGCTGGAACTTCTCCATGGTCAACTGAAACAGAGAGAAAACAGGATATACTGTGCTGATATCATATACAGTTGAAGTCGGAGGTTTACAAACACCTTAGCCAAATACATTTAAACTCAGTTTTTCACAATTCCTGACATTAATCCTAGTAAAAAATTCCCTGTCTTAGGTCAGTTAGGATCACCACTTTATTTTAAGAATGTGAAATGTCAGAATAATAGTAGAGAGAATTATTTATTTCAGCTTTTATTTCTTTCATCACATTCCCAGTGGGTCAGAAGTTTACATACACTCAATTAGTATTTGGTAGCATTGCCTTTAAATAGTTTAACTTGGGTCAAACATTTCCGGTAGCCTTCCACAAGCTTCCCACAATAAGTTGGGTGAATTTTGGCCCATTCCTCCTGACAGAGCTGGTGTAACTGAGTCAGGTTTGTAGGCCTCCTTGCTCGCACACGCTTTTTCAGTTCTGCCCACACATTTTCTATAGGATTGGAGGTCAGGGCTTTGTGATGGCCACTCCAATACCTTGACTTTGCTGTCCTTAAGCCATTTGCCACAACTTTGGAAGTATGCTTGGGGTCATTGTCCATTTGGAAGACCCATTTGCGACCAAGCTTTAATTTCCTGACTGATGTCTTGAGATGTTGCTTCAATATATCCTCATAATTTTCCTTCCTCATGATGCCATCTATTTTGTGAAGTGCACCAGTCCCTCCTGCAGCAAAGCACCCCCACAGCATGATGCTGCCACCCCCGTGCTTCACGGTTGGGATGGTGTTCTTCGGCTTGCAAGCGACCCCTTTTTCCTCCAAACATAACGATGGTCATTATGGCCAAACAGTTCTACTTTTGTTTCATCAGACCAGAGGACATTTCTCCATAAAGTACGATCTTTGTCCCCATGTGCAGTTGCAAACCGTAGTCTGGCTTTTATATGGCGGTTTTGGAACAGTGGCTTCTTCCTTGCTGAGCGGCCTTTCAGGTTATGTCGATATAGGACTCATTTTACTGTGGATATAGATACTTTTCTACCTGTTTCCTCCAGCATCTTCACAAGGTCCTTTGCTGTTGTTCTGGGATTGATTTGCACTTTTCGCACCAAAGTACGTTCATCTCTAGGAGACAGAACGTGTCTCCTTCCTGTGCAGTATGATGGATGCGTGGTCCCATGGTGTTTATACTTGCGTACTATTGTTTGTACAGATGAACGTGGTACCTTCAGGCATTTGGAAATTGCTCCCAAGGATGAACCAGACTTGTGGAGGTCTACAATTTTTTTCTGAGGCCTTGGCTGATTTCTTTTGATTTTCCCATGATGTCAAGCAAAGAGGCACTGAGTTTGAAGGTAGGCCTTGAAATACATCCACAGGTACACCTCCAATTGACTCAAATGATGTTAATTAGCCTATCAGAAGCTTCTAAAGCCATGACATCATTTTTTATGGAATTTTCCAAGCTGTTTAAAGGCACAGTCAACTTAGTGTACGTAAACTTCTGACCCACTGGAATTGTGATACAGTGAGTTATAAGTGAAATCATCAGTCTGTTAACAATTGTTGGAAAAATTACTTGTGTCATGCACAAAGTAGATGTCCTAACCGACTTGCCAAAACTATAGTTTGTTAACAAGAAATTTGTGGAGTGGTTGAAAAACCACTCCAACCTAAGTGTATGTAAACTTCCGACTTCAACTGTATACGTACGGTCTTCCTAGGTAGGGACTGTATGCTGTTCAACTAGGTACTCAAAACAGAGAATCATTCTGAAATGTAGCTGGCCTAATTTATCTAATATCTGCTAATATCCCTAAATAGTGTTATTCTACAACAACAGTATGAGTACAAGAGTGCGCAACGCTGTCATCACGACAAAGGGTGGCTATTTGAAGAATCCCAAAAATAAAATATATTTTGATTTGTTTAACACTTTTTGGGTTACTACATGATTCAATGTGTTATTTCATAGTTTTGATGTCTTCACTATTATTCTACCCCCCACTCTGACAGAGCGCCAGAGTTCCTCTGTGGAGATGGAAGAACAACCATCTCTACAGCACTCCACCAATCAGGCCTTTATGGTAGAGTGGCCAGACGGAAGCCACTCCTCAGTAAAAGGCACATGACAGCCCGCTTGGAGTTTCCCAAAAGGCACCTGAAGGACTCTCAGACCATGAGAGACAAGATTCTCTGGTCTGATGAAACCAAGATTGAACTCTTCGGCCTGAATGCCAAGCGTCACATCTGGAGGAAACCTGGCACCATCCCTACGGTGAAGCATGGTGGTGGCAGCATCATGATGTGGGGACGTTTTTCAGCGTCAGGGACTGGGAGACTAGTCAGGATCAAGGGAAAGATGAACGGAGCAAAGTACAGAGAGATCCTTGATGAAAACCTGCTCCAGAGCGCTCAGGACCTCAGACTGGGGTGAAGGTTCACCTTCCAACAGGACAACGACCCTAAGCACACAGCCAAGACAATGCAGGAGTGGCTTCGGGACAAGTCTCTGAATGTCCTTGAGTGGCCCAGCCAGAGCCCGGACTTGAACCCGATCTAACATCTCTGGAGAGACCTGAAAATAGCTGTGCAGCGATGCTCCCCATCCAACCTGACAGAGCTTGAGAGGATCTGCAGAGAAGAATGGGAGAAACTCCCCAAATACTGGTGTGCCAAGCTTGTAGCATCATACCCAAGAAGACTCGATGCTGTAATCGCTGCTAAAGGTGCTTCAACAAAGTACTGAGTAAAGGGTCTGAATACTTATGTAAATGTCATATTATTATACATTTGCAAAAATTTCTATAAACCTGTTTTTGCTTTGTCATTATGGGGTATTGTGTGTAGATTGATGAGGGGGGGAAAAAACAATTTAAATCAATTTTTCCACAAAATGTGGAAAAAGTCAAGGGGTCTGAATACTTTCCGAATGCACTGTATGTACCAACCTCACTAGGGTGACCTTACCTGCTTGCGTAGGCCAGCGCCCCTACATGCGTATCCTTTGACATGAGACTTATTTTTCAGGTTGATTTTTACAAAGTTACCGTCCGCGTTCTTGGTGGGTCTGGACATGAATGGTGCAAAAGACAAATCACATTAACACAAAACAATTACATTAGTGAAAATAAAAATCCAGTTATGACAATAACAGTCAATGAGGAATATGTATTTAAAGGGGCTCTCTTGAGAGTGCATAGATCAATTTGTAAAGCTAAATAATAATGTTTGATGAAATATATTAGTAGTCTAAGGGAAATATAGAGTATAACCCACTTAGGTCTCATAGTGTTGCTTCCTCTGTTCCTGGCAGCATTGATATCTTCCTCATCCACCTCTCCTAGGAGGTTCTCCTGTGGAACTTTTGGTTTCTGCTTCACTGCTTCCTTCTCTGTGACATCACCATCCTCCTGCTCGCTAGCATTTCCATCACCTGTCTTAGCCTTCTTCTTCTTCTTCTTGGCTTTTTTAGGACTCACGCCCTCATCCTCTGTAACATTTTTCTTTCTCCTCCTCTTTTTCAATGCCCCCTCTTTCTCTGTGTCGTCACGGTTCTCTCCATCCATGTCGTGGTCCCTTTGCCTCTTTCGGCCCTTTTTCTTCGTACCTTTCTCCTCCGGCCCGATCTCGTCACCCTCGGCCTGCTGCGGTGGCTGCGTCAACACTCCCGTCTCCTCTTCAACCCTTCCTACTCTGCCCTTTCTGGCCCTCGCTCGAGATTTGTTGGCGGTGGCGACGGCGGTCTCTTCTGACGTTCCGCCCTCGGCCTGTCCTATGAGACCTGGTCTGGTTTCTCCATCCTTTCCTTCTCCGGAGCCAGACCCTAATGAGGAGCGTTGTCCAGCGGACCGCAGACTGGCTGGGTCTGCTGCAGAAGTTAAACCACAACCAATCTGGGGCTGGTGCTCGTCAGGAGAAGGCAGAGCCTGTGGCATGGTACTCTTGGAAGCCCTCTCCCCCAGGAGAGTTGTCCCTTCGTTCTGCCTGGAAGGTGTGACAAAGGAACTGGCGGCACGTCCTGGGTTCTCTCCCTCGTCAGTGCCTCCCCCTTTGGCCTGCTGCGAACCTACCGCAGACGTCACGGCGAGAGACAAATTACCCACAACCGGCTTCTCTGCAACACCCACCTCGTCAAACACCTGACATCTCTCCAGCCAGCTGCTGTCTACAGAGGATAACCTCTTTGTGAAGGTCTGTCTGAGCTGCTGGGCCCTACTTCCTGCCTGTCTGTCTGATGAGGATGATGATGCCCCCGCTGCAGGAGACCACAGATTGGAGGGTGTGAAGGCTGGTAAAGGCTCAAAGGGCTCCTGCAGCGGCTGCTGTGGGTGTCCTGTCCCTGTCTGCACTGGAGAGGCCAGGAGGTCTGGACGTGTGTTGGCTGGCTTTGGCAGAGGGGATAACAGTGTATCACTGCCTGCAGCACCAGCTGCAGTGTTTGTGCTCTGGCCGTCTTTCCAGGACTTCAGAGGTGTTCGACGTGGAGTGAACGACTTCTTCAGAGAAACCGGTCTCTCCTAGAAATAGTTTATAGCGCAGGAAAAATGTATATATTCAAAATGGCAGAGGTCCAAATTCCCCACATCTGCGTCATCACGTTAACTAGCAATTGCAGTTTGCATTTTATACTAACAGTCTTGGTCTATGGCTGCAAAATCAAATGTATGCTACAGAGTTTGCAAAAAGCAACGTGTGGAACTATACACAGCCACACTACACATAGACTGTACCTTTGTTAGAGCTCCCAGGTTTGACTTGAGCTTCATGCCAAAGTACTGGGCAGAGGCTTGGAGGGAGTCCCTGTCTTTGGGCGTCAGCGTCAGTCTGGGGGCAGCCACCGGCATGCTCTTACGGTTCAGGTGAGTGCCCCAGCAATCGGATTCCTTCAAAGAGAAAACATATTAAAGGAGTATTCTTCAACAAAGTGGTAAATGGGTATGTATCATTAATTTAAAAGTCTTTTAAAAAATGGATGAAAGAAAAATCACATATTGCCCCTTTAAAACACAGTTCACTAATAACTGTGGATGAGAAGTGTTATAACAATCTAATTACACTGAACATAACCTACCTTCTCAGATGACGGAGTCGGTGCGGCAGGTGTTGGGTCTGTGTGCCCATTGCTGCTGTTCTCTTTTGCTTGCTTGAGTGTTCGATATTCTTTGTAGAGCTCTGTGAAACACAGGCAGAAACACAAAACTCAAAGCAATGAATTTTAGTAACTGAAATGAATTAAAGAATACCTGGGTCCTATTCAGTAGGCAGCAAATGGAAGCAAACGGGCCAAAACAGGGAGGGACCTACCTGAATTTGTCCCATAAGAAACACGTTTTTTTTTGTGTGCAAAATGTTTTGATATGGTGATAACCACTGAATACAAGCCTGAGGAGAGCAACATTTCTCCCCTGTGTTTCAGTTCTGTTTTTTTTTCAGCCAGTTAAAATATTGACATGTACTTACTTATAGCCTCTTCTGGGGCTCCGTCAATATCACCCTGAATAATAGGACAGGACAGTGGGAAAGACTATAAGTTAGTTACTGTAGGTCTCTGGTTAGTAATACATGATAATTATATTGCTAATTACATATTGCTAGATAGCTAGCTAGTTACAGTACCTTGTTGGGCTTTCTTTGATGTTCTTGAAAAAATGACTGCTCCCAGGTTTTCAGAAGAATCTTCACATCATTGTATCGATCCATCACTCTGTAGGCATCAAAGTTTGTTGAAATTACTAATAAAGCAATATCATAAAATCGCCAGCGATTTCACGTTATAGTTCGGAGAGTTAAAAAGTTATCTAGTTAGTCAGTTAGTGATTTCAACTGTACCCAAACAGCTGGCTCTCATGACAGTAATACTGCAAGTCAGACATTGCTATCATTCATTATAAACGTAAAGTAGCTACCTAATGTTTTAGACAAGAGAGACACACGAGACTAGATATGAAAATGTAGTAAGGCTGGGCTATATTGCCAAAACATCATATCAATGTACACTGGAGTTGCTTACCAATACAACCTAGAATGTTGCTGAGTGGCCTAGTAACAGTTTTGACTTACACTACCGGTCAAAAGTTTGGACACACCTACTCATTCAAGGGTTGTTCTTAATTTTTACAATTTTCTAAATTGTAGAATAACAGTGAAGATATCAAAACTATGAAATAACACATATGGTATCATGTAGTAACCCCCCCAAAAAGTGTTAAACAAATCAAAATATATTTTTGATTCTTCAAAGTAGCCACACTTTTCCTTGATGACAGCTTTGCACACTCTTGGCATTCTCTCAACCAGCTTCACCTGGAATGCTTTTCCAACAGTCTTTTTTGAAGGAGTTCCCACATATGCTGAGCACTAACCGGTGCCCCCGCACATTGACTTTGTACCGGTACCCCCTGTATATAGCCTCACTACTGTTGTTATTTTATTTTACTGCTGCTCTTTAATTATTTGCTATTTTCTACTTATCAATTTTTTACTAAACACTTTTTATTTTTATTTTAAAAAACGGCATTGTTGGTTAAGGGCTTGTAAGTAAGCGTTTCACTGTAAGGTCTACTCCTGTTGTAGTCGGAGCATGTGGCAAATAAAACTATTTGATTTGATGGCTGCTTTTCCTTCACTCTGCGGTCCAACTCATCCCAAACCATCTCAATTGGGTTGAGGTCGGGGGATTGTGGAGGCCAGGTCATCTGATGCAGCACTCCATCACTCTCCTTCTTGGTAAAATAGCCCTTACACATCTTGGAGGTGTGTTGGGTCATTGTCCTGTTGAAAAACAAATGATAGTCCCTCTAAGCCAGGGGTGTCAAACTCATTCCATGGAGGGCCTAGTGTCTGCAGGTTTTTGGTTTTTCCTTTCAATTAAGCCCTAGACAACCAGGTGTGGGGAGTTCCTTACTAATTAGTGACCTTAATTCATCAATCAAGGACAAGGGAGGAGTGAAAACCCGCAGCCACTCGGCCCTCCGTGGAATGAGTTTGACACATGTGCTCTAAGCCCAAACCAGATGGGATGGCGTCTCGCTGCAGAATGCTGTGGTAGCCATGCTGGTTAAGTGTGCCTTAAATTCTAAATAAATCACAGACAGTGTCACCAGCAAAGCACCCCCACACCATCACACCTCCATGCTTCACGGTGGGAACCACACATGCAGAGATCATCCGTTCACCTACTCTGCGTCTCACAAAGACACGGCGGTTGGAACCAAAAATCTCATATTTGGACTCATCAGACCAAAGGACAGATTACCACCGGTCTAATGTCCATTGCTCGTGTTTCTTGGCCCAAGGAGGTCTCTTCTTATTATTGGTGTCCTTTAGTAGTGGTTTCTTTGCAGCAATTCGACCATGAAGGTCTGATTCACACAGTCTCCTCTGAACAGTTGATGTTGAGATGTGTCTGTTACTTGAACTCTGTGAAGCATTTATTTGGGCTGCAATTTCTGAGACTGGTAACTCTAATGAACTTATCCTCTGCAGCAGAGGTAACTCTGGGTCTTCCATTCCTGTGGCGGTCCTCATGAGAGCCAGTTTCATCACAGCGCTTGATGGTTTTTGTGACTGCACTTGAAGAAAACCTCAAAGTTCTTGAAAGTTTCCGGATTGACTGACCTTCATGTCTTAAAGTAATGATGGACTGTCGTTTCTCTTTGCTTATTTGAGCTGTTCTTGCCATAATATGGACTTGGTCCATATTGTATACCACCCCTACCTTGTCACAACACATCTGATTGGCTCAAACGCATTAAGAAGGAAATAAATTCCACAAATTAACTTTTAACAAGGCACACCTGTTAATTGAAATGCATTCCAGGTGACTACCTCATGAAGCTGGTTGAGAGAATGCCAAGAGTGTTCAAATCTGTCATCAAGGCAAAGGTTGGCTACTTTGAAGAATCTCAAATATATTTTGATTTGTTTAACACTTTTTTGGTTGATACATGATTCCATGTGTTATTTCATAGTTTTGATGTCTTCACTATTATTCTACAATGTAGAAAATAGTACAAATAAAGAAAAACCCTTGAATGAGTAGGTGTCCAAACTTTTGACTGGTACTGTATATAAAAAAATATTGGACGGTATGATGGTATTTTATGTTTTTTAATAATAGAAGAAGTTCTACATTTGCTTCATGAGTAGTGCGTGACCCTAGGGTGGCAACACATACATTCTAAGTGATTTCAATTTGTCTTTCTCCATTCTGATTGTTTTATACTGTTCAATTAAACCCAAAATACATTTATCAATTTCTGCATTTCCTGCACTCATTTGAGATAATTTCCACACTTATAGGCCTTATTTTTAACCAAATGTTGCAATTACGATTTTACTTGCGATTTAGAGCAAAACACATGGGTGAACTGTTGGCATCATGGAAATATAATGATTATTCTAATTCTATAGTTAGAATATAATAATGGGCGCTTTGAATACAGTGTTTGACTTGACAATGAATGAAAATGCAAGGGAGGAGTTATTGTGACAGGGTAGGAACCAAAGTGTTTCCTAGGGGACCAAATAATCTTTGGCTACATTGAATGTTTTCTGTTAGCTACTTTTAACATATTCATGCTTTGCGTATTACTCTTTGATTTAGAAGATACTGTTGCACAAACAAAATGTTGATTTAGGTCTACAAATTCACTGGTATCAGGCTGTATAGCTACTTACGTTTGCTCTGACTCAGTACATAGCTAGCTAGCGATTAGCATTAGCAGCTAACAAGATTCAGGCCCAACTTGCTAAGAAAATACAAACTAGCTGTTTGCAGATGTAAGAAACACAAACTAATAGTGTAATTCTAGAACGCTAGTGGATTTATATTAAGAAGCGAAGTGAAAACAGCATCATTGTCATCAACATTGTTGCATGTGCTGCACTGACCATGCAGACTTAACACAAGTGTCTCTGGTTAAGGAACAACAGTGACAGGGGTGGGGCTAAATCTGCGTGGAAACGGCACAGAGAGAGAAGTGACAGTATTCCCTCCCGAATATGCCCCCCTAGACACAACTATGACAAAACAACCAACAAAAACGGGTCACAACTCGTGCAGCTCTGTACATAGTCAATGGTAGGCTTCGAGGAGACTCGTATGGTAGGTACACCTACAGCTCATCCCTTGGCAGTAGTACATCCAGGCTCTGTCGTAGCCGGCCGCGACCGGGAGACCCATGGGGCGGCGCACAATTGGCCAGGGTAGGGGAGGGAATGGCCGGCAGGGATGTAGTTCAGTTGGTAGAGCATGGTGTTTGCAACGCCAGGGTTGTGGGTTCGATTCCCACGGGGGGCCAGTATGAATAAAGAATGTATGCACTCACTAACTGTAAGTCGCTCTGGATAAGAGCGTCTGCTAAATGACTAAAATGTAAAATGTAGATTACTTTATCACTGACCTCAACCCAGAGTCTCTCAGAGCATTCAGTCAGCCCACTAACACCCCTATCAGATCACAGCAAAATCACAGTTTACTTGAACAGTGTAATACTCAATTATGAGGCATTAAAGCCAAAGGAACTGCACAATATTAAGAAATGCTATAGATGGAAGGAAAGTAGCGTAGAAACCTACCAAAAAACAATTAGGCAACAACAAATTCAATCACCTTTAGACAACTTCCTGGACAAAACATTTCACTGTAATAGTGAAGGTGTAAACTTGGCAGTAGAAAAACAGTTTATTTGACCTCTCAGCTTCCCTATCAAATAAAACAAAATGTCAAGCAGACAACCTAAGAAAATTTAAACAATGACAAATGGTTTGATGAAGAATGCAACATCTAATAAAGAAATTGAGAAACCTATCCAACCAAAAACATAGAGACCCAGAAAACCTGAGTCTATGCCTTCACTATGGTGAATCACTAAAACAATACAGAAATACACTACAGGGGGAAAAAAGAACAGCATGTCAGAAATCAGCTTAATGTAAATTGAAGAATCCATAGAATCTAACCACTTCTGGGAAAATTGGAACGCACTAAAAAAACAACACAGAGTTATCTATCCAAAATGGAGATCTTTGTGGCTCTAAAACAAAGAACAAAAACATATACATGATCAGTTACAAATCTTAGAATCAGCTATTAAAGACTACCAGAACCCACTGGATTTTCCAATTACGTTGAATGAACAACAGGACAAAATACAAACCCTCCAACCCCAAAAGGCCTGTGGTGTTGATGGTATCCTCAATGAAATGATAAAATATACAGACCACAAATTTCTATTGGCTATACTTAAAAACTAACATCATCCTCAGCTCTGGCATCTTCCCCAATGCACAAAAGTGGAGACAAATTTGACCCCAATAACTACCGTGGGATATGCGTCAACAGCAACCTTGGGAAAATCCTGTGCATTATCATTAACAGCAGACTTGTACATTTCCTTAGGGAAAACAATGTACTGAGCAAATGTCAAATAGTCTTTTTACAAAATTACCGTACGACAGACCACGTATTCACCCTGCACACCATAATTGACAAACCAAAACAAAGGAAAAGTCTTCTCATGCTTTGTTGATTTAAAAAAAACGATACCTACCTCGCTCTAAACATCAGCACCACAGTTAACTTCCACAAAGCTGTGAACGATCTGAGAGACAAGGCAAGAAGGGCCTTCTATGCCACCAAAAGGAACATAAAATTCAACATACCAATTAGGATCTGGCTAAAAATACTTGAATCAGTTATAGAACCCATTGCCCTTTATGGTTGTGAGGTCTGGGGTCTGCTCACCGACCAAGAATTCACAAAATGGGACAAACACCAAATTGAGACTCTGCATGCAGAATTCTGCAAAAACATTATGTGTACAACGTAAAACACCAAATAATGTATGCAGAGCAGAATTAGGCCGATGCCCGCTAATTATCCAAATCCAGAAAAGAGCCGTTAAATTCTACAACCACCTAAAAGGAAGCGATTCCCAAACCTTCCATAACAAAGCCATCACCTACAGAGAGATTAACCTAGTCCTCTGTAGCTCAGCTGGTAGAGCACGGCGCTTGTAACGCCAAGGTAGTGGGTTCGATCCCCGGGACCACCCATACACAAAAATGTATGCACGCATGACTGTAAGTCGCTTTGGATAAAAGCGTCTGCTAAATGGCATATTATTATTATTATTATTATTATTATTATTATAATAATAAGAGTCCCCTAAGCAAGCTGGTCCTGGGGCTCTGTTCACAAACACAAACAGAGCCCACAGAGCCCCAGGACAGCAACATAATTAGACCCAACCAAATCATGAGAAAACAAAAAGATAATTACTTGACACATAAGAAAGAATTAACAAAAAAACAGAGCAAACTAGAAAGCTATTTGGCCCTAAACAGAGAGTACACAGTGGCAGAATACCTGACCACTGTTACTGACCCAAACTTAAAGAAATCTTTGACTATGTACAGACTCAGTGAGCATGGCCTTGCTAGTGAGAGAGGCCGCTGTGGGCAGACCTGGCTCTCAAGAGAAGACAGGCTATGTGCACACTGCCCACAAAATGAGGTGGAAACTGAGCTGCACATCCTAACCTCCTGCCAAATGTATGACCATATTAGAGACATATATTTCCCTCAGATTACACAGACCCACAAAGAATTCCAAAACAAATCCAATTTTAATAAACTCCCTTATCTATTGGGTGAAATACCACAGTGTGCCATCACAGCAGCAAGATGTTTCCTGTTGCCACAAGAAAAGGGCAACCAGTGAAGAACAAACACCATTGTCAATACAAACCATATTGATGTTTATTTATTTTCCCTTTTGTACTTGAACTATTTGCACATCATTATAACACTGTATATAGCCATAATATGACGTTCATGTGTCTATTCCTTTGAAACTTGTGAGTGTAATGTTTCCTGTTCATTTTTGATTTCTTATTTCACTTTTGTTTATTATCTATTTCACTTGTTTTGGCAATGTAAACATGTATCCCATGCCAATAAAGCCCCTTGAATTGAATTGAGAGAGAGGACTCAAGTAGCGAAGTAAACTAGAAAAATTGACGTTAGACACGGCGTACCACATTTAACAAACCAAACATTCAAATACCTTTATCGAAGGTAAAGTAAAAACCCAATCCGGTCCGTGCATCAATACCGGTATATTGTAAAATACGGTAACCGCCCAGCCCTAAAATGTAGCTAAAATGTCAAATCAGAAAGCAGACACAGTTGGTGTCTGAACTCAAGGCAAACTACAACCACAGATAGAAAGAGCAATTGGAGAAAGAACAATTTGTTAGCTTAAAAAATATATTTGCTACAATAGTGTGTTCAAAAAGTCCCCGAAGACCGTAATCTCAAGCGAAATAAATTCTACGTTTCTTACCTGACTGCTGGAAATAAGAATCCTAAACGCCACCTTGAAAGAGCCTAAATCAGCTTCTTACACCGGGAGAATGATATATCGTGCCGAGCAGATGTTGTTTCCACGATTTTAGCGCGCTGTGAAATGACATGCAGTAATCTACCAATCGAAAGGCTGCTGAGAAAATAAAACCAGTCAGAACTAAGGAGTAGTTTAGAAGGCGTAATATATCTCTGTTATCTGTAATCCTATTGGAGACGCAACATTTTAGTTAAAAATACGGAAGTACGTATTTATCAGCGTGTAAAGGTCCATGTGGATGAGGTGAGTGTGCGTCACAATAAATATTTCATAAAGGTTACAGAACCGCACGGTCGATTATGTATCAAGCCAGCTAGCTACGTTGTTTTCGATCTATTTAACATTCAAGGAAGTCGGGTGGTTTTATATTGCCTGAGATATAAAAACTAACGTTAACCCATGTTCGACCGACTAGCTAGCACCAAAGGACTCGGTGATGATCATGCTATGTGACAGCATGAGTTTAATGTAACCTTTACTGACTTTGTCATTTATATTCGCCATGTTGTATGTTTATGTTGTGTTCTAGGTACATTGTATCAAGTTATCATTGGGCTCATTTCCCTCTGTTTTTGTAGCTTGCTTTCTTTACACTTGTGGAATTGTAACCCTGTATCTTGTGACTGTCCATTTTTGGATTAGTGAAGATTTGGATTGATCATCACCCATTGCCTGTCCACCATCATGCTGAGTGACGTGGAGGCCAAAGAGCTGCTGTCCTTCCTCACCCTGAACACCAGGCCGGATGTCAAGGGCCAGGCCACAGAGTACATCCTGGGCCTATCTGGCAACCGGGACGGCTGTCGCTACCTACAGTCAAAACCGGACTTCCTTAAAGCCCTGGTGACCCTCACCACCGACCCCTCTATTGCTATCGTCAAAGACTGTTACCACTCTCTCATCAACCTCTCGGCTGACGAGACCATGCACCAACCGCTGGTGAAAGACGTTGACTTCCTCCCTACGTTGTTTAAAAACCTCCTGGACCCAGAGTTTATGTTTGCAGACCGTATCTGTACGATCCTTACTAACCTGTCGCGGCACGTGAAGACATGTAAAGAGGTGTTTAAGGCTATGCAGGAGCAGGAGATAGGTCTGACGCAGATAGTGGAAATATTCTGCACTGAGGGCTACAACAAGCAGGCATCGCTCCATTACCTGGGCCCCCTCCTCTCCAACCTGACTCAGCTGCCCGAGACCAGACACTTTATCCTGGATAGGGAGAGGTCAGTGGCTGGGTGCTTAGCTCATGAGATCCAGGTTTAGGCTAGGTTATGTCTTTTGACTTTTCTCATCATCCGGTAACGCATGCTATACAGGCCTAAAGAGATGTAAAATATAATTTCCCTGCCCCATAAGTGTTTCCTGTCAGTTCCCTGTCCAATGATGATGACCGTTCTTTGTGTGTATGTTTGATGGTCCACAGGTGTGTAGTGCAGAGACTCCTTCCCTACATGCAATACGAGGCCTCAACAATCAGACGAGGGGGAGTCATTGGCACTCTGAGAAATTGTTGCTTTGACCATGGTAAGGGACGAAAAGAGACATGCATGTTAATGGCTGTAGGACAGTCATTTCTAACCTTCCTAGGTAATATAATAATAATATGCCATTTAGCAGACGCTTTTATCCAAAGCGACGTACAGTCATGCGTGCATACATTTTTGTGTATGGGTGGTCCCGGGGATCGAACACACTACCTTGGCGTTACAAGCGCCGTGCTCTACCAGCTGAGCTACAGAGGACCATCCTTACATTTACAGAGTTCATGCCCGTTTTGTGTTGAATTGAGTATAATTAATTTTCAGTAAACGTTCTAGTTATGTTGACCTTTGACCTTGTAGCATATGTTTCCAAGAATGTGTAATAGAAAAAAAGTTCCTGATTTGGATATCTCTTCCGATTTCCCCCAGCTCATCATGAGTGGTTGCTGAGCGATCCGGTGGACATTCTGCCTTTCCTGTTGCTGCCTCTCGCTGGGCCCGAGGAACTGTCTGATGAGGAGAATGAAGGTAAGGATGACATCACACAACACCATGGCAACAAGTTTCTCATCTCCCTGTAGAACAGACAGCATGGCATATACTGTACCAGGCACTGTGATTTCAGATGTTCCAACAGTCCTTAAATACATCCTCGGGCCCTAAGGAGGAGGGTGAAGTTGCCCCTAGACCAGTGGTATTCAACCTTTTTTTTCTAGTTAGTAGACACTGATATAACAGGTTAGTTAGTAGACACTGATATAACAGGTTAGTTAGTAGACACTGATATAACAGGTTAGTTAGTAGACACTGATATAACAGGTTAGTTAGTAGACACTGATATAACAGGTTAGTTAGTAGACACTGATATAACAGGTTAGTTAGTAGACACTGATATAACAGGTTAGTTAGTAGACACTGATATAACAGGTTAGTTAGTAGACACTGATATAACAGGTTAGTTAGTAGACACTGATATAACAGGTTAGTTAGTAGACACTGATATAACAGGTTAGTTAGTAGACACTGATATAACGGGTTAGTTAGTAGACACTGATATAACGGGTTAGTTAGTAGACACTGATATAACGGGTTAGTTAGTAGACACTGATATAACGGGTTAGTTAGTAGACACTGATATAACAGGTTAGTTAGTAGACACTGATATAACAGGTTAGTTAGTAGACACTGATATAACAGGTTAGTTAGTAGACACTGATATAACAGGTTAGTTAGTAGACACTGATATAACAGGTTAGTTAGTAGACACTGATATAACAGGTTAGTTAGTAGACACTGATATAACAGGTTAGTTAGTAGACACTGATATAACAGGTTAGTTAGTAGACACTGATATAACAGGTTAGTTAGTAGACACTGATATAACAGGTTAGTTAGTAGATACTGATATAACAGGTTAGTTAGTAGACACTGATATAACAGGTTAGTTAGTAGACACTGATATAACAGGTTAGTTAGTAGACACTGATATAACAGGTTAGTTAGTAGACACTGATATAACAGGTTAGTTAGTAGACACTGATATAACAGGTTAGTTAGTAGACACTGATATAACAGGTTAGTTAGTAGACACTGATATAACAGGTTAGTTAGTAGACACTTACATAACCGGTTAGTTAGTAGACACTGATATAACAGGTTAGTTAGTAGACACTGATATAACAGGTTAGTTAGTAGACACTGATATAACAGGTTAGTTAGTAGACACTGATATAACAGGTTAGTTAGTAGACACTGATATAACAGGTTAGTTAGTAGACACTGATATAACAGGTTAGTTAGTAGACACTGATATAACAGGTTAGTTAGTAGACACTGATAACAGGTTAGTTAGTAGACACTGATATAACAGGTTAGTTAGTAGACACTGATATAACAGGTTAGTTAGTAGACACTGATATAACAGGTTAGTTAGTAGACACTGATATAACAGGTTAGTTAGTAGACACTGATATAACAGGTTAGTTAGTAGACACTGATATAACAGGTTAGTTAGTAGACACTGATATAACAGGTTAGTTAGTAGACACTGATATAACAGGTTAGTTAGTAGACACTGATATAACAGGTTAGTTAGTAGACACTGATATAACAGGTTAGTTAGTAGACACTGACATAACAGGTTAGTTAGTAGACACTGATATAACAGGTTAGTTAGTAGACACTATAACAGGTTAGTTAGTAGACACTGATATAACAGGTTAGTTAGTAGACACTGACATAACAGGTTAGTTAGTATACACTGATATAACAGGTTAGTTAGTAGACACTGATATAACAGGTTAGTTAGTAGACACTGATATAACAGGTTAGTTAGTAGACACTGATATAACAGGTTAGTTAGTAGACACTGATATAACAGGTTAGTTAGTAGACAGGTTAGAGCAGTGATACTCAAACTTTTTCAGCGGGAACCCCAATTTTGGGGGGGGGCTGAATTTCTGGGGACCCTATTTTTTCCCCAAGAATTTATTGCGATCCCACCAAATCTAATGACAACCTTAAAATCATATAATTTTTACATCAACAAATGACCTTCAATTTATTAAATTTTTATCTCTTATCAAAATGAAAAGAAACCAATAAATACATTTACTCAATACAATTTTATTTCAAATTGTCTTTCTCAAAAACGTTTGTACATTTTCTGTCCTTGAGCTGTTCTTGTCTATTAATGTTCTGTATTATGTCATGTTTTGTGTGGACCCCAGGAAGAGTAGCTGGTGCTTTCGCAACAGCTAATGGGGATCCTAACTACCAAAATAAGTATATTGTCCCATACAATAATCTGTACTCTTAATGTATTGTCCCCCCTCCTCCCCCAAAACATTTTGGTGACCCCACTGCAGTTCCCCCGACTTTGAGTCAGTTGGACATTTTACCCACTAATGATTAGGATTCAGAGCTCATTCCTATTCCCAGCCACAACAGGAAATCATTGTACTTGTGGCATGAGCATGTCTGCTGCAGTTGCCCGCTCCTCCATAGGGCGCAATGTGTTTGTTCTGTGCAGGTGGAATTTCAAGGCACAGTGTATTTGCCCCCCCCCCCCCCCCTTGTGCATGGAGAGTTGATCAAATTCACATCATGATAACGTCAGAGGGACGCAAATGGAAACTGTTGAAGATCCTTCCAAGGAAGTTGTGAATTTGTGCTTTACTCAGCCCGGGTTCAACTTCAAAGGCGGTGGTCACGTAAAAATAGTTAAACATTTTCATTTGTTTTTATGTTTTATAGTCTTGTGGCACATGGCCACGTTAACCAGTCTTTATAGAAGGGTACACAGCCTGAGACGCTGGAGAAGAGTTAATAAAGAGATGGTGGGCGTCACAAGGCCCACAGTTTGTACTGTGAACAACATGCATTGATTAAAACACTTTAACTCATTGATATAGCCTACTGCTAAGTAATACAGTAAGATATCTGCATTAGAAATGTAGCCTAATACTCATGGTACATTTATTCCTATTCAATGAAGGGTTACCTGTCGATCTCCAGTACTTACCAGAGGACAAGCAAAGAGAGGAGGATCCCGACATTCGCAAGATGCTCATTGAGACCCTGATACTGGTTGGTGTCACCTGGAGTCAATACCATGCCATGCTTCCACCAACACTTCAAATCAAAGCTTATTGGTCGCGTTCACAGATTTGCAGATGTTATCGCAGGTGCAGCGAAATGCTTTGTTTCTAGCTCCAACACTTAACCATCTTTGTCACTAAACCAGAAAAGCTCAGTTTCTGTACAATCCAATCTGTTTTTAACAGCTGGAAATACTCCTAACTTGACGTTTTCTCTTGATGCACCCAGCTGACGGCTACCAAAGTGGGCCGGCAGATTCTGAAGGCCAAGAACACCTACGCCATCATGAGGGAGTTCCACAACTGGGAAAAGGAACCTCACGTGGCCGCTGCTTGCGAGAAGCTTATACAGGTAAACTACGAATATACACTGAGTATACCAAACATTAGGAACACCTTCCTAATATTGAATTGCACCCCCCTTGCCCTAAGAATAGCCTCAATTCGTCTGAGCATGGACTCTACAAGGTGTCAAGCAGGGATGCTGGCCAATGTTGACTCCAATGCTTCTCACAGTTGTGTCAAGTTGGCTGGATGTCCTTTGGTTGGTGGACCATTCTTGATACACACGGGAAACTGTTGAGCGTGAAAAACCCAGCAGCATTGCAGTTCTTGACACAAACCGGTGTGCCTGGCACCTACTACCATACCCCGTTCAAAGGCACTTAAATATTTTGTCTTGCCCATTCACCCTCTGAATAGCACACATACACAATCCATGTCTCAGTTGTCTCAAGGCTTAAACATCCTTACATTTACGTCATTTAGCAGACACTCTTATCCAGAGCGACTTACAAATTGGTGCATTCACCTTATGATAGCCAGTGGGACAACCAATCTTATTTTTTAGAGTATATTTATAAATGTTTCCTAATCATGTTTTTTTTTTTTGGGGGGGGGGGGGTAGAGGTAGAATGATTACTTTTGTACTATCCCAGGTATTCCTTAGAGGTAGGGTTTCCATCCTGCTTTAACCTGTCTCCTCCCCTTCATCTACACTGATTGAAGTGGATTTAACAAAGGAGCTACAGTGTAGCTCAGTTGGTAGAGCATGGCGTTTGCAACGCCAGGGTTGTGGGTTTGTTTCCCACGGGGGACCAGTATGAAAAAAATAAAATAAAATTATGCACTCACTAACTGTAAGTCGCTCTGGATAAGAGCGTCTGCTAAATGACTAAAAAAAATAACAAGGGACATCAATAAGGGATCATAGCTTTCACCTGGTCAGTCGGTCATGGAAAGAGCAGGTGTCCTTAATGTTTTGTATACTCAGTGTATAATTTATAGTAATTTTAATGTGTGTTAGGTTTGTACTAAGATCAACAAACGGTTTCCGTAATTCTGAGGTCTGCAGTCAGGGTTTAGGTTTACCCTAGTAAATCAACCCAGAGCAACCTCATGGTGAGCAGCTGCTGTGGTATTCACAAGCAAGTCCAGATTTTCCAGCTGTCGTCATGGCACCTTGGTAACCAGTACATTCAGGAATTGCATGGCTTCTTGTTGTGCTTGGTAAGACACCCCAGTCTACAACGCCAATCAATCTCATGACATCTCAATACTCTCGAGTGCTGAAATTTGCAGCAGCGACTGACTGAGAAAATTGAGTTTGCATCCCAAATGGCACCCTAGTCCCTACATAGTGCACTACTTTTAACCAGTGCCCTATGGGCCTTGGTCAAAAGTAGTGCATTATAGGCGTCCATTTAGGACACAGACAGGATGTTCTGATTGGCTGGAAAAAGCTTCCACTGTTCCTTCCCTGCATAGTGCCTGCTCTGCGGTGGCAGTCTGGTAGTGGGGAACGACTGAGTGGAAAAGGTGGCAGTCTGGTAGTGGGGAACGACTGAGTGGAAAAGATGTTACTCAGTCTCGGATGAAACCCCCTGATACACTCCATAACAGCTAGGAGATCCCTTTTGAGTTCTGGTCCAGAAGCACGAGTTCAGTCTTTAGCTACCCAGACAGTTTAATCACAGTCATAAAGCATATAAATCTAGCGAGTTGAAATCCGAGCATTATATTTATCTAAGACTAATGGTATTTTTATGCTGAATCTTGCGGATAACAAGGCTGTAACATTTTATCATATTACTTAAAAAGCCCTCTTTTTCCACTTTTTCGTACATTTTCTGGAGTACGTCCTGATGCCGTTTTGACGTTTCTTGAGCTAATTCGTTGTCAATTCCAGTCTGCAGTAATGTTGAGGATGTCATTGAAATATTGTCTCTACTGTTTTTCACTTAAAGTAGCCAAAATGCTGGATCGCAAGTTCTTAATTCCAGGGAATACCAGACAGCTTTCGACTGAGAATAAGGGTCAAGCTGTTGTTAATGTTTGCCACCAGCATTGATGTATCCTTTTTTTGTGTGTGTGTGTCTCTCTCTCTCTGCCAGGTGCTGATCGGGGACGAGCCGGAGCCAGGCATGGAGAACCTGTTGGAGGTGGAGATTCCTGAGGACGTGGAGGTGAAGCTCAAAGACATGGATGCCCAGGAGCAGGAGCAGTTGGAGAAGGACCAGGAAGATCTGTTGAATCCAGACAAGCCCCAGCAGTGTGCTGGCATAGTGAGGATGATGTAGCAAGGAGGTCTTTTCTACATTTCATCTGAGCCACCATTTGATGAACAATGGAACCAAACCAACTGCTGACTGGAATGAACAGAAGATTATTCTCACCATCACAACAACAAACTGCATGCAAACAGGAGTCGGGAAGGACTGTGTTGTATTTTCACGTCATGTAAATTCAGACGACAAAAGTCAAGTATCCATTAAAATCATCTCATTTTATTTTTAAAGAAAAGAGTCTGTGCTTGATTTTTTTCTTCTTCTGTAGAATCACATTTGAGCCCATAGTTGTCCATGGTAACATAATCCATGGTTAGCAGCCCCCTAGGTTAGTACCCAGGAGTAGGAATCCTCAGGCTGCTTGGGGCAGCTGCTCCTGTCAGCCAGTTTACCTGAGACTCTGGTCCTTATGGGCCGAGCCGGGCTTCCTGAAGTTAGGTAGGTTGTGGAAGGGCTTGGGGGTGAAGGGCGGGCGGGGCCGGGTCACAAAGAGGCGTTTGGAGTTGGTGCTCTGGATCTGAGTGGGTCTCAAAAGGAGCCGACAGGTGGAGACCGAGGGGGGCTTGGGGCAGGGCGGCTCCTCTCTCTTCTCCTGTGGAGGTTCACGGCGATGGCAGCCTGCGCTGCTGGCCCCGGGGCGATAGTGGTGGTGGGGGACCGCTACAGTCCGGTGGGGCCTCTCAGGCAGACTTGTGTGGCTGTGTCTGAAGGATGGATGGGTGGGGGTGCCAGGGCCCAAGTGCCAGGAGCGGCCTGTTACACATCCAGTGGGCTCTGTATTTCAACATGCCAGGTAGACTGAGGTTATAACAGTTTATAAGCTGGTTTAAATAGACTATGTACAATAGGCTACATACTGCTAGATATCCACGTTACAGGATGTATAACAGTTCTTTACAGAAATGTCATGCCATCTAAATAATAATACGTTAACATGCTTGAAGTAATGAACCAAACTAAGACCATGTGCCCGTTCCAAATGGGACCCTATTCCCTATATAGTGCACTACTTTTGACCAGAGCCCATAAGAAAGTAGTGCACTGTATAGGAAATAGGGTGCCATTTATGGAGGGACATCTCACCATCTTTAAGCTTCTTGTCCAGGGCTTTATTCTTGTTGGGGATGTCACTCTTGGTGGCACGGAGCTTGTTGAGCAGGCCGGTCATGGAGGGCATCATCCACTGGTGTGTGTTGACCTGGGCCAGGGGCAGGCGGGCTGGGGGCTGCCATTGTAACAGCTTCTTAATCAGGTCCTGGCAGCCTGGAGGGGCACAGACAGCCAGGGGACAGTAGGACTACAGCCAGGGGACATTAGGACTACAGCCAGGGGACATTAGGACTACAGCCAGGGGACATTAGGACGACAACCTGGGGACATTAGGACGACATTAGGACTACAGCCAGGGGACATTAGGACTACAACCTGGGGACATTAGGACTACAGCCAGGGGACATTAGGACTACAGCCTGGGGACATTAGGACTACAGCCTGGGGACATTAGGACTACAGCCAGGGGACATTAGGACTACAACCAGGGGACATTATGACTACAACCAGGGGACATTAGGACTACAGCCAGGGGACATTAGGACTAGAGCCAGGGGACATTAGGACTAGAGCCAGGGGACATTAGGACTACAACCAGGGGACATTAGGACTAGAGCCTGGGGACATTAGGACTACAGCCTGGGGACATTAGGACTACAGCCAGGGGACATTAGGACGACAACCTGGGGACATTAGGACGACATTAGGACTACAGCCAGGGGACATTAGGACTACAACCTGGGGACATTAGGACTACAGCCAGGGGACATTAGGACTACAGCCTGGGGACATTAGGACTACAGCCTGGGGACATTAGGACTACAGCCAGGGGACATTAGGACTACAACCAGGGGACATTATGACTACAACCAGGGGACATTAGGACTACAGCCAGGGGACATTAGGACTAGAGCCAGGGGACATTAGGACTAGAGCCAGGGGACATTAGGACTACAACCAGGGGACATTAGGACTAGAGCCTGGGGACATTAGGACTACAGCCTGGGGACATTAGGACTACAGCCAGGGGACATTAGGACGACAACCTGGGGACATTAGGACGACATTAGGACTACAGCCAGGGGACATTAGGACTACAACCTGGGGACATTAGGACTACAGCCAGGGGACATTAGGACTACAGCCTGGGGACATTAGGACTACAGCCTGGGGACATTAGGACTACAGCCAGGGGACATTAGGACTACAACCAGGGGACATTATGACTACAACCAGGGGACATTAGGACTACAGCCAGGGGACATTAGGACTAGAGCCAGGGGACATTAGGACTAGAGCCAGGGGACATTAGGACTAGAGCCAGGGGACATTAGGACTACAACCAGGGGACATTAGGACTAGAGCCTGGGGACATTAGGACTACAGCCTGGGGACATTAGGACTACAGCCAGGGGACATTAGGACTAGAGCCTGGGGACAGTAGGACTACAGCCAGGGGACATTAGGACTACAGCCAGGGGACATTAGGACGACAACCTGGGGACATTAGGACGACATTAGGACTACAGCCAGGGGACATTAGGACTACAACCTGGGGACATTAGGACTACAGCCAGGGGACATTAGGACTACAGCCTGGGGACATTAGGACTACAGCCTGGGGACATTAGGACTACAGCCAGGGGACATTAGGACTACAACCAGGGGACATTATGACTACAACCAGGGGACATTAGGACTACAGCCAGGGGACATTAGGACTAGAGCCAGGGGACATTAGGACTAGAGCCAGGGGACATTAGGACTACAACCAGGGGACATTAGGACTAGAGCCTGGGGACATTAGGACTAGAGCCAGGGGACATTAGGACTACAACCAGGGGACATTAGGACTAGAGCCTGGGGACAGTAGGACTACAGCCAGGGGACATTAGGACTACAGCCAGGGGACATTAGGACGACAACCTGGGGACATTAGGACGACATTAGGACTACAGCCAGGGGACATTAGGACTACAACCTGGGGACATTAGGACTACAGCCAGGGGACATTAGGACTACAGCCTGGGGACATTAGGACTACAGCCTGGGGACATTAGGACTACAGCCAGGGGACATTAGGACTACAACCAGGGGACATTATGACTACAACCAGGGGACATTAGGACTACAGCCAGGGGACATTAGGACTAGAGCCAGGGGACATTAGGACTAGAGCCAGGGGACATTAGGACTACAACCAGGGGACATTAGGACTAGAGCCTGGGGACATTAGGACTACAGCCAGGGGACATTAGGACTACAGCCAGGGGACATTAGGACTACAGCCTGGGGACATTAGGACTACAGCCTGGGGACATTAGGACTACAGCCAGGGGACATTAGGACTACAACCAGGGGACATTATGACTACAACCAGGGGACATTAGGACTACAGCCAGGGGACATTAGGACTAGAGCCAGGGGACATTAGGACTAGAGCCAGGGGACATTAGGACTACAACCAGGGGACATTAGGACTAGAGCCTGGGGACATTAGGACTACAGCCTGGGGACATTAGGACTACAGCCAGGGGACATTAGGACTACAGCCTGGGGACATTAGGACTAGAGCCAGGGGACATTAGGACTAGAGCCTGGGGACATTAGGACTACAGCCAGGGGACATTAGGACTACAGCCAGGGGACATTAGGACTACAGCCTGGGGACATTAGGACTACAGCCTGGGGACATTAGGACTACAGCCAGGGGACATTAGGACTACAACCAGGGGACATTATGACTACAACCAGGGGACATTAGGACTACAGCCAGGGGACATTAGGACTAGAGCCAGGGGACATTAGGACTAGAGCCAGGGGACATTAGGACTACAACCAGGGGACATTAGGACTAGAGCCTGGGGACATTAGGACTACAGCCTGGGGACATTAGGACTACAGCCAGGGGACATTAGGACTACAGCCTGGGGACATTAGGACTAGAGCCAGGGGACATTAGGACTAGAGCCTGGGGACATTAGGACTACAGCCTGGGGACATTAGGACTAGAGCCAGGGGACATTAGGACTAGAGCCAGGGGACATTAGGACGACAACCTGGGGACATTAGGACGACATTAGGACTACAGCCAGGGGACATTAGGACTACAACCTGGGGACATTAGGACTACAGCCAGGGGACATTAGGACTACAGCCTGGGGACATTAGGACTACAGCCTGGGGACATTAGGACTACAGCCAGGGGACATTAGGACTACAACCAGGGGACATTATGACTACAACCAGGGGACATTAGGACTACAGCCAGGGGACATTAGGACTAGAGCCAGGGGACATTAGGACTAGAGCCAGGGGACATTAGGACTACAACCAGGGGACATTAGGACTAGAGCCTGGGGACATTAGGACTAGAGCCAGGGGACATTAGGACTACAACCAGGGGACATTAGGACTAGAACCTGGGGACAGTAGGACTACAGCCAGGGGACATTAGGACTACAGCCAGGGGACATTAGGACGACAACCTGGGGACATTAGGACGACATTAGGACTACAGCCAGGGGACATTAGGACTACAACCTGGGGACATTAGGACTACAGCCAGGGGACATTAGGACTACAGCCTGGGGACATTAGGACTACAGCCTGGGGACATTAGGACTACAGCCAGGGGACATTAGGACTACAACCAGGGGACATTATGACTACAACCAGGGGACATTAGGACTACAGCCAGGGGACATTAGGACTAGAGCCAGGGGACATTAGGACTAGAGCCAGGGGACATTAGGACTACAACCAGGGGACATTAGGACTAGAGCCTGGGGACATTAGGACTACAGCCTGGGGACATTAGGACTACAGCCAGGGGACATTAGGACTACAGCCTGGGGACATTAGGACTAGAGCCAGGGGACATTAGGACTAGAGCCTGGGGACATTATGACTACAGCCAGGGGACATTAGGACTACAGCCAGGGGACATTAGGACTACAGCCTGGGGACATTAGGACTACAGCCTGGGGACATTAGGACTACAGCCTGGGGACATTAGGACTACAACCAGGGGACATTATGACTACAACCAGGGGACATTAGGACTACAGCCAGGGGACATTAGGACTAGAGCCAGGGGACATTAGGACTAGAGCCAGGGGACATTAGGACTACAACCAGGGGACATTAGGACTAGAGCCTGGGGACATTAGGACTACAGCCTGGGGACATTAGGACTACAGCCAGGGGACATTAGGACTACAGCCTGGGGACATTAGGACTAGAGCCAGGGGACATTAGGACTAGAGCCTGGGGACATTAGGACTACAGCCTGGGGACATTAGGACTAGAGCCAGGGGACATTAGGACTAGAGCCAGGGGACATTAGGACTAGAGCCAGGGGACATTAGGACTACAGCCTGGGGACATTAGGACTAGAGCCTGGGGACATTAGGACTACAGCCTGGGGACATTAGGACTACAGCCTGGGGACATTAGGACTACAGCCTGGGGACATTAGGACTAAAGCCTGGGGACATTAGGACTAGAGCCTGGGGACATTAGGACTACAGCCTGGGGACATTAGGACTACAGCCTGGGGACATTAGGACTAGAGCCAGGGGACATTAGGACTAGAGCCAGGGGACATTAGGACTAGAGCCTGGGGACATTAGGACTAGAGCCTGGGGACATTAGGACTACAGCCTGGGGACATTAGGACTACAGCCTGGGGACTTTAGGACTACAGCCTGGGGACATTAGGACTAGAGCCAGGGGACATTAGGACTAGAGCCAGGGGACATTAGGACTACAGCCTGGGGACATTAGGACTAGAGCCTGGGGACATTAGGACTACAGCCTGGGGACATTAGGACTACAGCCTGGGGACATTAGGACTAGAGCCAGGGGACATTAGGACTAGAGCCTGGGGACATTAGGACTAGAGCCTGGGGACATTAGGACTAGAGCCTGGGGACATTAGGACTAGAGCCAGGGGACATTAGGACTAGAGCCTGGGGACATTAGGACTAGAGCCAGGGGACATTAGGACTAGAGCCTGGGGACATTAGGACTACAGCCTGGGGACATTAGGACTAGAGCCAGGGGACATTAGGACTACAGCCTGGGGACATTAGGACTAGAGCCTGGGGACATTAGGACTAGAGCCTGGGGACATTAGGACTACAGCCTGGGGACATTAGGACTACAGCTTTTTATGGCAAAGTAGTTATATTGACTTTAAATTAACGTCAACAAGTAAAGACAGGCTCACGTCCAACAAAAATAATCGCTTTTCTTTTCACTTTACATCACCACCGTTCTATAATAATTATACAAATGTATAATTTCAGTAATTGATGACGGCATTCATATTTTTTATTTTTTTCAAGCTGGGCTGAAGCTAATTTGGGTGCGCTTTCTTTCCAAGGCATTCGTAGTGGTGGAATGGAGAAGTGGGCTTCAGGACCAGATAAGTGTTTAAAAAAAATTCTAATAAACATTTTACAGACCAGGGCTCGTGTCCAAAAAGCATCTCAAAGTAAGAGTGCTGTTCTAGGATCTGTTTGGCTTTCTAAATCTTTAAGGAATACGATTACTTAGACAGGGCGGACCTGATCGCAGAGCAGCACTCCTACACCGGGATGCTTTATGGATATGGCCCTTGTTGATTACTGGCAGAATACCTAGGGAAACTGGCTGGTGGAACGGCAGCTCTTTCCTGATGAGTTGGACCAGTTTGCGGGGGTGCTTCTCATGGTAGGGCAGCTTCCCTGTGACCATGGCATATAGAATCACCCCTCTGGACACGGAGAGAAGACACATGAGGCCAACTAACTTACAGTAACCAGACAAGAGAACACAGTTGTGTTCAAAACTATGACAGTGATATGTGATGCCCCCTTACCAGCCCTTAACCAACAATGCATTTATTATTATTATTATTATTATTATTATTATTAATAATTTTTAATAATAAAAGCAAATAACTAAAGAACAGCAGTAAAATAACAGTAGACATCATTGGAGGATACTAATTTAGCTATTTAATGAAGTGTGACACTTGTCGAAGCTGTGTCCCAAATGGTCCCCTATTCCTTATATAGTCCACTACTTTTGACAAGAGCCCTATAGGCCCTGGATAAAAGTAGTGTTCTATATAGGGAATAGGGGACCATTTGAGAAGCAATCTCTGATGACTCACAGGCTCCACAGGTCAGCTTGTTCTCCGTTGTACTTGCGAGACAGCAGGATCTCTGGGGCAGTGTAGGCCACCGAGCCACAGAACGTGTTCATCAAAGCACTCCTGTCTGTGTAGTGGTTGGCAAAGCCAAAGTCTGCCAGGCACAGCACAAATAGCACACACACACACACACACACACACACAGAGTCAGTGATACACATGGTTTACTATACAATTGATTAAAAAACACTGTCTGGTGAGATGGGTAGGGGAGTTCATGGTTATTTTACCAGTCAATTTCACAAATCCTTGCTCATCCAAAAGTATGTTTTCACATTTCAGGTCTCTGGAAAGGAATAGGAAATACATTAAAAAGACAGGTGTTGCAAGTCATGGTGACTGCAAGAAATATTGAAATTACCTCTGTGAGTAATCTGGGTGTGGCAGGCAGCAACAGTGCTTGATTACCTGTGTTTGGTTGCTGTGGTATTACCTGTGTTTGGTTGCTATGGTATTACCTGTGTTTGGTTGCTGTGGTGTTACCTGTGTTTGGTTGCTGTGGTATTACCCGTGTTTGGTTGCTGTGGTATTACTTGTGTTTGGTTGCTGTGGTATTACCTGTGTTTGGTTGCTGTGGTATTACCTGTGTTTGGCTGCTATGGTATTACCTGTGTTTGGTTGCTGTGGTATTACCTGTGTTTGGTTGCTGTGGTATTACCCGTGTTTGGTTGCTGTGGTATTACCCGTGTTTGGTTGCTGTGGTATTACCCGTATTTGGTTGCTATTGTATTACCTGTGTTTTGTTGCTATGGTTTTACCTGTGTTTTGTTGCTATGGTATTACCTGTGTTTGGTTGCTGTGGTATTACCTGTGTTTGGTTGCTATGGTATTACCTGTGTTTGGTTGCTGTGGTATTACCCGTGTTTGGTTGCTGTGGTATTACTTGTGTTTTTTTGCTATGGTATTACCTGTGTTTGGTTGCTATGGTATTACCTGTGTTTGGTTGCTATGGTATTACCTGTGTTTGGTTGCTGTGGTATTACCTGTGTTTGGTTGCTGTGGTATTACCCGTGTTTGGTTGCTGTGGTATTACCCGTGTTTGGTTGCTGTGGTATTACCCGTATTTGGTTGCTATTGTATTACCTGTGTTTTGTTGCTATGGTTTTACCTGTGTTTTGTTGCTATGGTATTACCTGTGTTTGGTTGCTGTGGTATTACCTGTGTTTGGTTGCTGTTGTGTTACCTACAGTTGAAGTCGGAAGTTTACATACACCTTAGCTCAATTAGTATTTGGTAGCATTGCCTTTAAATTGATTAACTTGGGTCAAACATTTCGGGTAGCCTTCCACCAGCTTCCCACAATAAGTTGGGTGAATTTTGGCCCATTCCTCCTGACAGAGCTGGTGTAACTGAGTCTGGTTTGTAGGCCTCCTTGCTCGCACACACTTTTTTTTCCAGTTCTGCCCACAAATGTTCTATAGGATTGAGGTCAGGGCTCTGTGATGGCCACTCCAATACCTTGACTTTGTTGTCCTTAAGCCATTTTGCCACAACTTTGGAAGTATGCTTGGGGTCATTGTCCATTTGGAAGACCCATTTGCGACCAAGCTTTAACTTCCTGACTGATGTCTTGAGATGTTGCTTCAATATATCCTCATAATTTTCCTTCCTCATGATGCCATCTATTTTGTGAAGTGCACCAGTCCCTCCTGCAGCAAAGCACCCCCACAGCATGATGCTGCCACGCCTGTGCTTCACGGTTGGGATGGTGTTCTTCGGCTTGCAAGCGACCCCCTTTTTCCTCCAAACATTACGATGGTCATTATGGCCAAACAGTTCTATTTTTGTTTCGTCAGACCAGAGGACATTTCTCCAAAAAGTACGATCTTTGTCCCCATGTGCAGTTGCAAACCATAGTCTGGCTTTTTATGGCGGTTTTGGAGCAGTGGCTTCTTCCTTGCTGAGCAGCCTTTCAGGTTGTCGATATAGGACTCGTTTTACTGTGGATATATATACTTTTGTACCTGTTTCCTCCAGCATCTTCACAAGGTCCTTTGCTGTTGTTCTGGGATTGATTTGCACTTTTCGCACCAAAGTACGTTCATCTCTAGGAGACAGAACCCGTCTCCTTCCTGAGCGGTATGACGGCTGCATGCTCCCATGGTGTTTAAACTTGTGTACTATTGTTTGTACAGATGAACGTGGTACCTTCAGGCGTTTGGAAATTGCTCCCAAGGATGAACCAGACTTGTGGAGGTCTACAATTTTTTTTCTGAGGTCTTGGCTGATTTCTTTTGATTTTCCCATGATGTCAAGCAAAGAGGCACTGAGTTTGAAGGTAGGCCTTGAAATGGCCCACTGGAATTGTGATACAGTGAGTTATAAGTGAAATAATCTGTCTGTAAACAATTGTTGGAAAAATTACTTGTGTCATGCACAAAGTAGATGTCCTAACCGACTTGCCAAAACTATAGTTTGTTAACAAGAAATGTGTGGAGTGGTTGAAAAACAAGTTTTAATGACTCCAACCTAAGTGAATGTAAACTTCCAACTTCAACTGTATGTATGATTGCTGTGGTATTTCCTGTGTTTGGTTGCTGTGGTATTTCCTGTGTTTGGTTGCTGTAGTAATACCTGTAAACTACAATATGTGATTGTTGTGGTTTTACTCGACAACATATGATGCTGTTGGCATTACCTGTGATTTTGCAGATATGGAATCAGATTGTTGCAGCAACAGCAGTGAGGTGTTACCTGTGTACTACGTGGTTGTTATGGCAGACAGTGAGGTGTTACCTGTGTACTACGTGGTTGTTATGACAGACAGTGAGGTGTTACCTGTGTACTATGTGGTTGTTATGGCAGACAGTGAGGTGTTACCTGTGTACTATGTGGTTGTTATGACAGACAGTGAGGTGTTACCTGTGTACTATGTGGTTGTTATGACAGACAGTGAGGTGTTACCTGTGTACTATGTGGTTGTTATGACAGACAGTGAGGTGTTACCTGTGTACTACGTGGTTGTTATGGCAGACAGTGAGGTGTTACCTGTGTACTATGTGGTTGTTATGGCAGACAGTGAGGTGTTACCTGTGTACTATGTGGTTGTTATGACAGTGAGGTGTTACCTGTGTACTATGTGGTTGTTATGGCAGACAGTGGGTGTTACCTGTGTACTATGTGGTTGTTATGACAGACAGTGAGGTGTTACCTGTGTACTATGTGGTTGTTATGGCAGACAGTGAGGTGTTACCTGTGTACTATGTGGTTGTTATGGCAGACAGTGAGGTGTTACCTGTGTACTACGTGGTTGTTATGGCAGACAGTGAGGTGTTACCTGTGTACTATGTGGTTGTTATGACAGACAGTGAGGTGTTACCTGTGTACTATGTGGTTGTTATGACAGTGAGGTGTTACCTGTGTACTACGTGGTTGTTATGGCAGACAGTGAGGTGTTACCTGTGTACTCTGTGGTTGTTATGGCAGTGAGGTGTTACCTGTGTACTATGTGGTTGTTATGACAGTGCATGACGGCGTTGACTATCTGTTTGAATAGCCTGCGAGCCTCCTCTTCACTGAGGCCCGGACTGCCCTTGCTATGGGACACGGCGTTGATGTGTTCTAGAAGGTCTCCGCTCAGAGCCAGCTCCAGAATCAGATAGAACCGCTTCAGTGAACGGAACATGTCATACAGCTGGACCTGTTCAAAGTAGAGTACCCACCATATTAATAGAATACAATCAGTAACTCTGGATCCATTTAGGTGTCTAAGCGCCAGTTTCCTGGATCCAGATTTAGCTAAAAACCATGTTCAATGGAGGTGCTTTTTATTCTAGGAGTAGTCATAGTCTGGGAAACTAGCTCTATATTTGTTTGCGTATATCAAAGAAGAAATGTGTTTGTACCCTAACAACACTCACCACCCCTGGGTGTCTGTACGTGTTTGGTGTTTGTACCCTAACAACACTCACCACCCCTGGGTGTCTGTACGTGTTTGGTGTTTGTACCCTAACAACACTCACCACCCCTGGGTGTCTGTACGTGTTTGGTGTTTGTACCTTAACAACACTCACCACCCCTGGGTGTCTGTACGTGTTTGGTGTTTGTACCCTAACAACACTCACCACCCCTGGGTGTCTGTACGTGTTTGGTGTTTGTACCTTAACAACACTCACCACTCCTGGGTGTCTGTACGTGTTTGGTGATTGTACCCTAACAACACTCACCACCCCTGGGTGTCTGTACGTGTTTGGTGATTGTACCCTAACAACACTCACCACCCCTGGGTGTCTGTACGTGTTTGGTGTTTGTACCTTAACAACACTCACCACCCCTGGGTGTCTGTACGTGTTTGGTGTTTGTACCCTAACAACACTCACCACCCCTGGGTGTCTGTACGTGTTTGGTGTTTGACCTTAACAACACTCACCACCCCTGGGTGTCTGTACGTGTTTGGTGTTTGTACCTTAACAACACTCACCACCCCTGGGTGTCTGTACGTGTTTGGTGATTGTACCCTAACAACACTCACCACCCCTGGGTGTCTGTACGTGTTTGGTGTTTGTACCTTAACAACACTCACCACCCCTGGGTGTCTGTACGTGTTTGGTGTTTGTACCTTAACAACACTCACCACCCCTGGGTGTCTGTACGTGTTTGGTGTTTGTACCTTAACAACACTCACCACCCCTGGGTGTCTGTACGTGTTTGGTGTTTGTACCCTAACAACACTCACCACCCCTGGGTGTCTGTACGTGTTTGGACCTTAACAACACTCACCACCCCTGGGTGTCTGTACGTGTTTGGTGTTTGTACCTTAACAACACTCACCACCCCTGGGTGTCTGTACGTGGCGTTCAGAGCATATATCTCTCTGTGCACAAACTTCTTAGAGTATTCTGGGGGAGCCTCGTTGATAGAGATGATTTTGATGGCCACCTGAAAAATGAATGGTTGTAGGGCTGAATGTCCTCATCCACACAGTTCACAAAAACTACAACAATGTTATCAAAGTGTGACTGCAGTGCTAGTCATAGTGAGATACTATTGTTTTGAAATATATCCAGCAAATATGGACATACGGTCTGGCTAAAAGAAAAAAGAAAAACAAATCAATAAGTGGGTACATGTTATGGTCATTAAATTAAGTTTAGAATGAATTCTTTATGATTTTTACCATGGTAACAAATACATTGCACTACCATATTGTGGTTCTTGCTCCTCAGGTCATTGGCCAACTTGTAGTTCTTGCTGATCTTATTTGGGGTAGCGTACCCCAGGTAGACCTTGGAGAAAGCACCTGTCCCAATCTTCTTGCCAGAGAGAAGGTAGCCATTCTCTCGACACTCTATGGTCCTCTCATTAAGCGACTTCCCAGAGTCCTTTACTCTCGTGCCAGTTGCACTCATACTAAAATAGATACCTTCAATCCGCTTCCTCTCCTAGTGGCTACATCTCCTTTCCTGTGCATCTCAGATTAAGCTCTCAGTCAAATGATTTGATGCATGACTGAGGTATTTGATATGTATCATTGTAATATTTAGCTGTAAGCATGCCCACACTCAAGGTGTGAACTTGCTGAAATGATGACAATGCATTTGGAACCTTCTCCATGGCAACATGAATGATACAGTACAAACAAATTCTAAAATAGAATTTTGAGGTTGTTCTCTTTGCTTCGACATGAATGGAATGGAACCATTTGCTGATAATCCATTGTTACAGGCTGGAGTGTAATATTTATTAGCTTATCATTATTTGCTCTAACTACAGTATTGTAATTAAGGCTATTACAGTGCATTCAAACAACATATTTTCCTTCCACTAATGATTTCATTCTCCTCCCCAAAAATGTTGCTAAATAGAGCGATGATTTAAAATGTGATGAATCAAAATGTCTGGCCAACAGGAGTGAGGGAGGACTCATTAGGAATGCATGACAAGGAAAACATGGGGCCACGTCCCAAATGGCACCCTATTCCCTATATAGGGAATAAGATCCCATTTGGGATGCAGCCTTGGCCCTGGCCCTGGCCCACATTAATATACAGGGCTGAAAACAATTAAGAGTATGAAATTGACTTAGTTATTCCTGCTGGAGAGGCCAATTTGAGGAAGAGACACTTCATAAGTTTAAATTATATATCAATAGCTCATGGTTCACCATCGAGGCCAATTTAGTTTCAGCACTGTATACTTGGGCCAGTTGAAATTAGCCTAGGAGAGATGGCTGTTCTGGCCAATGTGATGCTGCGGCCATAATGCATTAGCCTTTTATTTTGTATAACTGCTTAGATGAATACTGATGTGCATATGGCCTGGCCGATAGAAGAGAAAACTGTCAAGTAAAATGGAAAAGAAAATGAGGTGAGCAAACTACTTTCTCAGATTGTGTTTATTTAACATTCCGATGTCAAGACGCTATGCTATTTACAATTCTATGATATCTACAATGTACAGGTTTTTTTTACTGCTCTTGCTCACAATAACATTCACAGACTTAACAAAAAATGTTTTATTGTCACATACACCACATATGTGTAGTGAAATGTGTTTTTTTTACAGGGTCAGCCATAGTAGCACAGTGCCCCTGGAGCAAATTAGGGTTAAGTGCCTTGCTCAAGGGCACATCGACAGATTTGTATACCTTGTCGGCTCACGTATTCGAACCAGCAACTTTTTGGTTATTGGCCCAACGCTCTAACCGCTAGTCTACCTGCCGCCCAAGTATACTGACAAGTATATATACAAGTATACTGACAAGTATATATAGCCATAGCTTGTGGTATATCACCCTCTTGTGGACATCTATGAAGTGATTTTATCTTGCCAGTATGTACAGTGCCTTCAGAAAGTATTCACACCCTTTGACGTTTTACACATTTTGTTGTGTAACAAAGTGGGATTAAAATGGATTTAATTGTCATTTTTTTGTCAACGATCTACACAAACTACTCTGTAATGTCAAAGTGGAAAAAAGAAAAGAAAAAGAAAACACTAATAAATGTTGATTAGAGAAGTATTCAAGCCCCTGAATCAATACACTAATATATGTTGATTAGAGAAGTATTCAAGCCCCTGAGTCAATACACTAATATATGTTGATTAGAGAAGTATTCAAGCCCCTGAGTCAATACACTAATATATGTTGATTAGAGAAGTATTCAAGCCCCTGAGTCAAAACACTAATATATGTTGATTAGAGAAGTATTCAAGCCCCTGAGTCAAAACACTAATATATGTTGATTAGAGAAGTATTCAAGCCCCTGAGTCAATACACTAATATATGTTGATTAGAGAAGTATTCAAGCCCCTGAGTCAATACACTAATATATGTTGATTAGAGAAGTATTCAAGCCCCTGAGTCAAAACACTAATATATGTTGATTAGAGAAGTATTCAAGCCCCTGAGTCAATACACTAATATATGTTGATTAGAGAAGTATTCAAGCCCCTGAGTCAATACACTAATATATGTTGATTAGAGAAGTATTCAAGCCCCTGAGTCAAAACACTAATATATGTTGATTAGAGAAGTATTCAAGCCCCTGAGTCAATACACTAATATATGTTGATTAGAGAAGTATTCAAGCCCCTGAGTCAATACACTAATATATGTTGATTAGAGAAGTATTCAAGCCCCTGAGTCAAAACACTAATATATGTTGATTAGAGAAGTATTCAAGCCCCTGAGTCAAAACACTAATATATGTTGATTAGAGAAGTATTCAAGCCCCTGAGTCAATACACTAATATATGTTGATTAGAGAAGTATTCAAGCCCCTGAGTCAATACACTAATATATGTTGATTAGAGAAGTATTCAAGCCCCTGAGTCAAAACACTAATATATGTTGATTAGAGAAGTATTCAAGCCCCTGAGTCAATACACTAATATATGTTGATTAGAGAAGTATTCAAGCCCCTGAATCAATACACTAATATATGTTGATTAGAGAAGTATTCAAGCCCCTGAGTCAATACACTAATATATGTTGATTAGAGAAGTATTCAAGCCCCTGAATCAATACACTAATATATGTTGATTAGAGAAGTATTCAAGCCCCTGAGTCAAAACACTAATATATGTTGATTAGAGAAGTATTCAAGCCCCTGAGTCAATACACTAATATATATTGATTAGAGAAGTATTCAACCCCCTAAGTCAATACATGTTAGAATCACCTTTGGCAGTGATTACAGCTGTGAGTCTTTCTGGGTAAGTCTCTAAGAGCTTTGCACACCTAGATTTCACAATATTTGCACATTATTGTAACTAGGCCACTCAGGAACATTCAATGGTGTCTTGGTAAGCAACTCCAGTGTATATTTGGCCTTGTGTTTGAGGTTATTGTCCTGTTGAAAGGTGACTGTGTCTCCCAGTGTCTGTTGGAAAGCAGACTGAACCAGGTTTTCCTCTAGGATTTTGCCTGTGCTTAGCTCTATTCCGTTTCTTTTTATCCTTGCCATCACTAGTCCTTGCCGATGACTAGCATACCCATAACATGACGCAGCCACCACCGTGCTTGAAAATATGAAAAGTGGTACTTCGTGATGTGTTGTGTTGGATTTGCCCCAAACATAATGCTTTGTATTCTGGACATGAAGTTAATTTCTTTGCCACATTTTTTGCAGTTTTACTTTAGTGCCTTATTGCAAACAGTATGCATGTTTTGAAATATTTTTATTCTGTACAAGTGTCCGTCCTTCTTTTCACTCTGTCAATTAGGTTAGTATTGTGGAGTAACTACAATGTTGATCCATCCTCAGTTTTCTCCTATCACAGCCATTAAACTCGAACTGTTTTAATGTCACCATTGGCCTCATGGTGAAATCTCTGAGCGTTTTCCTTCCTCTTCAGCAACTGAGTTAGGAAGGACGCCTGTATCTTTGAAGTGACTGGGTATATTTAAACACCATCCAAAGTGTAATTAATAACTTCACCATGCTCAAAGGGATATTCAATAGTCTGCTCTATTAAAATGTTTACCCATCTACCAAAAGGTGCCCTTCTTGCAAGGTATTGGAAAACCTCCCTGGTCTTTGTGGTTGAATCTGTGTTTGAAATTCACTGCTCGACTGATGGACCTTACAGATAATTGTATGTGTGGGGTACAGAGATGAGATAGTCAAGTTTCAAAAAACATAATTCCAACAAAATTTGACATTATGGGGTATTGTGTGTAAGCCAGTGACACAATCAAAATGTAAACAATTTTACATTCAGGCTGTAGAACAACAAAATGTTGTCAAGGGGTGTGAATACTTTCTGAAGGCACTGCAAATATTGCCCCCAGCTGCAAGCTTGAAAAAAAATAAACATTCCACCTGAGATATACTGTATGAAGGAAATTCATTTGAATAATATCAGCACGTTCTCCAGGTTCATGGAATCTACCTCAGAGGTCTATAATAGATAATACAGTGCTGCGCTTCCTCTCTAAAGTAAATATGGCCCCTATCATTGTGAAAACATTGATATTTCCACCTGGGCTTTACATGAGTACCAGAGGACTCTGAACACCTCAATCCTACTAGGGTCTCATCCGCAAGAGCGTAGGAGGTAGGGTTCGTCCCAAATGGCACCTTATTCCCTAGCGCTATGGAGGCCCTGGTCATAAGTAGTGCACTATATACGAAATAGGGTGCCATTTGAGACGCAACCGTGGACAAGGAAGTAGAGCGGCAACAATTGCTGATGCTCCAGATACTCAACTAGTCTCAAGGAGGCCAGTTTTATTGCTTTTTAAATCAGCACAAAAGTTTTCAGCTGTGCTAACATAATTGCAAAAGGGTTTTCTAATGATCAATTAGCCTTTTAAAATGATAAACTTGGATTAGCAAACACAATGTGCCATTGGAACACAGGACTGATGGTTGCTGATAATGGGCCTCTGTACGCCTATGTAGATATTCCATTAAAAATCAGCTGTTTCCAGCTACAATAGCCATTTACAACATTAACAATGTCTACACTGTATTTCTGATCAATTTGATGTTATTTTAATGGATAAAAAAATTGCTTTTCTTTCGAAAACAAGGACATTTCTAAGTGACCCCAAACTTTTGAACGGTAGTGTATATATATATATATATATATATATATATATATATATATATATATATATATATACACATATATATACACATATATATACACATATATATATATATACACATATACACAGTGGGGAGAACAAGTATTTGATACACTGCCGATTTTGCAGGTTTTCCTACTTACAAAGCATGTAGAGGTCTGTAATTTTTATCATAGGTACACTTGAACTATGAGATACGGAATCTAAAACAAAAATCCAGAAAATCACATTGTATCATTTTAAAGTAATTAATTTGCATTTTATTGCATGACATAATTATTTGATCACCTACCAACCAGTAAGAATTCCGGCTCTCACAGACCTGTTAGTTTTTCTTTAAGAAGCCCTCCTGTTCTCCACTCATTACCTGTATTGACTGCACCTGTTTGAACTTGTTACCTGTATAAAAGACACCTGTCCACACACTCAATCAAACAGACTCAAACCTCTCCACAATGGCCAAGACCAGAGAGCTGTGTAAGGACATCAGGGATAAAATTGTAGACCTGCACAAGGCTGGGATGGGCTACAGGACAATAGGCAAGCAGCTTGGTGAGAAGGCAACAACTGTTGGCGCAATTATTAGAAAATGGAAGAAGTTCAAGATGACGGTCAATCACCCTCGGTCTGGGGCTCCATGCAAGATCTCACCTCGTGGGGCATCAATGATCATGAGGAAGGTGAGGGATCAGCCCAGAACTACACGGCAGGACCTGGTCAATGACCTGAAGAGAGCTGGGACCACAGTCTCAAAGAAAACCATTAGTAACACACTACGCCGTCATGGATTAAAATCCTGCAGCGCACGCAAGGTCCCCCTGCTCAACCAGCGCATGTCCAGGCCCGTCTGAAGTTTGCCAATGACCATCTGGATGATCCAGAGGAGGAATGGGAGAAGGTCATGTGGTCTGATGAGACAAAAATAGAGCTTTTTGGTCTAAACTCCACTCGCCGTGTTTGGAGGAAGAAGAAGGATGAGTACAACCCAAGAACACCATCCCAACCGTGAAGCATGGAGGTGGAAACATCATTCTTTGGGGATGCTTTTCTGCAAAGGGGACAGGACGACTGCACCGTATTGAGGGGAGGATGGATGGGGCCATGTATCGCGAGATCTTGGCCAACAACCTCCTTCCTTCAGTAAGAGCATTGAAGATGGGTCGTGGCTGGGTCTTCCAGCATGACAACGACCTGAAACACACAGCCAGGGCAACTAAGGAGTGGCTCCGTAAGAAGCATCTCAAGGTCCTGGAGTGGCCTAGCCAGTCTCCAGACCTGAACCCAATAGAAAATCTTTGGAAGGAGCTGAAAGTCCGTATTGCCCAGCGACAGCCCCGAAACCTGAAGGATCTGGAGAAGGTCTGTATGGAGGAGTGGGCCAAAATCCCTGCTGCAGTGTGTGCAAACCTGGTCAAGACCTACAGGAAACGTATGATCTCTGTAATTGCAAACAAAGGTTTCTGTACCAAATATTAAGTTCTGCTTTTCTGATGTATCAAATACTTATGTCATGCAATAAAATGCAAATTAATTACTTAAAAATCATACAATGTGATTTTCTGGATATTTGTTTTAGATTTCGTCTCTCACAGTTGAAGTGTACCTATGATAAAAATGACAGACCTCTACATGCTTTGTAAGTAGGAAAACCTGCAAAATCGGCAGTGTATCAAATACTTGTTCTCCCCACTGTGTGTGTGTGTGTGTATATATATATATATATATATATATATATATATACACACACACATATATTTTAAAAATATATTTTCCTTTATTATTTTCCACTAACCCTACCACCCCTCCCCTAATTGGAGTAAACTAATGAACAACACTTAGGCTTCTACTTCCAGTTTATACATACTATATACATTTTATGGACCCTGGTCAAAAGTAGTGCCCTATATAGGGAATAGGGTGCAATTTGAGACGCAACCATGGACAAGGAAGTAGAGCCGCAACATTATTATTATTTTTATTTCATTGTTTATCCAGTCGGATAAACACTCCAAACAGCCTACCCGACCGCTCGGAGACATCCGCATGGTCCTAAAGAACACAGTTGCCTCGTTTTGTATCACATTCCAATGATAAAACTGGGGGGGACATGCTCCCCCCCCCCCCCCCCCCGTCCCCCCCCGTCCCCCCCCGTCCCAAGTGAAAGTTGCGCCCCTGCGTCACATTACTCTACTTTCACTATTGCTCTCCACACATCCTATTTCTCTTGGCTCCTGCAGGAGCTTGAAATTACACTTTCTACTGTACTTAAAAATACCCTGGTTTATCTTGGAGCCTTAATTGTTGAAACTGATGACCAGGAAGTAAATCTTCGTGCTTGTGTTTGACGGCGGGCTTTGATCCAGTAGCTACAGAATTTCCATCACCTGAACATTAATGCTCTCAGAAGGAACGTGAAACCTTGAGAGGCTGGATTCCAGGGGAGAGACTGGTCGGAGTGTTTGGCTTTGATGGCATGAGTGTTCATCATATGTGAACAGAATGCGGGGTGAAAATGTATAGGTGACTACGTGTATCTAGTACGGATGGAGCGCCCTGAGTCCATGTGTATCATGCTACTGCCCTTATAGAAGGAAAAAGTATAGCTGGTTTTGGAATAATAGATTTATCTGTGCTAAACCGCTGTCTGTGGGTCTATCTGGTGTTACAACCAGGAGATTTTCCCACTAACCTCTCACAGTCTCCCGTCAGAATTAGACGTTCATCCATGTTTCTCAAACGTCAAATTTCAAAGTTGTTCCAAACGTAAAATGTCAAAGTGTTTGGTTAATTCTCTGCACTAACTACAAATTCTTAAGGTTAGGCATTCTTAAAGGGAAGTTTCTAAATTATTCAACTTCAGCACCACCCCAACATCAACATGTGTGAAAATTGAATCTATGATTCGTAGTAAAAAAGATAGAGGAAGATGAGTGTTTCCAATGACATCAACCAAGTAGTAGACATACTAATACTGACTTGTATCACGGGTGACCTGCCAGGATTTTCCTGACCTTATGATCTGACCAACAAGAACAGTCTACAACTAGGGCCCAGAGTGTTTCACAAACAGTCTACAACTAGGGCCCAGAGTGTTTCAGTTACAATCTACAACTAGGGCCCAGAGTGTTTCAGTAACAGTCTACAACTAGGGCCCAGAGTGTTTCAGTTACAGTCTACAACTAGGGCCCAGAGTGTTTCAGTAACAGTCTACAACTAGGGCCCAGAGTGTTTCAGTTACAGTCTACAACTAGGGCCAAGAGTGTTTCAGTAACAGTCTACAACTAGGGCCCAGAGTGTTTCTGTTACAGTCTACAACTAGGGCCCAGAGTGTTTCAGTAACAGTTTATAACTAGGGCCCAGGGTGTTTCAGTAACAGTTTACAACTAGGGCCCAGAGTGTTTCAGTTACAGTCTACAAATAGGGCCCAGAGTGTTTCAGTAACAGTCTACAACTAGGGCCCAGACTGTTTCAGTAACAGTCTACAACTAGGGCCCAGAATGATTCAGTAACAGTCTACAACTAGGGCCCAGAGTGTTTCAGTAACAGTCTACATCTAGGGCCCAGAGTGTTTCAGTTACAGTCTACAACTAGGGACCAGAGTGTTTCACAAACAGTCTACAACTAGGGCACATAGTGTTTCAGTTACAGTCTACAACTAGGGCCCAGAGTGTTTCAGTAACAGTCTACAACTAGGGCCCAGAGTGTTTCAGTTACAGTCTACAACTAGGGCCCAGAGTGTTTCAGTTACAGTCTACAACTAGGGCCCAGAGTGTTTCAGTTACAGTCTACAACTAGGGCCCAGAGTGTTTCTGTAACAGTTTACAACTAGGGCCCAGAGTGTTTCAGTTACCTTCTACAACTAGGGCCCAGAGTGTTTCAGTAACAGTCTACAACTAGGGCCCAGACTGTTTCAGTAACAGTCTACAACTAGGGCCCAGAGTGTTTCAGTAACAGTCTACAACTAGGGCCCAGAGTGTTTCAGTAACAGTCTACAACTAGGGCCCAGAGTGTTTCAGTTACAGTCTACAACTAGGGCCCAGAGTGTTTCAGTAACAGTTTACAACTAGGGCCCAGAGTGTTTCAGTTACAGTCTACAACTAGGGCCCAGAGTGTTTCAGTAACAGTCTACAACTAGGGCACATAGTGTTTCAGTTACAGTCTACAACTAGGGCCCAGAGTGTTTCAGTAACAGTCTACAACTAGGGCCCAGAGTGTTTCAGTTACAGTCTACAACTAGGGCCCAGAGTGTTTCAGTAACAGTTTACAACTAGGGCCCAGAGTGTTTCAGTAACAGTCTACAACTAGGGCCCAGAGTGTTTCAGTTACAGTCTACAACTAGATCCAAGAGTGTTTCAGTAACAGTCTACAACTAGGGCCCAGAGTGTTTCTGTTACAGTCTACAACTAGGGCCCAGAGTGTTTCAGTTACAGTCTACAACTAGGGCCCAGAGTGTTTCAGTTACAGTCTACAACTAGGGCCCAGAGTGTTTCAGTTACAGTCTACAACTAGGGCCCAGAGTGTTTCAGTAACAGTTTACAACTAGGCCCAGAGTGTTTCAGTTACAGTCTACAACTAGGGCCCAGAGTGTTTCAGTAACAGTTTACAACTAGGGCCAGTGTGTTTCAGTTACAGTCTACAACTAGGGCCCAGAGTGTTTCAGTAACAGTCTACAACTAGGGCCCAGAGTGTTTCAGTAACAGTTTACAACTAGGGCCAGTGTGTTTCAGTTACAGTCTACAACTAGGGCCCAGAGTGTTTCAGTAACAGTCTACAACTAGGGCCCAGAGTGTTTCAGTTACAGTCTACAACTAGGGCCCAGAGTGTTTCAGTTACAGTCTACAACTAGGGCCCAGAGTGTTTCAGTAACAGTTTACAACTAGGGCCAGTGTGTTTCAGTTACAGTCTACAACTAGGGCCCAGAGTGTTTCAGTAACAGTCTACAACTAGGGCCCAGAGTGTTTCAGTTACAGTCTACAACTAGGGCCCAGAGTGTTTCAGTTACAGTCTACAACTAGGGCCCAGAGTGTTTCAGTAACAGTTTACAACTAGGGCCCAGAGTGTTTCAGTTACAGTCTACAACTAGGGCCCAGAGTGTTTCAGTAACAGTTTACAACTAGGGCCCAGAGTGTTTCAGTTACAGTCTACAACTAGGGCCCAGAGTGTTTCAGTTACAGTCTACAACTAGGCCCAAGAGTGTTTCAGTTACAGTCTACAACTAGGGCCAAGAGTGTTTCAGTAACAGTCTACAACTAGGGCCCAGAGTGTTTCTGTTACAGTCTACAACTAGGGCCCAGAGTGTTTCAGTAACAGTTTATAACTAGGGCCCAGAGTGTTTCAGTAACAGTTTACAACTAGGGCCCAGAGTGTTTCAGTTACAGTCTACAACTAGGGCCCAGAGTGTTTCAGTAACAGTCTACAACTAGGGCCCAGACTGTTTCAGTAACAGTCTACAACTAGGGCCCAGAATGATTCAGTAACAGTCTACAACTAGGGCCCAGAGTGTTTCAGTAACAGTCTACATCTAGGGCCCAGAGTGTTTCAGTTACAGTCTACAACTAGGGACCAGAGTGTTTCACAAACAGTCTACAACTAGGGCCAAGAGTGTTTCAGTTACAGTCTACAACTAGGGCCCAGAGTGTTTCAGTAACAGTCTACAACTAGGGCCCAGAGTGTTTCAGTTACAGTCTACAACTAGGGCCCAGAGTGTTTCAGTTACAGTCTACAACTAGGGCCCAGAGTGTTTCAGTTACAGTCTACAACTAGGGCCCAGAGTGTTTCTGTAACAGTTTACAACTAGGGCCCAGAGTGTTTCAGTTACCTTCTACAACTAGGGCCCAGAGTGTTTCAGTAACAGTCTACAACTAGGGCCCAGACTGTTTCAGTAACAGTCTACAACTAGGGCCCAGAGTGTTTCAGTAACAGTCTACAACTAGGGCCCAGAGTGTTTCAGTTACAGTCTACAACTAGGGCCCAGAGTGTTTCAGTAACAGTCTACAACTAGGGCCCAGAGTGTTTCAGTTACAGTCTACAACTAGGGCCCAGAGTGTTTCAGTAACAGTCTACAACTAGGGCACATAGTGTTTCAGTTACAGTCTACAACTAGGGCCCAGAGTGTTTCAGTTACAGTCTACAACTAGGGCCCAGAGTGTTTCAGTAACAGTTTACAACTAGGGCCAGAGTGTTTCAGTTACAGTCTACAACTAGGGCCCAGAGTGTTTCAGTAACAGTCTATAACTAGGGCCCAGACTGTTTCAGTAACAGTCTACAACTAGGGCCCAGAGTGTTTCAGTTACAGTCTACAACTAGGGCCCAGAGTGTTTCAGTAACAGTCTACAACTAGGGCCCAGAGTGTTTCAGTTACAGTCTACAACTAGGGCCCAGAGTGTTTCAGTAACAGTCTACAACTAGGGCCCAGAGTGTTTCTGTTACAGTCTACAACTAGGGCCCAGAGTGTTTCAGTAATAGTCTACAACTAGGGCCCAGAGTGTTTCAGTTACAGGCTACAAGTAGGGCCCAGAGTGTTTCTAGGTTAAGACAGGTCACATGGTCAGGAAAAATTCCTGCCCTTATTTGTGATTCCACCCATCTAAAAAAAGTACTTTTGTTTCGCATATTAATCATCAAATACTATTAGGTTTTTCTGGGGACCCATTTTGAGCAGTCCCCGTATTTTACAGTGAAATTGCGGTTTGATAAACTCTCCTCAACATAGGGCTAAGGCAAAGCGTAGCGTAGCGCCGTAGACCAAACAAACGTGGAGATGGAACAGGTGGTAAGAGTATTATCCAAAAAGAACTCGGAAACCAGATGGACACACGCCACCGAAAACAATCTCCTGCGATTCATGCGGCAGGACAGGGTAAACGAGGAAGAATAACAAATTACATAAAGTAAGTCAAATCGGGTAACTACTAAAATAAATGTCCGATAGGTTTAACTTTTTTAGTTTCTTTTTTTTTAGGGGGGTTGTGGAGGTGTAGGTTGTGATACTTCTGTTTTCCTTTGATTATGTGCCCCCTCCACCCCGAGAGACTCACTCACACAATAGAAAGTGCCTACCAGGCCTCAGACCTCACCGCACGTCACTGCAAACAGGGTGTATGTAATGGAGAAAAAAGCTACCTGAAAAAGGTCGCAAGCAGCAAGGTCTGTTTGAACGAAGTCTGACTGACCAAGACCCAAATACTGATTGTTATGCTTAGGGAAACGGCGCCGTCCAAATTTGAGCACCCTAACTGTGAACGTACACTGAGCAGAGGCGACGGGTGATATACTTCTGAAATTCTCCTTCACCTCCTCATGAGTTGTGAACTAAATTTGACATATCATAAACCCTGTCCTTCCATAAATCTGAGGAACACCAGTGTTTGGGCTTTGCCTATAGAGCTCCTGTTTCTCCCAGAAACTCAGGCAGCCAACTCAAGGCTACTTTCTGGCCAACTCACCGTGCATTGCACCACTAGTCCGGGGACTTAGATACCCTTTTTTACTGCACTATTTTACTACCTAATTGGGCTCTCTCTTATTGACCACAGAGAAAATATCTCTGTGTTTAAACAGCTGTTAACTACAATTCGCTATCTCTGGAGTACCGTCAACACTTTGTGAAAAAGGGGGTCCCACCCAGACCCAGTTCTCTCCCAGTTGCCTCATTGAGTGATCCCTGCCAGTTCCCAAAACACTGAATTTGATCTTAAATATTTTTTATACTTTGCTGCAAATGAGCCACCGTTCCCACTCTGGTTAAATGTGTCAACTAAACTATAACCATAAATGAAACAATCCACCACTGGTGTTTGATCCTGGCTTGTCTAAAGTCTTACTGACACATGTTGTGATGAGTAACTGTGTGTTGGATAACCAAGCCCTTCATTGCCAGGTCAAAATGGGTCTTTCTGGCGCTATAGAGCACGGGACCCTATGACGTTCACAGAGTGCTTTGTACACCAAAATGTCAGTCGGAACCAGTCCAGAACCACTCAAAGTCCTTCACATAGGGGACTTAACATCTAAGAGGTTGAATCTCCAAAAGCAATAACTCATTCTTCCCCTTTCCTTGAGGAAAATAGTATATTTATATTGGTAACTAAAGGCCCTAAAAATGTACTGTTACTGATACCTTTGTCTTGAGTAAAAAAAAAAAAAAAAAAAAGAGACAGGACGGAGTTAAATGTCATTGTTTTACATAAAATAATATTTGGCAAACACCATAGGAGGCCTGCGTCCATCCAGTTGTTTGGCCATACAGGACGTTTATCTATCTATTTATTAATTATTTATTGACCTATCACTAAGTTATGCCTATTGTTGCTGCCTGAAATGGTGAGCCATATGAAAACCACGTCTAGTTTATTAGCACCATATTAGGTCTGAGTCTTGAGTTCACTTCCTGATCTGCCTGCTCCCGCTGGCCTTTCGCCAGGGGTAAATGACAGTGACACAGCTGAGGGGTCCGCTACCTGGCTTGGCGAGGTCTCAGGTTCGACATCCTGTAGAGCTGTGAACGGACCGTGTCACAGAGGGCTGATGAAGATGGATAGAAGGTCCACAGTGGCGGGAGGGTCAGAGCCGGGGCAGCGCCAGGGTTATTCCCTCATTATTATGGACTAAAGTGCTATAGATTAGAAGGGTCTGTGTACTGCACTCCGCTGCACGCTCCCTCTATGACACGTTAAGTTACACAGTGTTCTGCAGCTTGGACTCTGTGGCTTTGGCTTTCCACTCCTAAACACCATCTGATTATTTCAGGGAGAGTCTGGAGGGAAGTTGGGGAGGGGTTGGGCCTGGGGAGAGGCTGGGCCTGGGTAGCGGCTGGGCCTGAGGAGAGGCTGGGCCTGAGGAGAGGCTGGGCCTGGGTAGCGGCTGGGCCTGAGGAGAGGCTGGGCCTGGAGAGAGCCTGTGGAGAGCCTGGGGTGAGCCTGGGCCTGGGGAGAGGCTGTGGAGAGGCTGGGCCTGAGGAGAGGCTGGGCCTGGAGAGAGGAGAGGCTGGGCCTGGAGAGAGCCTGGGGAGAGCCTGGGGTGAGCCTGGGCCTGGGGAGAGGCTGGGCCTGGGGAGAGGCTGGGCCTGGAAAGAGCCTGGGGTGAGCCTGGGCCTGGGGAGAGGCTGGGCCTGGGGAGAGGCTGGGCCTGGGGAGAGGCTGGGAGAGGTTGGGCTGGCTGTCTGTTGAATATCCCTTACAGCCCAGACCAAACAAGGTCAGACCCTGTCTGGAACACAACAGGTCCCCAGATCCAGAACAGCCTCTAGACCAGGTCCAAGCCTAGTGCCCATGATCATGTCTATTCCCCAGATAGAATTATCATTTTGGTGTACGTATTGTTAATACACTGTAATGACTAACTTATTATACTGTACTTATAATATGAACACAGTAATAAGAACATTGTAAAGCAGGGATTCCCAAACTTGTTTGGCACACAACCCTATTTTGATATCTGAAAATTCTCAAAAATGTCATTAACAGCCAATGTTTACTTTTTTATTTGGGGCTATGGCAGTCAATTCAAAAAGATTTTAACAGTATTTCTGATTGTCGTCTCAACTCACCATCACATACTTTTAATGTCTGGCTATGAAAGTCAATTGCAAATTGGTCTGACATAATGTACTGTATCTTATCTCAACACCACTAATGAGATGGGTGCTTGATGCATGTTGCGTCGGAGCTTCTCAAAGTCAGGAGGCGTGGTTGACAGTGCGCACCTCATCTCTGCTGTCACATCCAACCTGGATCGATATTTGGTATTAATACAGACAAGAGGACTGAATCCATCTTCACACAGATATGAGCTGGCCAAGGGTATCATGAGCTTTATGGTGCTGTTACGGATACAGGTATCCTGTGTGTTTTTGTGTTTTTCCTCTCCTTCTGCCCTAATCACAGGTGTCCTTTATGTTCCTGATTGGTGGTCGTTGGGGTGTCCCACCTGTCCGACATCCGTTGGTCTGCTGATTGCTGAGGTGGACCAATCAGTGGACATTCCTCTGTATTGCACCACCTGTTTCTGGTTTTTCACTTACACCTCCCATTGTTTAAAAGCCAGTCAGTTGTGTTTGTTGAGAGAGACTATTTCCGTATGCGAGTATGGATACTGTTGTCACGCCCTGACTCAGGGGACGCTTATATGTTGAGTCAGGGTGTGTATATTCCTTGTTGTGCTTTGTCTATGTTTAGGATCTAGTATGTCTAGTTCTATGTTGGCTGGTGTGGTTCCCAATCAGAGGCAGCTGTCACTTGTTGTCTCTGATTGGGGACCATACTTAAGCAGCCTATTGGCACTGTCTAGTTGTGGGATCTTGTTCCGGTTAAGGTGTGTTGTGTCGTCTACCTTGGACTTCACGTTTCGTTTCGTTGGTTGTTTTGTCGTTGTGTTTAATAGAAAATAAACATGTACGCATATCACGCTGCGCCTTGGTCTGTCCCGTCATTAAACTAACGTGACAGAAGATTCCACCAAACAATAATAATAATAATAATAATAATAATAATATGCCATTTAGCAGACGCTTTTATCCAAAGCGACTTACAGTCATGCGTGCATACATTTTTTTGTGTATGGGTGGTCCCGGGGATCGAACCCACTACCTTGGCGTTATAAGCGCCGTGCTCTACCAGCTGAAGCAGCGTGCCGAGAGGGAGCAAACGCCTGGGACTCAACAGGAGGTTACGTTAGTATATGTCCTCCTCGGTTGGGGGAGAATTACGGAGGAGGAGGCTGTCTGTTATTGGAGGGCGATGAAGGAGAGGAGAAACGGCGGCAACAGTGCCAACGACGGAGACCCGAGAGGCAACCCCAAGAAAAAAAATTGGGGGGGCACACGGTGTGGACGACGAGGCAGCAGGAGGCCGTTAAAGGGCGGATCTGCAGGTTAGGAGAGGAGGCCACCATGTTACGGGGGCTATTGGTTCAGAGGGAGCAGGAGTTATTCGGTCAGAGGGAGGCGCTACAGGAGGCTAAAAGGGAGAAGGAAAGAGTAGAGGCACGCGAGGAGCTGGTTAGGCAGCAGAAGGAGCGGGGGTTAATAAAGGAACCCAGTCCTGCTCCTCGCACCAAGCAAGTGGTGCGTGTCGCCAGTACGGCCCGGCCCGTTCCTGCCCCTCGCACCAAGCCAGTGGTGCGCGTCGCCAGCCCGGCCCGTTCCTGCTCCTCGCACCAAACCAGTGGTGCGCGTTGCCAGCCCGACCCGGTCCGTTCCTGCTCCTCGCACCAAGCCAGTGGTGCGCGTCGCCAGCCCGGCCCGTTCCTGCTCCTCGCACCAAGCCAGTGGTGCGCGTCGCCAGCCCGGCCCGTTCCTGCTTCTCGCACCAAGCCAGTGGTGCGCGTCGCCAGCCCGGCCCGGCCCGTTCCTGCTCCTCGCACCAAGCCAGTGGTGCGCGTCGCCAGCCCGGCCCGGCCCGTTCATGCTCCTCGCACCATGCCAGTGGTGCGCGTCGCCAGCCCGGCCCGGCCCGTTCATGCTCCTCGCACCAAGCCAGTGGTGCGCGTCGCCAGCCCGGCCCGTTCCTGCTCCTCGCACCAAGCCAGTGGTGCGCGTCGCCAGCCCGGCCCGGCCCGTTCCTGCTCCTCGCACCAAGCCAGTGGTGCGCGTCGCCAGCCCGGCCCGGCCCGTTCATGCTCCTCGCACCAAGCCAGTGGTGCGCGTCGCCAGCCCGGCCCGTTCCTGTCCGGTCAGCTGCTCCACTCCGGAGCCAGAGCAGTCCGCTCCACCGGTGCCTGATCCAGCTCCGGTCAGCGGCTCCACTCCGGAGCCAGAGCAGTCCGCTCCACCGGTTCCTGATCCATCTCCGGTCAGCTGCTCCACTCCGGAGCCAGAGCAGTCTGCTCCACCGGTTCCTGATCCAGCTCCGGTCAGCTGCGCCACTCCGGAGCCAGAGTAGTCCGCTCCACCGGTGCCTGATCCAGCTTCGGTCAGCGGCTCCACTCCGGAGCCAGAGCAGTCCGCTCCACCGGTGCACAGTCCAGCTCCGGTCAGCGGCTCCAGTCCAGACCATGACGTCAGCCCCTCTCCAGGTTCGGGGTCTCCCACACCAGGGTCCAGACAGGGCCTGGCGTATCGTGGGAGGAAGGAGAGGGGAAGCAGCGCGCCGTGGTCCAGACCAGACCAGGGGCGCAACAGGGAGGCGGACAGTGAGAGGTCGTCACGCCCCGAGCCGGATCCGCCTCCGAGGCGGAATGCCCACCCGGCCCCTACCCTGTTATGTTTATGTTGTGCGGTCGGAGTCCGCATCTTTGGGGGGGGGTATTGTCACGCCCTGACTCAGGGGACGCTTATATGTTGAGTCAGGGTGTGTATATTCCTTGTTGTGCTTTGTCTATGTTTAGGATCTAGTATGTCTAGTTCTATGTTGGCCGGTGTGGTTCCCAATCAGAGGCAGCTGTCGCTCGTTGTCTCTGATTGGGGACCATACTTAAGCAGCCTATTGGCACTGTCTAGTTGTGGGATCTTGTTCCGGTTAAGGTATGTTGTGTCGTCTACCTTGGACTTCACGTTTCGTTGGTTGTTTTGTTTAATAGAAAATAAACATGTATCACGCTGCGCCTTGGTCTGTCCCGTCATTAAACGAACGTGACAACTGTGGTGTTTTGTGTACTCACTCATTTGCTGGTTGCTCTGTTTGGTAACTTTGTTGTGTGTTTCTGGGAAAAGGGGGATTTAAGCAAGTTGCCCTTGGGCATACATTACCCGTAGGAAGAAAACTGTCTAAAAACACTAGTTAGACCTGAGCGGACCACCCACTGTAATTTTTGTATGATTAGCAGTAGCTTAGCGGTTCTTGAGGCAGGCAAGATCAGTTTAGTTTTTTTTTACATTATTGTTTCATTTCTTGGGTCCTGCTCAGCCCTTTTTCCCAAACCTTTACCGTGTGTTCAAAATAAACATATTGTGTTTGACGGTAGCTTATGGTTGTCGTGTATTTTTTTGTTCTCACTGTTTCCATGTCACGATTCTAATTTGCATGAATTATGTTACGGGTCTCTTTTCCATCCACCCTAGACTTTTAAAGCCACGGGGTTCGTAACAGGTGCTTTCAAGACAATTGGGAACTCTGAAAAATACGAGGTCAAATGATGACGTCAGTGATCTTCACATCGGAGTGTCGGCGCTCTAGAAAGAGGTCCGAGTTGGAATTCCGAGTTGGATGACCGTTGAAAAATATTTTTCCCAGTCGGCGCTCGTTTTCTTTCGAGTTCCCAGTTGTCTTGAATGCACTGAAGTCGGAGATTTTTCAGTTCTCAGTTGTTTTGAACGCGGCATTAATGCTCAGAGGGAGACGGAAGGGTATGTATTCCCTTTGAGTCAGGAACCAAAACTCCTGTGAATGCATTCGGTCACATGACAGCTCGATCAGCTGTTCCATTTCAGTTACCGGTATGTCAACTGAGCCAGGATCACAGTCAAACGGATTGGGATCGCTCATGTGGGACATTTACTGATGCTGTTTTCTGTTAGAAACATGAACAGCCGAGGGAAGGGGGCATGGTTAACTTTTGAAAGACACCAATAATAATTATTTGTAGAATGTTTTTTTATTTCCCCTGCATGCTTGCGTTCGGTTCGCTCAGTTTCCAATATATGTCTGTTACATAGGCAAGGATACACGTTTTCATTACACAGAACGTCAACCAAGTCTTTTTATTTTATTTATTTTTTACATCCATTGTGAATGACAACAGTTTCTCTCTCAATGCGAAAAATCTTTCCAACACTCCCCCTTGATAACCACCAAGCCTCGGTATGATATAAAACCTTTTCATGCTCTGATCCGATCTCCACATAGTTTTGTGAACAGGCGTGCACGCAGTGGATGTAATTTGATGTAGTTTACAGTCGAAGTTACCTGCTGCAGTATGTCTCCGAGTTCTGTGCTCAGCTCTTTGTTTTCACCATATCAATTGCGACCGGTAATATCATTTTTTATTTTTATTTTATTTAGGAAATTCTCCCGCGACCCCATTTTCATACCACGCGACCCCCAACCTCTAGTTTGGGAACCAATACTGTAAAGCAACATGTTACCGTCAGATCTTGTTGAAGGCATTCCCAGACATGGGACCTGCACTTTCTCTTACAGTAAATGCACAATGACAGACAGACTCAAACTCAGGAAACTGCACTTTCTCTCATGACAGGCTTGAACCCATTTCACATCGATGACACGACAATATCGATGTTTTCAGAGCGGGTCCTCTCAGCCTGTGGTCCTGCTGTACCTGTGTAGACTATTCAGAGGGCCAGTCTGAGAAAGGCCACTAGCACAGACAGCATCTGTCTCCCATTTAGCACGTTAGCCTTGAACTGGACCTCCTCCAGTATGATACAGGCCCTCTGGAACGCTCCCCCCAACCTAGAGTCATGCGCACTTCAGCGCCATCGCGCCCACCTCTTATGGCGGCCAGATTGATTGCGTTTAATATGAATTGTATTTAGTTTAGTCCCTACATCAGGTGTTAGATTTCTCAGAGTTTTAGAGCCATTTTAAAACGCATATAATTGTTGAGATATTTTTTTTTTCTTCTTCAATCTCATGATGATTTATTGTTTTGAGTTTTTGAGTGGTTTGAAATTGAACACAGTTTTAGTTGCAACGCGTGGGAGAGCTATGTGTTTGGTTATTGCTTCACATGTGGCTTCAGTCTGTTCTAGGATAGGGATGTAAATAACCAAATACTCAAAATATAATGTTCAAATGTTACCCAAGATCATAAATTGGACTGTCACAATGTAAGTACCCCCAGTTTACCATGCTAATATTATATTATACATTATTATAAATTATGAATAAAATTAATATTATATTCTCCTACATACTACACACAGCTGTAGAAAGAGATGCCGTTGAGATATATTTTATACTGAACAAAAATATAAAACGCAACATGCAACAATTTCAACAATGTTACTGAGTTACAGTAAATCAGTCAATTGATATAAATTCATTAGGCCCTAATCTATGGATTTCACTTGACTGGGCCTGGGAGGGCCTGGGAGGGCATAGGCTCACCCACTGGGGAGCCAGGCCCAGCCATTCAGAATGATTCTTTCCCCCACAAAAGGGCTTTATTACAGACAGAAATACTCCTCAGTTTCATTAGCTGTCAGGGTGGCTGGTCTCAGACGATCCCGCAGATGAAGGAGCCGGATGTGGAGGTCCTGGGGTGGCATGGTTACACGTGGTCTGCGGTTGTGAGGCCAGTTGGACGTACTGCCAAATTCTCTAAAACGACGTTGGAGGCGGCTTATGGTAGAGAAATGAACATTCAAATCTCTGGCAACAGCTCTGGATGACATTCCTGCAGTCAGCATGCCAATTGCACACTCCCTCAAAACTTGAGACATCTGTGGCATTGTGTTGTGTGACAAAACTGCACATTTTAGAGTGGCCTTTTATTGTCCTCAGCACAAGGTGCACCTGTGTAATGATCATGCTGTTTAATCAGCTTCTTGATATGCCACACCTGTCAGGTGGATTATCTTGGCAAAGGAGAAATGCTCACTAACAGGGATGGAACAAATTTGTGCACAACATTTGAGAGAAATAAGCTTTTTGTGCATATGGAACATTTTGGTGATCTTTTATTTCAGCTCATGAAACATGGGACCAACACTTTACATGTTGCGTTTATATTTTTGTTCAGTGTAAATCTGCCAAACCCCTTATGGAATAAACATTCAACATGATAAGACAGTAAAACCATAACTCAATCATACTGAAGAAATATCTTCTTATGACAAATACAGTAACACAATCTCTGGAGAGTGCTTTTTCATGAGAACCCTAGGTATATGAGAAGTCTAGTAATGAATAAATGAGGGGTTATTGTATCTAAGAGTACCCCATCATTACCCTGTTAACCCGTCCCTCTTTATTGGAGTCTTCTTAAACTGTGTGGGGTCACGACCGGGCACGCACGCGCACACACACACACACACACACGCACGCACGCACACGCACACTTCTATCCTCGTGAGGATCTAAAATTGATTTCAATTCAAAATCCTATTTTCCCTAACCAGTCTAAACCCTAACCCCTAACCCTAATTGTAACCGTAACCCTAAACCTTAGCTTAAAATATAATTTTCGTTGTTTTAACTATCCTTGTGGGGGCATTGGGGGATTTCAGGTCCCCACAAGGATAGAAGAACCAACCCACACACACATACATACACACGACCGGTAGGGACTCACTCACAGATGTGGTGCCTGGTACAAAGATGAGTAAGATGAACTTGCCTCCAAAGTAGAGCTAAACAATAACCTAAAGCTGTGTCTGAAATGGCACCCTATTCCCTATATAGCGCACTACTTTTGCAAAAGAAGTGCACTATACAGGGAATAGGGTGCCATTCCGGACACTGTGTGACCTAGTCTGGTGCTAGCTGGCTAAACAGGGGAATTGTCCTGCTCCATGCTCACATTCACTTCATTTCATTCCAGCGAAAGAGCTGCTGTCCAACAAACACATGCTTCATTTGCAGTGATCCGCTCCAGGTCCTGTGGGCACTCACCGGTAATTGACACCCAGCTACAGGTCCCGTGGGCACTCACCGGTAATTGACACCCAGCTACAGGTCCCGTGGGCACCCCCCCCCTCTCCCCTCCCTGTGCACCAACCCTGGGCCCTGGTCCAAGGAAGACCAGCGGACAGGAGGAAGCACAGGACAAAACAAAAACAAACAAACAGAGCAGGGCCGTCATAAACCTGCTTCCTGTTCCTGTAAGCCCCTCCACACAAAACATTAAGAATCAATCAGAGCAATAGGGATCACTTACCCTGCAGGGACTTGGACCGCTAGCCCAGCGCAGAGAGTGGAGTTCGCTAGCATCACATAACAGAGAACACACCTCCACAAAGAAGACACCTTGACAGAGTTCAGACAGAGAGAGTCTGTCTGCTTTCCTGGGAATGAAAGATGCACTGTGTGTTTAAGAAGACAGGGGAACTAGCTCTCTTTCTCTCTGATGGTGTGATTCACTCAAAGGGCTAGTTCAGGGATCATGTTGCCCCCAGGCTCCATCCCCCACTTCCACCCCATCCACCCCCAGCCTTCCTGAATCCTGCCTGAGGGGAGAGTACTTTCAGGGGGCTGTCCAGGTAAGGATTTAGGGGCTCTGATTTAAGGCCCTGGGGGGACCCCACAGCTGGGTTGGGGATTAGACCCAGGGCCGGGGAAGGAAGGTTTGGGGTTGTAGGGGGGGGGATAAATCAGGGGGTCTCGTTCAAAACTCAAAAGAGAGGTGCGGAGTGGATGAGAGGAGAAATGACCAGGGTTAAAACCTACTACTGTCCTACTTCTACATCAAAATGATGATCAGGGGGTTTTCTCTGTATTATTATTATAGTTATTAGGTCCCTTTCGAACCCCTTGGTCTTGAAAAATGTTCATTCAGCTTTCTTTGTGTAAAAAGACAACAAACTCAAACAGTCAAGGTCAGGGTCTCAAACCAAAACTGTGGTTGCGGCCTAGTGCCCCACACACACACTCCCCCAAGTATTTAAACGTGTTGAGTCTACGACAGAGAGTGAGTGATGTTGCACACTGTCCCCGGAGGGCTGGAGAGATACAGCGGGAAGGGAAGGCTGATCCCCAAACCAGCCGCAGGCCCAGAGACAATATGACCAGGACTGCGTTTCAAACAGACCTGGATAACTAGAGTTTTAACTCTGCTACTACTTCTATAGCTGCTTCCGGGGGAACAAATAGTTACTTTGAATACAGATCCCAACCAATGACTACTTTTAAAAACTATTTGAATACAGATCCCAACAATTGACTACTTTTTTAAAGTATTTGAATACAGATCCCAACCAATGACTACTTTTAAAAAGTATTTGAATACAGATCCCAACAAATGACTACTTTTAAAAACTATTTGAATAAAGATCCCAACAAATGACTACTTTTAAAAACTATTTAAATACAGAACCCAACAAATGACTACTTTTAAAAACGATTTGAATACAGATCTCAGAAAGTAACTCGTTTTTTTAAATAAAGAAGTTGTGACACTACTGTACGACTCTTTCAACATGCCACTGAAAAGTTTGAAAGCTGCAGTAAATGTTATGATACCTGAAAATACTGCAGAGTAATTCAAAGCCATTATGCAAACATTGTAAACAACAAGTTGGATGGTTAGCAAAAACAACTTCAAACCTTAAAATTAAATCAGAGTTTATTGGTTGCATACACAGATTTGAAGGTGTTATCGCAGGTGCAGTGAAATACTTGTGTTTCTAGCTCCAATAGTGCAGTAATATCTAGCAATATAAAACAATACACACATAATCCAGAAAAATACAATGTTATATAGGATGAGCCATGACTAGAATACAGTATCTACATAGCCACCGAGTGTACAAAACATTGGGAACACTTTCCTAATATTGAGTTGCACACCCTTTTGCCCTCAGAACAGCCTCAATTCGTCGGGGCATGGAATCTACAAGGTGTCGAAAGCATTCTACAGGGATGCTGGCCCATGTTGACTCCAATGCTTCCCACAGTTGTGTCAAGTTGGCTGGATGTCCTTTGGTTGGTGGACCATTCTTGATACACACAGGAAACTGTTGAGCGTGAAAAACCCAGTAGTGTTGCAGTTCTTGACACACTCAAACCGGTGCACCTGGCACCTACAAACATGCCCCGTTCAAAGGTACTTCAACATTTTGTCTTGCCCATTCATCCTCTGAATGGCACACATACACAATCCATGTCTCAATTGTCTCGAGGCTTAAAAATCCTTCTTTAACCTGTCCCTCCCCTTAATCTCCACTGATTTAATTATATTTAACAGGTGACATCAATAAGGGATCATAGCTTTCACCTTGTCATTCTATTGCATGGAAGGAGCAGTTGTTCCTAATGTTTTCTACACTCAGCTGTATGAAGTGGATGAAACAGTATGTAAACATTATTAATGTGACCAGTGTTCGATGACTACAGTGGGGGAAAAAAAGTATTTAGTCAGCCACCAATTGTGCAAGTTCTCCCACTTAAAAAGATGAGAGAGGCCTGTAATTTTCATCATAGGTACACGTCAACTATGACAGACAAATTGAGAATTTTTTTTCCAGAAAATCACATTGTAGGATTTTTTATGAATTTATTTGCAAATTATGGTGGAAAATAAGTATTTGGTCACCTACAAACAAGCAAGATTTCTGGCTCTCACAGACCTGTAACTTCTTCTTTATGAGGCTCCTTTGTCCTCCACTCGTTACCTGTATTAATGGCAACTTGTTATCAGTATAATGGAAGAAAACTAAACTCCCTGCCGACCTGGCATCTTTTCACTCCCTCCTCTCTACATTTTCTTCATCTGTTTCTGCTGCTAAGGCCACTTTCTACCACTCTAAATTCCAAGCATCTGCCTCTAACCCTAGGAAGCTCTTTGCCACATTTTCCTCTCTGCTGAATCCCCCCCCCCCCCCCTCCTCTCTCTCTGTGGATGACTTCGTCAACCACTTTGAAAAGAAGGTTGACGACATTCGATCCTCGTTTGTTAAGTCTAATGACACTGCTGGTCCTACTCACACTGCCCTACCCTATGCTTTGACTTCTTTCTCCCCTCTCTCTCCAGATAAAATCCTGCGACTTGTGACTGCAGGCCGCCCAACAACCTGCCCGCTTGACCCCATCCCCTCCTCTCTTCTCCAGACCATCTCCGGTGACCTTCTCCCCTACCTCACCTCGCTGATCAACTCATCCTTGACCGCTGGCCATGTCCCTTCCGTCTTCAAGAGAGCGAGAGTTGCTCCCCTTCTCAAAAAACCAACACTCGATCCCACTGATGTCAACAACTACAGACCAGTATCCCTTCTTTCTTTTCTTTCCAAAACTATTGAGCATGCCGTCTTTAGCCAACTCTCTTGCTATCTCTCTCAGAATGACCTTCTTGATCCAAACCAGTCAGGTTTCAGGACTGGTCATTCAACTGAGACTGCTCTTGTCTGTGTCACGGAGGCTCTCCGCACTGCTAAAGCTAACTCTCTCTCCTCTGCTCTTGTCCTTCTAGACCTGTCTGCTGCCTTTGATACTGTGAACCATCAGATCCTCCTCTCCACCCTCTCCGAGCTGGGCATCTCCGGCGCGGCTCACTCCTGGATTGCGTCCTACCTGACCGGTCGCTCCTACCAAGTGGCGTGGCGAGAAGCTGTCTCCGCACCACGTGCTCTCACCACCGGTGTCCCCCAGGGCTCAGTTCTAGGCCCTCTCCTTTTCTCCCTATACACCAAGTCACTTGGCTCTGTCATATCCTCACATGGCCTCTCCTATCATTGCTACGCTGACGATACACAACTAATCTTCTCCTTTCCCCCTTCTGATAACCAGGTGGCGAATCGCATCTCTGCATGTCTGGCAGACATATCAGTATGGATGACGGATCACCACCTCAAGCTGAACCCTGGCAAGACGGAGCTGCTCTTCCTCCCGGGGAAGGACTGCCCGTTCCATGATCTCGCCATCACGGTTGACAACTCCGCTGTGTCCTCCTCCCAGAGTGCGAAGAGCCTAGGCGTGACCCTGGACAACACCCTGTCGTTCTCCGCCAACATCAAGGCGGTGACCCGCTCCTGCAGGTTCATGCTCTACAACATCCGGAGAGTACGACCCTGCCTTACACAGGAAGCGGCACAGGTCCTAATCCAGGCACTTGTCATCTCCCGTCTGGACTACTGCAACTCGCTGTTGGCTGGCCTCCCTGCCTGTGCCATTAAACCCCTACAACTCATCCAGAATGCCGCAGCCCGTCTGGTGTTCAACCTTCCCAAGTTCTCTCAAGTCACCCCCCTCCTCCGCTTACTCCACTGGCTTCCAGTTGAAGCTCGCATCCGCTACAAGACCATGGTGCTTGCCTATGGAGCAGTGAGGGGAACGGCACCTCTGTACCTTCGGGCTCTGATCAGTCCCTACACCCAAACGAGGGCATTGCGTTCATCCACCTCTGGCCTGCTGGCTCCCCTTCCTCTGCGGAAGCATAGTTCCCGCTCAGCCCAGTCAAAACTGTTCGCTGCTCTGGCACCCCAATGGTGGAACAAGCTCCCTCACGACGCCAGGACAGCGGAGTCACTCACCACCTTCCGGAGACATTTGAAACCCCACCTCTTTAAGGAATACCTGGGATAGGATAAAGTAATCCTTCTACCCCCCCCCCCAAAAAAAAATTGTAAAGTGGTTATCCCACTGGCTATAGGGTGAACGCACCAATTTGTGAGTCGCTCTGGATAAGAGCGTCTGCTAAATGACGTAAATGTGCCCTTGAGCAAGGCACTTAACCCTAATTGCTCCTGTAAGTCACTCTGGATAAGAGCGTCTGCTAAATGACTAAAATGTAAAATGTAAATGTAAATGTATAAAAGACACCTGTCCACAACCTCAAACAGTCACACTCCAAACTCCACTATGGCCAAGACCAAAGAGCTGTCAAAGGACACCAGAAACAACATTGTAGACCTGCACCAGGCTGGGAAGACTGAATCTGCAATAGATAAGCAGCTTGGTTTGAAGAAATCAACTGTGGGAGCAATTATTAGGAAATGGAAAACATACAAGACCACTGATAATCTCCCTCGATCTGGGGCTCCACGCAAGATCTCACCCCGTGGGGTCAAAATGATCACAAGAACGGTGAGCAAAAATCCAAGAACCACACGGGGGGACCTAGTGAATGACCGGCAGAGAGCTGGGACCAAAGTAACAAAGCCTACCATCAGTAACACACTACGCCGCCAGGGACTCAAATCCTGCAGTGCCAGACGTGTCTACCTGCTTAAGCCAGTACATGTCCAGGCCCGTCTGAAGTTTGCTAGAGTGCATTTGGATGATCCAGAAGAGGATTGGGAGAATGTCATATGGTCAGATGAAACCAAAATAGAACTTTTTGTTAAAAACTCAACTCGTCGTGTTTGGAGGACAAAGAATGCTGAGTTGCATCCAAAGAACACCATACCTACTGTGAAGCATGGGGGTGGAAACATCATGCTTTGGGGCTGTTTTTCTGCAAAGGGACCAGGACGACTGATCCGTGTAAAGGAAAGAATGAATGGGGCCATGTATCGTGAGATTTTGAGTGAAAGCCTCCTTCCATCAGCAAGGGCATTGAAGATGAAACGTGGCTGGGTCTTTCAGCATGACAATGATCCCAAACACACCGCCCGGGCAACGAAGGAGTGGCTTCGTAAGAAGCATTTCAAGGGCCTGGAGTGGCCTAGCCAGTCTCCAGATCTCAACCCCATAGAAAATCTTTGGAGGGAGTTGAAAGTCCGTGTTGCCCAGCGACAGCCCCAAAACATCACTGCTCTAGAGGAGATCTGCATGGAGGAATGGGCCAAAATACCAGCAACAGTGTGTGAAAACCTTGTGAAGACTTACAGAAAACGTTTGACCTGTGTCATTGCCAACAAAGTGTATATAACAAAGTATTGAGAAACTTTTGTTATTGACCAAATACTTATTTTCCACCATAATTTGCAAATCAATTCATAAAAAATCCTACAATGTGATTTTCAGGATTTTTTTTCTCATTTTGTCTGTCATAGTTGACGTGTACCTATGATGGAAATTACAGGCCTCCCTCATCTTTTTAAGTGGGAGAACTTGCACAATTGGCGGCTGACTAAATACTTTTTTTCCCCACTGTATGTACATCGGCCCTAAGATGCAGGGTAGAGTGCCGGGTGGTAGCTGGCTAAAACAGTGATCTGAGGGTAAATGTTAACAGGGTAAATGTGAGGGGAAGTAATCTTTAATGAGATAGTTTACTCCGAATACAAACTAACATCATTTTCCACCTACTTTGGCTGTAGTTGATTCAAGAATGCAGTTTTGGGATATTTTGTTTCCTTTCGACACTTAATAGCCATATTTTGTTACTGTTAGCATTCTCAGTAACACTTAACATTAAACTGTTCTTGTGCCTGTGTAAAAAACTGCAATTACTTTTGAAGCAACATTTTATTAGCATGTTGTTACATAATACTTTGGTAATTGCATTTTAATCGCATAGCAATGAGCGGAGAGTTTTTGTAACTACTTTACACAAGAGAAATAGTGACTGTTCCTTATTCCACTTATGTAATAACTATTATTATGCAATTATAAAGTAATTTCCAAAATTCTATGTAAAAACAATGTTGCTATTGTAATAATCAAAGTTACTACACATGTATAAGAACTTGATGTCAAGGTTTACTGTATTACCTTATGTCTCACTCATTATGAAAATATATTTGTTAGTCATTTTGATGCTGCAAAAGTGGTCTACTTTAATGTTGAGGGGATTCCATGTCCCTTGTATTTAATTATAGGCTATACGCTATATTAAGATTCATATCTAAGAACCTGAATTTATTTTGTCACTGGCCTACACACACACAATACCCCATAATGTCAAAGAGGAATAATACTTTTGATTTTTTCAAATTAATTTAAAATGAAAAGCTGAAATGTCTTGAGTCAATAAGTATTCAACCCCTTTGTTATGGCAAGCTAAATAAGTTCAGGAGTAAAGTCACATAAGTCACTTAACAAGTCACATAAGTTGCATGGACTCATTCCGTGTGAAATAATAGTGTTTAACATGATTATTTAATGACTACCTCATCTCTGTACCCCACACAAACAACTATCTGTAAGGTCCCTCAGTCGAGCTGTGAATTTCAAACACAGATTCTACCACAAAGACCAGGGACGTTTTCTAATGCCTCACAAAGAAGTGCATCTATTTATAGATGGGTAAAAAAAAAAAAGCAGACATTAAATATCATTTTGAGCATGGTGAAATTATTAATTACACTTCGGATGGTGTATCAATACACCCAGTCGCTACAAAGATACAGGCGTCCTTCTTAACTCAGTTGCTGGAGAGGAAGGAAATCTCTCAAGGATTTCACCATGAGGCCAATGGTGACTTTAAAACAGTTACAGAGTTTAATGGCTGTTATAGGAGAAAACTGAGGATGGACCAACAACATTGTAGTTACTCCACAATAATAACCTAAACGACAGAGTGAAAAGAAGGAAGTCTGTACAGAATAAACATATTCCAAAACAGCCTGTTTCCAACAAGGCACTGAAGTAATACTGCAAAAAATGTGGCAAAGCAATGAACTTTTTGTCAAGAATACAAAATGTTATATTTGGGGCAAATCCAACACAACACATTACTGAATACCACTCTCCATATTTTCAAGCATAGTGGTGGCTGCATCATGTTATAGGTATGCTTGTAATTGTTAAGGACTGGGAAGTTTATCAGGATAAAAAATACATGGAATGGAGCTAAGCACAGGCAAAATCCTAGAGGAAAACCTGGTTCAGTCTGCTTTCCAATAGACACTGGGAGATGAATTCACCTTTCAGCAGGACAATAACCTAAAACACAAGGCCAAATCTACACTGGAGTTGCTTACCAAGAAGACAGTGAATGCTCCTGAGTGGCCGAGTTACAGTTTTGACTTAAATCTACTTGAAAATCTATGGCAAGACCTGAAAATGGTTGTCTAGCAATGATCAACAACCAATTTGACAGAGCTTGACATTTTGATAGGAATAATGGACAAATGTTGCACAATCCAGGTGTAGAAAGCTCTTAGAGACATACACACAAAGACTCACAGCTGTAATCACTGCCAAAGGTGCTTCTACAAAGTATTGACTTAGGGATTTGAATACTTATGTAAAGAAGATATTTCTGTATTTCATTTTCAATAGATGTGCACAAAAAAATCTAACGTTTTCACTTTGTCATTATGGGGTTATTGTGTGTAAATTGGTGAGAAGAAAAATCAATTTAATGCATTTTTCAATTCACACTGTAGCACAACAAAATGTGGAATACGTCAAGGGGTATGAATACTTTCTGAAAACACCTTCAAATATTGATAAGGGCTTTCCAAGAAAAACTTCAAAAAAATGACTAATTCGAGGCAGAAAGGAGTTGGAGCACTCTGAGGAAGACGTCAGCTTGACGTCGAAATGTCAGACACCTGTTGTCATCCTGTACAATGGATTAAAGCGAGCTAAAATAAATAAATCTCTGACTTTTTTGTTGAGTGCTCGAACTCCTTTCTGCCTCCAATTAGTCCTCTTGGAAGTTTTTTTTTGGTCAGCCCTTCTCATGATTGTTGTCATTGTTGTTGTGCACTCCTGCTTTCCTTTGGTTGCTGAAGCTCCAAGGCCCACCTGAACTCTTACCTTCAAATATTGTTTGGATTTCTGAGAGGTATTCAAAATACTTTTTCTGAGACCTGTATTTGAATATCAAACAAAATGGTTGCCTTTTAGTGTAAACTCTATATAAACTTCATTAGACTACCTTGAGTATTTCAAAAGTTGGTATTTTCAAATAAACTACAAAATACAACTAATTTCTGCCCAGGTCTGGTCTGAAATGGCGCCCCTATATGGGCCTGTAGGGCTCTGGTCCAAAGTAGTGCACTACAGTCGTGGTCAAAAGTTTTGAGAATGACACAAGTATTGGTCTTCACAAAGTTCGCTGCTTCAGTGTTATGATATATTTTTGTCAGATGTTACTATGGTATACTGAAGTATAATTACAAGCATTCCATAAGTGTGAAAGGCTTTTATTGACAATTACATTAAGTTTATGCAAAGAGTCAATATTTGCAGTGTTGACCCTTCTTTTTCAAGACCTCTGCAATCCACCCTGGCATGCTGTCAATTAACTTCTGGGCCACATCCTGACTTATGGCAGCCCATTCTTGCATAATCAATGCTTGGAGTTTGTCCGAATTTGTGGGTTTTTGTTTGTCCACCCGCCTCTTGAGGATCGACCACAAGTTCTCAATGGGATTAAGGTCTGGGGAGTTTCCTGTCCATGGACCCATAATTTTGATGTTTTGTTCCCCGAGCCACTTTGTTATCACTTTTGCCTTATGGCAAGGTGCTCCATCATGCTGGAAAAGGCATTGGTCGTCACCAAACTGTTCTTGGATGGTTGGGAGAAGTTGCTCTCGGAGGATGTGTTGGTACCATTCTTTATTCATGGCTGTGTTCTTAGGCAAAATTGTGAGTGAGCCCACTCCCTTGGCTGAGAAGCAACCCCACACATGAATGGTCTCAGGATGCTTTACTGTTGGCATGACACAGGACTGATGGTAGCGCTCACCTTGTCTTCTCTGGACAAGGTGTTTTCCGGATGCCCCAAATAATCGGAAAGGGGATTCATCAGAGAAAATGACTTTACCCCAGTCCTCAGCAGTCCAATCCCTGTACCTTTTGCAGAATATCAGTCTGTCCCTGATGTTTTTCCTGGAGAGAAGTGGCTTCCTCGCTGCCCTTCTTGACACCAGGCCATCCTCCAAAAGTATTCGCCTCACTGTGCGTGCAGATGCACTCACACCTGCCTGCTGCCATTCCTGAGCAAGCTCTGCACTGGTGGTGCCCCGATCCCACAGCTGAATCAACTTTAGGAGACGGTCCTGGTGCTTGCTGGACTTTCTTGGGCGCCCTGACGCCTTCTTCACACAATTGAACCTCTCTCCTTGAAGTTCTTGATGATCCGGTAAATGGTTGATTTAGGTGCAATCTTCCTAGCAGCAATATCCTTGCCTGTGAAGCCCTTTTTGTGCAAAGCAATGAAGACGGCACGTGTTTCCTTGCAGGTAACCATGGTTAACAGAAGAAGAACAATGATTTCAAGCACCACCCACCTTTTAAAGCTTCCAGTCTGTTATTCTAACTCAATCAGCATGACAGAGTGATCTCCAGCCTTGTCCTCGTCAACACTCTCACCTGTGTTAACGAGAGAATCACTAACATATGATGGCAGCTGGTCCTTTTGTGGCAGGGCTGAAATGCAGTGGAAATGCTTTTTTGGGATTTTTTGGAGTATACAGTGGGGGAAAAAAGTATTTAGTCAGCCACCAATTGTGCAAGTTCTCCCACTTAAAAAGATGAGAGGCCTGTAATTTTCATCATAGGTACACGTCAACTATGACAGACAAAATGAGGAAAAAAAATCCAGAAAATCACATTGTAGGATTTTTAATGAATTTATTTGCAAATTATGGTGGAAAATAAGTATTTGGTCAATAACAAAAGTTTCTCAATACTTTGTTATATACCCTTTGTTGGCAGTGACACAGGTCAAACGTTTTCTGTAAGTCTTCACAAGGTTTTCACATACTGTTGCTGGTATTTTGGCCCATTCCTCCATGCAGATCTCCTCTAGAGCAGTGATGTTTTGGGGCTGTCGCTGGGCAACACGGACTTTCAACTCCCTCCAAAGATTTTCTATGGGGTTGAGATCTGGAGACTGGCTAGGCCACTCCAGGACCTTGAAATGCTTCTTACGAAGCCACTCCTTCGTTGCCCGGGCGGTGTGTTTGGGATCATTGTCACGCTGAAAGACCCAGCCACGTTTCATCTTCAATGCCCTTGCTGATGGAAGGAGGTTTTCACTCAAAATCTCACGATACATGGCCCCATTCATTCTTTCCTTTACACGGATCAGTCGTCCTGGTCCCTTTGCAGAAAAACTGCCCCAAAGCATGATGTTTCCACCCCCATGCTTCACAGTAGGTATGGTGTTCTTTGGATGCAACTCAGCATTCTTTGTCCTCCAAACACGACGAGTTGAGTTTTTACCAAAAAGTTCTATTTTGGTTTCATCTGACCATATGACATTCTCCCAATCCTCTTCTGGATCATCCAAATGCACTCTAGCAAACTTCAGACGGGCCTGGACATGTACTGGCTTAAGCAGGGGGACACGTCTGGCACTGTAGGATTTGAGTCCCTGGCGGCGTAGTGTGTTACTGATGGTAGGCTTTGTTAATTTGGTCCCAGCTCTCTGCAGGTCATTCACTAGGTCCCCCCGTGTGGTTCTGGGAATTTTGCTCACCGTTCTTGTGATCATTTTGACCCCACGGGGTGAGATCTTGCGTGGAGCCCCAGATCGAGGGAGATTATCAGTGGTCTTGTATGTCTTCCATTTCCTAATAATTGCTCCCACAGTTGATTTCTTCAAACCAAGCTGCTTACCTATTGCAGATTCAGTCTTCCCAGCCTGGTGCAGGTCTACAATTTGGTTTCTGGTGTCCTTTGACAGCACTTTGGTCTTGGCCATAGTGGAGTTTGGAGTGTGACTGTTTGAGGTTGTGGACAGGTGTCTTTTATACTGATAACAAGTTCAAACAGGTGCCATTAATACAGGTAACGAGTGGAGGACAGAGGAGCCTCTTAAAGAATAAGTTACAGGTCTGTGAGAGCCAGAAATCTTGCTTGTTTGTAGGTGACCAAATACTTATTTTCCACCATAATTTGCAAATAAATTAATTAACAATCCTACAATGTTTTCCTCAATTTGTCGCTCATAGTTGACGTGTACCTATGATGAAAATTACAGGCCTCTCTCATATTTTTAAGTGGGAGAACATGCACAATTGGTGGCTGACTAAATACTTTTCCCCCCCACTGTATGCAAATTGCCATCATCAAAACTGAGGCAGCAGACTTTGTGAAAATTAGTATTTGTGTCATTCTCAAAACTTTTGACCACGATAGGGAATAGGGGGCCATTTGGGATGTAATCTGGGGCTCCGTCCCGATTCTCCACCTGCATCACAACATGTGCACTTCTCCTTGTGGATTTGAAACCCCTTCCAGCCAATTATTACACTAATCCAATGCTTTGACATCTAAGAGAGGAGTGAAGGGTGAAGGGTGGAGAATTAGGACGCAGCCTGGGACAACATGAATGGGACCCAACCAGGCTGCAGGCTGCTGCTACACACAGAGCCATATAAGAGCTGCCTGGTGAAAACTGGTCATCTGCCGGATTCATGAGGGCTATAGCTACCCACATCCTGTTTTGAGAGAGATGCCGATGTCAATTTACGGAAGAATCACGGCCGTCATAGAGGGAGCGTGCCCAGTAGTGGGTACCGAGGTATTTTTATCGTTGTCATTTGGCTAATACTCCAGCTAACTCCTAATACTCCCCTAAAGCCACAACCCAGACTGTAACAGCCCTCCCTGTTCCTGCCTTTAAGATATGAGGAAAGAGCTAGAAGAGGTGAACTGTACTCTACCCGTTTTAATCCGCCACAATAGTTCACATGTATTATCAATCTGTGACAATCAGGTTATTACTCAAAGTTACATCATTTCACTGAGATAAAAACAATCAAGGTTTCAAAACAACCCCATAGATAGGATCTAGTGACAGTTCCATATTTTGAGTAAGGGGGGGGGGGGAGACAATTTGACATAGTAAAAATTGAAGTAAAAGTGTGGTTCCATCTTTTTTTAAATTAACAAAATACACTTTGGAAACAGTAGGTACAGTGCATTCAGAAAGTATTCAGACCCATTTACTTTTTCCACATTTTGTTACGTTACAGCCTTATTCTAAAATTGATTAAATTTATTTTTTCCCCTCAATCTACACACAATACCCCAATAATGACAAATCAAAAACAGGTTTTTAGAAATTCTTCGAATGTATTAAAAATAGAAAATGGAAATATCACATTTACATAAGTATTCAGACCCTTTACTCAGTACATTGTTGAATCACCTTTGGCAGTGATTACAGCCTTGAGTCTTCTTGGGTATGACGCTACAAGCTTGGCACACCTGTACTTGGGGAGTTTCTCCCATTCTTCTCTGCAGATCCTCTCAAGCTCTGTCAGGTTGTATGGGGAGTGTTGCTGCACAGCTATTTCAGGTCTCTCCAGAGATGTTAGATCGGGTTCAAGTCTGGGCTCTGGCTGGGCCACTCAAGGACATTCAGAGACTTGTCCCGAAGTCACTCCTGCGTTGTCTTGGCTGTGTGCTTAGGGTCGTTGTCCTGTTGGAAGGTGAACCTTCGCCCTCAGTCTGAGGTCCTGAGCGCTCTGGAGCAGGTTTTCATCAAGGATCTCTCTGTACTTTGCTCCGTTCATCTTTCCCTCGATCCTGACAAGTCTCCCAGTCCCTGCCACTGAAAAACATCCCCACAGCATGATGCTGCCACCACCATGCTTCACTGTGGGGATGGTGTTCTCGGGGTGATGAGAGGTGTTGGGTTTGCGCCAGACATGGCCAAAAAGCTCAATTTTAGTCTTATCTGACCAGAGTACCTTCTTCCATATGTTTGGGGAGTCTCCCACATGTCTTTTGGCGAACACCAAAGGTGCTTGCTTATTTTTTTCTTTAAGCAATGGCTTTTTTCTGGCCACTCTTCCGTAAATCCCAGCTCTGTGGAGTGTACGGCTTAAAGTGGTCCTACGGATAGATACTCCAATCTCCGCTGTGGAGCTTTGCAGCTCCTTCAGGGTTATCTTTGGTCTCTTTGTTGCCTCTCTGATTAATGCCCTCCTTGCCTGGTCCGTGAGTTTTGGTGGGCGGCCCTCTCTTGGCAGGTTTGTTGTGGTGCCATATTCTTTCCATTTTTAAATAATTGATTTAATGGTGCTCCGTGGGATGTTCAAAGTTTCAGATATTTTTTTATAATCCAACTCTGATCTGTACTTCTCCACAACTTTGTCCCTGACCTGTTTGAAGAGCTCCTTGGTCTTCATGGTGCCGCTTGCTTGGTGGTGCCCCTTGCTTAGTGGTGTTGCAGACTCTGGGGCCTTTCAGAACAGGTGTATATATACTGAGATCATGTGACAGATCATGTGACACTTAGATTGCACACAGGTGGACTTTTTAAAACAAATTATATGTGAGTTCTGAAGGTAATTGGTTGCACCAGATCTTATTTAGGGGCTTCATAGCAAAGGGGGTTAAATACATATGCACGCACCACTTTTCCGTTATTTATTTTTAAATAATTTTTTGAAACAAGTTATTTTTTTTCATTTCACTTCACCAATTTGGACTATTTTGTGCATGTCCATTACATAAAATTCAAATAAAAATCTATTTCAATTACAGGTTGTAATGCAACAAAATAGGAAAAACGCCAAGGGGGATGAATACTTTTGCACAGGTGTGTGCCTTTACAAATCATGTCCAATCAATTGAATTTACCACAGGTGGACTCCAATCAAGTTGTAGAACCATCTCAAGGCTGATCAATGGAAACAGGGTGCACCTGAGCTCAATTTCGAATACTTATGTAAATAAGGTATTTCTGTTTTTTATCTGTAAACATACAAAAAAATTATTGCTTCGTCATTATGGGTTATTGTGTGGGAAAATAAAGTATTTAATTCATTTCAGAATAAGGCCGTAACGTAACAAAATGTGGAAAAAGTCAAGGGGTCTGAATACTTTCCGAATGCACTGTACATATGGGACAGATATAGGCCTGCAGTGCAATAGCAGATTTGCTACCGTATAGGAAACACATAAAAACGATCTGAAACCCTGTTGAGTTATACACATACACACACACGAAAACAGCCTGACGAATGCCAGTGTAGGTGTGAATGTCTCCCTAGCTGCCTCCCTCCCTCTCCCTCTCATTCTGTCCACCACACCTCGGCTGTGCTCCCCCTCTCTCCCCTGGAAGAAGTTCTCTGTGTCCAGATAATAAAAGACTGCTGCTGGGTGCCGCCAGCCCTTGTTATTCGCACGCGGAGGGCAGGACACTGCTGCGTCAGCTTGGGCCTGGCCTGCCCTTCAAAGCCAACCCTCCTCCATATCAAATGTGGTGCTTAAAGTAACCAGAGAATGGCCATTTACTTTTCTTTAAATTAGCTCAGGCAACAAAATTTCACTGTGGTTTACTTCCACCACCGTCTGTATGGCTGGAACACCATGATGTCATTGGGCTGTAGTAAGGACATGTGCAGCCAGCAGATGAAAAAAAAGAAAAAGAAAAAGGTTCCCCCGATTTAGGGGTAATTTGTAACAGATCTAAATTAAGCCAACTGCCAAGAGTTCACAGTGCTGTTTTCCCTCCAATTAAAAGACTGTAAACTCCAAAAAGTTTGAATTTTGCAGGTGCCGCAAATTGGGGTCAATGAGTATCAAATCTGGCCGCTCTCTCTCTCGATGAAAGATGCCCCGTTTCAACTGCCTGTGGGGGCTTTGGTTCTCCTCGTATGCTTTTTAGTAACCCCTCCCGCCCTAAGGAGAGAGAAAGAAAATAGCACAGGAATGTTTTTCGCGCTACATCTGCCAAAGTCTTCAAAGTGGAAGAAGGGCTCCATTGTCAGCGAGGGAAAGGACAGACAGACAAAACAATATTGAAGATCTGTGAAAGAGAACGCCTTGGCCTGGCCTACAGTACGCTGGCCTGACCCTCAGAGCTCTGTGTACCTCTCACTGTCTGTCTGTCTGTCTGTCTGTCTGTCGACTATCGTGTCCCCAAGCCTCTGGGAAAGACAAGATCAACCTGTGTGTTTGTGTGTCCCATCCCTCTATGAGAGTTGTGTATGAGGGTCCAGGGACACATGATAGATGAGGTCCATTTTAGGGCAGAATCTGTGATCAAATGTGTCCGTCTAAGTTAACAAAACTCAGTCGCTGGTACAGCAGCTAAATACTTATTTTATTGAGGCGAGTGGGTGCTATTATTAAAGGACTCAACAGGACCCTGTATGGTTCATACATATTGTACCAATAGGGCCTAGCTGAGTGTGGCGTATGTCATCGCAGACCTCTGGTAAAAAAAAAACCCAAAGGGGAAGAAATGTGAGGCTCACCAAAAAACCATTCAAAACCAAAAGTGGCTCATAGTTCCAATCCTAGAGATTCCAAAAGGAAAACCTCATCTCTTAGCGGTGGACTTGATTAAGTAAAAAACCAACAGGGCCACGAACATCAAATGTGAGGAAAATATGAATGTGCCCTCGTAATGTCAATAATTTGTTTGGCTGCTACCGTTTGGAGTGACTCAATGTTTCAAAAGCAAAAGGCTCTTAAAGATCTGGATTTGAACCCCCTTTTTGCTTTCTCTCTCTCCTTTCTGCATTTTTAGCTCATATTTCTCTTCCTGTCACGTACGTGCGTCCCTCATCGTCGCTGGCTACCTCAGTGAGAGAACGAAGCCACTAAAAACACCCCAATAACTACAAATCACCACATTGTACATCAACATCATTACACAGACGCCACAAATCTTGCCTGTTCAATGTAAACCACTTCGCAGTGAAGACGTGAATTCCAAAACTAGCTCATTATGACACCGTAATATTACACCACAACCAGTGTACCTTAGTTAGTCTGAATGGTAGCCAGCAGTGGAATACCCACACAGGGGCAGCCTCGTCCAAAGCTGCTGACAATCACAGAAAACCAAGAGAGCCCATTGGGGAAACCAGCCCCCAGAGCCACTATGTTCCAAAATTAACTTTGTGGAAGCGAGGTCTCTAGGAGCTTCAAAAACACAGGCAGGAGAGAATGGGGCTCTAATGTTTTCCACTTATCCTGGAATGTGACCTTCCCCAAGCCCAGTTTCTCTACACCGACCGCATATTTGCTGTTTGTTTTGACCATGCTCCCTGAAGGTGAAAAATACAGAACGGGAGGAAGAGAAGAAGGCAAGAAAAAGCGATGGAAACACTCGTCTGCCAGGACTGCAGCAATTTCTTTTCAAACTATTCAGAGTGATGCAATGGGAGTGTTATTGGGTTTCACTGACAGGACAACCGCAGCTACACACACTCTCAGTTCAGTGTTGTGGGCGAGACACACAGTAACAGACATCCAACGCCTCTCTAAACAGCCTGTGCTTTTCAAACTGCTTCAGTGCCACGGTCTGAAGTCTTCCACAGAATCGGAGTAGAACCGTAATGGCAGAACTACACAGAGACACACAGGGGCATTTATCTTACATAGGAACCCACATACAACACAACACACATACACACACACACACACATAATAATGGTCCATGACAACACATTTACAATGGAGGCCCTTGGTGGGGCGCCCATGCAGGCAGGGCTGGGTTCAAAGCTCTGTGGCAGTGGGGCCCCTGGGCAGGGCTCAGAGTATGTGTGAGTGTAACGGTGGGGCCCCTGGGCAGGGCTCAGAGTATGTGTGAGTGTAACGGTGGGGACCATGGGCAGGGCTCAAAGAGTGTGTGACGGTGGGGCCCCCGGGCAGAGTTTAAGGTGGTGTGGCGGTGGCCAGTCAGAGGAACAGAGGAGAAAGTCATTAAAAGGCTTAAGACTTTATAACGTGATCTCCGAGTTTCAGACAGAGAGGTTTTCCTTTGGAATTTTTCTCGTGCCATTTTCAGTTTTGATCGAGAACATGTCGAGGTCGGTCGGTCCCGCCGAGCCCAGTCTCAGTCCGAGTCTAGAGGACCTGCCTGGTCTGACGTCCTTACAGGGTTTCACTTCTCTCCGGGGTACTGGCAACCCGTCAGCTAATGTTTTATTTTAACCCCTTTTATCTCCCCAATTTCGTGATATCCAATTGGTGGTTACAGTCTTGTCCCATCGCTGCAACTCCCCTACGGACTTGGGAGGCGAAGGTTGTGCCTTAGACCGCTGCTCCACTCGGGGGGCCCTACCCGTCAGCTAATTTATTACAACATCAGAAATACTCATCCGCTCTGACTGAGCCTGTGTGGCCTACTGCCAATCTAATGGTTTTTGTGAAACCCTCAGGTTTTCTTACATCATGTATGGGACCAAACCCTTTGCAATGCTTTTTTAAAAAATGTATGTGCGTCCATTTCCTCTGTCCCGGTACGGCTTGGGAGAGCTGGGAAAAACGGGACTTCAAAATGGGGGCAGCTGCAATCAATATAATGGTTTCCCTGGCTACTGCCGGTGTTAATTGATCAAATGTGGTAATGCTAACTAAGCCCAACATTTTCCTGCTTTGCTTTTTTTGAAAGCGGAAATTCAAGAGCGGAAAAGATTAAATGGTGAGGGAGAGACAGTGAAATATACCTTATGAGGCATTGGAGTTGTTCACCAATCTCATGCATGTATGCAGTATCAAAGCACTTCCATACTTACTAGGACTGCTCCTTAAATATATCTTCTAATTTTTTGTTCCCCGTCAGCTTCAGGGGGAAGCTAATGTCACTGCCCTCTGAATGGGCTTTAGTGGCAGCAGCTTAGGTTTTCCATCACTTTAGCATGCCTTCCTTGACAAAGGGAATGGAGAAACTTCCTCCAATGTAACACTAGAAAAACAACCTTTTTTTGGTCCTGTCAAACTGTTTTGTGGTTTAAAGTAGTTGGCTTTTATTTATTTCCATTTTGACCCTATTGAGAGTTGATTTCAAGACCACCTGAGTAATTCTATATGTATAAATGGTGTTCAGTGAAGAAACAATCTGCCATCTGTCAGAGCAACAGTAGACAAGTGGTTTGAAGTTAACCAAATGCATTGTATTCCCAAACCCATTAAAAGCCTACTCCCCATCGTTAACATGCCAAGTGTGTTAAAAGTCATACGGATCAATCAACTCTTTGAATATTAGCATATATTGGCCAATGACTAGTATGAGTGTCATTTGATTTCAATACAAATCCTGGCACAATATTGGCCAAATCAATCCACGAGAGCAAACCTAACCCACAAACTGGGAAGAGAGGATATTCCAAAAACCAACTGATTAGGTGTAAGAGTAAATGTAGGGTTAATTGCTAGAAATGCTAGATGATTTATAAATGACCTGGCATCTGATTCATGGCCATACATTGTGATAAATAACATAAAACACTTCAACAGTTGAGACGACTCCAACAGCTGAGGTACAAATATCTCGGACCTAGGCTATAACATACAGACTTTTCTAGAAAATGCGTATCACTCAGCCGCACTGTATACTTAGTTCCCTCAAGGTCACTGTTGTCATCGTTCGTATTGTAATCTACAACATCGGATATAGCATTGCTTTGAAGACAATGTCAAAATTACCTCAAATCGAATTTCATTTACAACGCTTTCAGAGTCAGACCATAGCTAGAAACATTGTCTTTCTGAGCCAGAAACCTTTTGTGACCATGTACAGTGAAGCCATGTCTGTCTACCCAGCTCAGACAGCAGTGCAGTACACTGTATCCCACTGGACTGAGACGGACACACCCAAATGGCACCCTATTCCCTATATAGTGCACTACTTTTGACCAGAGCCCTATGGGCCATTTGTCAAAAGTAGTGCACTACATAGGGAATAGGGTGCCATTTGGGACAAAGACACTGATAGAGCGCTGTGTGAGAGAGAGGGAGGGAGCCACAGGTGTACAGCGTAGCACAGCACGGCCCTGCCTTGACTTGACAGAGAACGATACATAATCCACCACTTTGTGATGGCTCTCGTCTGGGGCTGAGCTGAGGAGGAAAGGAAAGGAAAACCCACATCCCTGGTTGCATATATTTCAGAGGTTTTGAGTTCACCCTCCCTGACCCGCCGGCCGCCGACGCAAAAGAGAAGGAAGAGCGAGACCCAAACAAAACACACTTCAGACGCCTCAGGGAACACCAGTTTTAATTTAAAAGAAATACTCGTAGCAGACAGACAAAGTTGTCGTGAAAAGCAGTCAGAGAAGGTTTTACAATTCAAGCGAGTTTAAAAAGGGCTCAAACATCACTACCCTAGTGTATAATGTCATTGACCGTAGTCCTGCAGAATCTCAACTGGCCATCCATTGCGTACACTCAAAGAGCGACTCGGAGAGAGATTTACACATTTACTTATAGGACAGGGGCCTTCTGGGGGCCCACAACAGCTTTGTTCTTCACAGTTGTTTCTATTGGCAAGCTCCATCTCTGGACATACAGTATATTTTGTCACGGGGGCTGTCTGAAATGTCCAAGCATTAGTGGTTCGACTCTTATGCGCTGGTACGAGGCAGCTGCACAGAACAGCTACAGAGACGGAAATGGGCTTTCCTGCCCAGTCCAGATTCGACATGTTTTTACTGTCTCAGTTTCACTGAGGAGAGAGAGAGATTATGGCTGTGTGGTTGGTGTTTGGTGTTCTCTTAGCTTGGACAAATACTCACATGGCTACTAAACATGAGGATATCAGGCACTTGATTTGATTCTTCCCTGAGACATAGCTGTCAGAGGACAGAGGAGGAGTCTGGGAAGCATCTTAAATACACACATATCTCAAAATCAGCCTCTGTTGGTCATCATTTGTTTTTCAGGTGAGGCTGCAGGTTAAAACAAGCTGTGGTCAGGTACTTCAATATGGTCTCTGGCTCAAATGACACCCTGTTCCCTACATAGTGCTCTACCCACATAGGGGCCCTGTTCAAAAGTAGTGCACTATGTAGGGAATAGGGTGCCATTTGAGATGTAACCGAGGTATCCTTATTCCCTATATAGTGCACCGCTTTTGTCAAACTACTGTGGTTACAGAAGTGCACTATATAGGGAATAGGGTGTAATTTGACGTAACCAAGGTGACAGTAGAGATGGTTAGGTGAAGAGGCGGATGGTGGCGTCAGCCCCTGAGGAAAACACCCAGGGCTGGGTGGGGTGGAAGGTCACGTCTAGGACCCCCAGGTCGTGGGTTATCTGGTGACCCTTCAGTACCTTAACTGGAACAATGAGAGGGTTCTGGAGCAGGTCACTGTGAGAGGAAGAGAGACAGACAGAGCGAGAGAGCGAGAGAGAGAGAGAGAGAGAGGTAGGGGAAGAGGGAGAGAGTGAGGGAGGGAGAAAGATGGATAGAGAGAGCAATAGAGAGATATGTTATGACATCAGAACACGGCAGACAATTTTCTAAAGTTATTTTTTCTTCATTCAAATGCCATTGAGGGTTATACTGTCGAAATGAAACGTACAATACAGGAAACATGGTTTGTAGAATAGGCATCAACATTTTGGCGAGTTGGAAACGGAACGCAGGGGCAAAAATAACATATTTGGTTGTAACATAAAGATATCTATTAGATGGAGACTGATGAAGGGGTTGGATCCTGAGATGTTTTGCCCTCAACTGTACACGCTTCATTACCCTTTCTCAGAGATTTTTTATAACCTAAGTGGCTCTATATGTGATGGAGGACAGCCCAAAATGGGTTCAGAGATATTGTGTGTGTGTGTGTGTGTGTGTGTGTGTGTGTGTGTGTGTGTGTGTGTGTGTGTGTGAGAGAGTGAGAGTGAGAGTGAGAGTGAGAGAGAGAGAGAGAGAGAGAGAGAAAATAAAACAAAACAAAAAATAGGAAAAGCTGGTGGTTATACACATGAGACAGAATAGAGGAAGAGACAGAAGAGAGACAGAAGAGAGAAGTGAGAGAGAGACAGAGAGAGAAGGGAAGATGTAATATTGTATTGATGGGCTGAGGTGACTTACTTGTAGACCATGCCGTGACAGACGATCACACTGCCGTCATCAGCACCAGAGGCGAATAGGGGGTAGTGTTTGTGATAGGCCACGCCCCTCAAAGCCTTCTTGTGGTGCCTGGGATAAAATAGACAAAAGACTTCAGATCCAATAAAACACTAATCTTATGAATAACCATCATTTAACAATAACCCATGGTCAAAAACTATTATTCACTGTCAATAATTACAAATGTTCACTCACCGCAGCATCTTGTAGGGTTTGGTGGAGAGGTCCAGATCAAACCAGGCCAGTCTGCAGTCATAGCTGCCACAGATCAGGTTATCACCTGACCAGGAACATTAAGGAGGGAGATTCAGAGACGGGTCAGAACAACTAAATATCCTGGATTCTCTAACTAAGTAGCCATAGAGCAAAACATATTTATACAATTTGATCCAATATGAAGGTGGTCCAGATATTCAACACATATCGGACTTCTCTACTCATTCTCTCCTCGAGAATGAACATCAAATCAAACTTTATTGAAAGTGCATTTTCGCCTTCTCTCCACACCCTTTTACAGTACATCATACGGTCTTGTCTGAGGGGGGGACCTGTGACCTCTGGCGCTGCACTGACCTCCAGGGTGAATGGCCATGCTGGAGATCCACTTGCAGTTGGCCATCAGCTTCTTGGTCAGCTCTTGCTTGATGAGGTTGTAGACGCGCACGTAGCGCTGCGTGGCCACGAAGAAGTAGGGCCGCAGGGGGTGGAAGGAGACGCACTGCACCAGGCCCTTGTTCTTACGGAAGGGGTTCTGCGTCCGCCGCTTGCTCACCTGGTGGATCAGCACCTGCAGGTTGCTGCTGTTGTCAGGCATGACGCTGGCCAAGTAGTCACCCTTACCGTGCCACACTACCTGCTTCACCGCCTGGAGGACGGAGGGAGGGAGGGGGGGAGGGAGGGAGGGGGGGGGGGAGGGAGGGAGGGAGGGAGGGAGGGAGGGAGGGAGGGAGGGAGGGGGGAGGGAGGGAGGGAGGGAGGGAGGGAGGGGGGAGGGAGGGAGGGAGGGAGGGGGAGAAAATTAGAAAGGAGGGGGGAGATGGAGATATTACTACTAACTATACACTACTATTATAGTAACACATTATAATACATGTTTTATAGTCCATCTAGGACTACAGCTAAAGTACATTAATCCAATGATAATCTCTCCAGACACTTGAAAATCTCCCGGCAGTTATTTTAGCTACTATTAGTGCTGTAGGCTTTCCAAATGCCATGTGCATCTGTGACAACAAAAAAATATATATATTTGTTTTAATTGGGGGAAAATGGAAAGCTCTTATATTCCTTTCCATTGCCTTGAGGAAAACGGCTAACCACAATCTACTCTGGTTTTGCCAATCCTGAAAAGCCTCCAAGCTACAGCTCATGTGTTGGACTAGAAAGGTTTACTGGGGTAAAGACAAAAAAAGATGTCATGGGGGTTCCCAGTATGTCCATTGGAATATTTTTCTATCTGGTATTCTCAGTTCCCTGTGGCTTAAACCCTAGATAGGGTCCTCGGGACGTACTAAGGATAGCCTTTTACCTTTACAGTAGTCATGATAAGGGTTGGGTGGGAGTGAAGGGGAGTTGGGTTAGGGACTGTTAACTTGGGATGGGTGTGGGTGAGGGGGCCATTGGGATAGTTTCGGGGCCTTACTTTGGGGTGGGTGAGGCAGGGCTTTTCCTTCGGACAAGTAGGAAGCTCAAGTAACAAAATATGACCCTGGGACAGTTCTGGGACGACAGATCCAAAATTCACTGCACATCAAAAACTGTAAAAACAACAATGCGCACATGCCTGTAGGCTACACGCAAATGTTCCAAAATGCAAGTAGCGGGAAAACACTGTTGTCAAAAGCGCACCACACGCAAGAGCGGTTTCATGTGACAGATGAAAATATTAGTTAGAAATTAAGAAAGAGGGGAGACCTAGAGATGCATCAACTAGCATGGGTCACTAATATGACTAGGATTATGCCTTTGGCTGCTGGACAATAAAATAACGATGAGTTTGAAAACCAATATAACATGAGAAAAATGCTGGTTTCAATAGCATGTTAAGTGTTTATAAAATAATTCCCTACATTTCTATGGTCGTATTTTGGCTAGGCTAGGTTACTTTGAAACAAGGTAAGACGCTTCATAAAACGACATAAAACATCCAGGTTTTAAACAATGAAGTTTATGATTAAATCGTTTTAAAATGCTGACCGCCTCCGATCAGATTCAAGGTGGGTACTGTCTTTTATGCTCCGGTCTTGTGACCATTTGATATGAACAAACCATTGCCTCGAGTATGTGGACAGAATCAAGCCTTTAGACGTCAATGTTAATTCTCCTTCATTATATTTGTAAAACATGACTGGCGTTAAGTCTATATTTATGTAGGCCATAATTAAAAGTCTCATTAAAGTTTGGCTACATTTTCTGCCGCCTCCCTCATGTCTGGGTTTGGACAGGAGGCACATCACCTACACTTTGAAATGTAGGCTTTTTTTATTTATGTATTATTCCAATATTGACCTCTTTGATCCAATTCTGATCAGAGTAATTGTTTGATATTGTGATGTGTGATTTTTTTTTACTTGTCCATTCGGAGAACTTAGATCTATATTCTTCTTGTCCGACAATTTATTTGTTGCTTTTCCTGGACAAGAGGACAAGTGTTAATGTCGAGCCCTGTGAGGATAAGTCTGTGAGGGTAGGTTCAGGACTCTTACCTTGGGGTGGGTGAGGGTTAATCTGTGTGAGTAGGTTCAGGACTCTTACCTTTGGGTGGGTGAGGGTTAATCTGTGTGGGTAGGTTCAGGACTCTTACCTTGGGGTGGGTGAGGGTTAATCTGTGTGGGTAGGTTCAGGACTCTTACCTTGGGGTGGGTGAGGGTTAATCTGTGTGGGTAGGTTCAGGACTCTTACCTTGGGGTGGGTGAGGGTTAATCTGTGTGGGTAGGTTCAGGACTCTTACCTTGGGGTGGGTGAGGGTTAATCGGTGTGGGTAGGTTCAGGACTCTTACCTTTGGGTGGGTGAGGGTGAGGCGGTGGCCCTTGTTGTGCTCCGGGCCCTCAGACAGAGCCCACGTAACAGCCTGCTCCTTGTCCTCCTCTGGGGGCTCGTAGGAGGTAATCAGCTGGTCTGTGGAGCTCACCACCAGCCTGTCTCCCAGAGCTGGGTTCAACAGCAGCACTGTCCTCTCACTGAGGGAGAGAGGGAGGGAGGGGGAGAGATAGGGAGAGAGAGACAGCGAGTCAGAGTGACACTGGACTACAGGAACCTACAGGGTTATCTAGAAGTTAGTTTGCTAAAGTCATGATAATGTCACGGCAGTAAAGCGGAAAAGTCCTCTCAAAGTTTGTTGACAGCGGCATCAGTAGTACCACATACTAACAATTATAAACGGGTTGTAGTGGTTATTGGTTAACCTCTGAAACTACACTATGAAATCATTCGGTCTGTCAACACATACAAAGTATACTCTATGTTCAGTGATGAAGACACAGAGGAGAACTCAGGACATAGGAAAGAATGGAGCACCCATTAGGTGGAAATAAACTGTATGAGGAGGAGACTTACAAGCACACAGCCACCAGGCAGACGGCCGGGTTGGGGTTCCACGCCACGCTCTTCACAGCTCCGCCCACCTCCAGCGTCTTCATGCATCGCCCCGTGTTGACCTCCCAGAAGCGCACCGTACAGTCGTCTGAGCCTGGAGGAAGAGAGGGGGGGGTCAAAGGTCAGACCACCAGAGTCAACAGGGGGCCCATAACAGCAGTGTGTGTGTGTGTGTGTGTGCGTGACTGTGTGTGCCCTGGCAGCAAGTGTGGTCTCCGGACGCCAGGCCTCGTTGCGTTGCCACAGTGTGAAAGTGTTAAAAGTAGCCCATAAATAAACTGGGAGAGCTCAGAGCTAGCAGGCTGACGAACCTATATGAGAGGGGATCACAAACTAATGGCACAGGGGTAGAGGGGGATTGGGCCTGGTTTGTGTCACTGCTTTGACAGGGGTTAGTTAATGGGAGACTGTATGTGCGTCCCAAATGGCATCCTATTCCATACTGTGTACGTAGTGCCCTACTTCTGGCTAAAGTAGTGCCCTATATAGAGAATAGGGTGCCATTTGGGACGCATCCTGTGTTGATTAATAATAATGCGATACACAGTAATAGTGGGAAAAGTTCAGATATTACCTCAGGGTAATGTAGCTCATCTTTATATAGCAAAAATAGAACGTACGCCTCTTCAATACATTATCAATTAACTGTGTGTGTGTGTGTTTGTCTGTAAAGCTGTATGTTCGTGGTTTACATGCGTTCAAAAGTTATCTGTGTGTGTGTATAATACACATGATAAGCAGCCAGACAGATTTCCTGGGCTGCCTGCTGCTCATCAGCTGAGTGAAAACAGACGTTCTTCCTGAATGCAGCTCTCTCTGCCTCTGCCTCTCTCTCTCCGCCCCTCTCTCTCCGCCCCTCTCTCTCCGCCCCTCTCTCTCCGCCCCTCTCTCTCCGCCCCTCTCTCTCCGCCCCTCTCTCTGCCCCTCTCTCTGCCTCTCTCTCTGCCTCTCTCTCCCTCTTTCTCCCTCTCTCTGCCTCTCCTCTCCAACTGCCTGTGAAACCACCGCCGCTGCCTGACACAGTGACACATCATTGGCCGATCTGGACACACTAAGGCTGTGCTCCAATTCCCTACATCGTACGACCCTATGGGCTGCTCTGGTCAAAGGTAGTGCACTATGTAGGGAATAGAGTGCCATTTAGGATGCATCCTAACTAACTAATGCCTTCTGGGAGTGTGTGCAGTGTCACTGGAGAGCACTGCCAAAGAATAATTTGCATTCAGGTTGACATGTTTTTTCTTTGCCATAATGTGTCCACTAGCCATGGAGCGGTCTTATTTCTAATAGACCTTTCTAGAGTCTTTGGCAACCTCCTGTCTTGGTCTGCTTTTGCTGTTTGGTTTGCCATCACACTTCTATCAGGAGCCAACGGAGCACTGACACTTCTAATACACCTTTTCTTTTGGACAATACTTTTGGCATGAATGTTGTCTCCCTTTTCCTGTTAGGGGGTTTGTTTGAGAAAGAAAGAGTGAAAGAAAGAGAGGTCCCAATCAGAACCACATCTCTCCTTACTGCTGGCACGCAATAAGGAAAACTGGGAACCCACAGGCACTACGCAAACCAACCACCTTGGATTACAGAACTATCGACGCTATGCTGCTCCAACGTAAGAGCGGGAGGCAGTAGTAGTAAAAATGTTACTTTTATACCTGCATGCTCCATAAAACGCAAAGAAAACAACTGGGGGGAAAAAGCGTCTCCAGACCAGAGGGTGGAGTGTAATAACTCGAAAAACCATAATCACTTTTTAAGTATTGAGCCCTGCGGCAGCGACGGATATAGAACTGGAGGGACAGGCCCGACCCGGCCGTGAGTATTGAGCCCTGCGGCAGCGACGGATATAGAACTGGAGGGACAGGCCCGACCCGGCCGTGAGGTTGTGTCCAGCTGGCGGTTTAGAGAGAGAGAGAGAGAGAGCGCGAGACCAGTCCGTCTGGCAGCACATAGCTGTGGTCCGGCTGTGAACAGACGGCCGGTGAATTGGCCAAAGGGTCGAGTGAGTCGCATGCGGACACATTGGAAACACTTTTGAGGAGAGGGAGAGGTCTAGGGCTTGTTTGAGGAGAGGGAGAGGTCTGGGGCTTGTTTGAGGAGAGAGAGAGGTCTGGGGCTTGTTTGAGGAGAGGGAGAGGTCTGGGGCTTGTTTGAGGAGAGGGAGAGGTCTGGGGCTTGTTTGAGGAGAGGGAGAGGTCTGGGGCTTGTTTGAGGAGAGGTCTGGGGCTTGTTTGAGGAGAGGGAGAGGTCTAGGGCTTGTTTGAGGAGAGGGAGAGGGCTTGTTTGAGGAGAGGGAGAGGTCTGGGGCTGTAAAACTGGGTTAACAGCTCTCCTCATCTTCCCTTTCTATTGAGGGGACTTGCTTAATTCTAGGTCAATGTCAATGGTTTACTCTGAAATACACTGGGGCAGATCCAGGAGTTTGGAGTGTGCTTACTCGCCTACTTGAGAATACGACAAGCAGATTTTTTGGGGGGGTCTGGACATCAATCTGACATAAATACAAGGCTGTGTCACTGGACAGGATAAGAACATTTAGCAAAATTATAGAATAAAACTGAAAGGGACGCGTGGTTTGTAACCTCAGAGTTCAGAGTTCAAGGCTCAGTGGACGAGTGCAAACCACAACGTAAGTCAACAGACAGGAGCAGCGCTATTGGTCAGCACGATCAAATGAGGCTCCAGGGGGACAGACTGACGGACTGAGGACTTTCTAGGGCACCTTGGTTTGAAAGCCATGTAAGCAACAGCATTATTATTCTCCTGCCAAGAACCAATATGCCCGATTTTTTACAGGGTCGTTAGCATTAGGGTTGTCAGACATTTTCTTTGCCCAAACCTCAAATTCTAGACCTCAGATTAAAACTAGGCTACAGTGTCCACAAGGTGACCATTAGACTCATTTGGCCTGAATATGTTTGAATACTGCTGACCTGGACACTTGTGTGCAATCAGAGCACAAACAACTAAGCTAGCGAACGTCCTTGGCTGCCATTATAGCCAGTTGGATACACCAAACTTTGGGAACTTTGGGAAAACTGCCATGATTTATAATACATGCACACACGCTGTTAGAAGATCCATTAAGATCCATTGATTCAGTACGCTCCCTACTATGTCAATGACATTTTCTTCTTGTCATTATACTCCAAATTTGCAATGACTTACAAACACAGTGTCAAGTTACTTTTCAATGAGTTCCCTGAAAACCTGAAGTCGCTATCCACAAGTAAAAAGTAGCAGGGGTGCGGTTTGCAAACGAAGCATCCAGGTAAAACAACAATGTGTCTCCTGACCCCCCCTGACTCAGCCTCCAGTATCTATGCTGCAGTAGTCTATGTGCCGGGGGGCTAGGGTCAGTCTGTTATATCTGGTGTTATTCTCCTGTCTTATCTGGTGTCCTGTGTGAATTTAAGTATGCTCCCTCTAATCCTCTCTCTCTCCCTTCCCTCCCGGAAGACCTGAGCCCTAGGACCATGCCTCAGGACTACCTGGCCTGATGACTCCTTGCTGTCCCCAGTCCACCTGGTCGTGCTGCTGCTCCAGTTTCCACTCTTCTGCCTGCGGCTATGGAACCCTGACCTGTTCACCAGACGTGCTACCTTGTCCCAGACCTGCTGTTTTCAACTCTCTCTCTCTACCGCACCTGCTATTTCAACCTCTAAATGCCTGGCTATGAAAAGCCAAGTGACATTTACTCCTGATGTACTGACCTGTTGCAACCTCTACAACCACTGTGATTATTATTTGACCCGGCTGGTCAACTATGAATGTTTGAACATCTTGGAGAAAAATCTGGCCTTAATGGCCATGCACTGTTATAATCTCCACCCGGCACAGCCAGAAGGGGACTGGCCACCCCTCAGAGCCTGGTTCCTCGCTAGGTTTCTGCCTTTCTAGGGAGTATTTCCAAGCCACACGTTCAATCAGTACTGAATGAACAAAAACATTTCGGAACATTCCGGACTGTCCATTTAAATAGTGTCAAGTTGAGGTATCTATAACAGGGTTTGTAGCGTAACGGTTAGCGTCACCGCCCTGGAATTTGAAGGACATGGGTTCGTTGACCTGGCTATTTTGATCATTTTCTTTAGTGTATAGTTTTTGACCCCATTTTGACCCCCCCATTTCCCCTTTCCCGACACTCACAGGCGCGCACACGCAAATTGAAAACAAATAATGCATGCACGGTCTGCGCTTATTTTAATTTATTGAATTTAGGTGTCTCTTAAAAAAGTGTGATGTTTACTAGTACGCGCGTCTTTGCTACAACAGAACAGTGGAGAAACCAGCTCTCAAACGCTCAAGGAAGACGTTGTTGCCCTCATCCGTCAGATGCACGCCATCCCTACGGTACAAATGCACGCGATAAGTTGCACAGGCTGTAAACATTTCTCCTTTTCAGGCGCCACTTTCTGTCATTTGAGAAGCTAAGGAATGTGTCAAGTTGGCCCACGTGGAGCTGACAAAGGACTTAAGCGTATTCATATGGACACAATACATTGCACACTATCAGTATGTATGTTCTGTTCCAAATCTGTGAGTACTCCCATCTGTTTTCATATTTGTACTGCCATTTATAAATCTGTGAATTTGTGCTCTTTTACTGGAGTTGGACAGCTTGGGAAAGGGGGATACCTAGTCAGTTGAACAACTGAATGCATTCAACTGAAATATGTCTTCCGCATTTAACCCCTCTGAATCAGAGAGGTGCGGGGGGCTGCCTTAATCGACACCCACGTCTTCGGCGCCCGGGGAACAGTGGGTTAACTGCCTTGCTCAGGGGCAGAACGACAGATTTTTACCTTGTCAGCTTGGGGATTTGATCCAGCAACCTTTCAGTTACTGGTCCAACGCTCCTACCCACCAGGCTACCTGCCGCCGTGTACAGCATTCCTAAGAACTTTTGTAGATAAAGGATTTAGAACACCTATCCAATGTCAGGTTTGTAAATATGTATTCTTCAAAGTGTTTTGTACTTGTCTAATGACTTTGTATTTTACAGGTGTTTGTCATGTCACTGTGTGTCAGGAGTTACCAAAACTCTATTGATGAGCCACAGGGATATGCAGGCTTTTTTGTTCAACCCCAGAACTACCACACTTGATTCTACTATTCAGCTGTTCATTAAGTCCTCAGCTGTTAAGACCTTGAATAGTAGAATCTGGTGTGGTTGAACTGGGCTTGAACAAGAAAGCCTGCATAACCCTGTAGCTCTTCAAGAGCAATTGTGGCCATCCCTGAATTGTAAATTGTATGTTTTGTAAAAACTCAATTGTTTACAGGTAATGTAGTATAGTGCCTTGCAAAAGTATTCATCCCCCTTGGCGTTTTTCCTATTTTGTTACATTACAACCTGTAATTTCAATGGATTTTTATTTTTATTTCATGTAATGGACATACACAAAATAGTCCAAATTGGTGAAGTGAAATGAAAAAAAGAACTTGTTTCAAAACATTCTAACAAATAAATAACGGAAAAGTGGTGCATGCATATGTATTCACCCCGTTTGCTAAGAAGACCCTAAATAAGACATGGTGCAACCAATTACCTTCAGAAGTCATATAATTAATAAAATAAAGTCCACCTGTGTGCAATCTAAGTGTCACATGACAAGTGTCAGGGACAAAGTTGTGGAGAAGTACAGATCAGGGTTGGGTTATAAAAAAATATCAGAAGCTTTCAACATCCCACGGAGCACCATTAAATCCATTATAAAAAAATGGAAAGAATATGGCACCACAACAAACCTGCCAAGAGAGGGCCGCCCACCAAAACTCACAGATCAGGCAGGGAAGGCATTAATCAGAGATGCAACAAAGAGACCAAAGATAACCCTGAAGGAGCTGCAAAGCTCCACAGCGGAGATTGGAGTTTCTGTCCATAGGACCACATTAAGCCATACACGCCACAGAGCTGGGCTTTATGAAGAGTGGGCAGAAAAAAGCAATTGCTTAAAGAAAAAAATAAGCAGAAACATTTGGTGTTCGCTTAAAGGCATGTGGGAGACTCCCCAAACATATGGAAGAATGTACTCTGGTCAGATGAGACTAAAATTGAGCTTTTTGGCCATCAAGGAAAACGCTATGTCTGGCGCAAACCCAACACCTCTCATCACCCCATGAACAACATCCCCACAGTGAAGCATGGTGGTGGCAGCATCATGCTGTGGGGATGTTTTTCATCGGCAGGGAACGGGAAACTGGTCAGAATTGAAGGAATGATGGATGGTGCTAAATACAGGGAAATGATTGAGGGAAACCTGTTTCAGTCTTCCAGAGATTTGAGACTGGGACGGAGTTTCACCTTCCAGCAGGACAATGACCCTTAGCATACTGCTAAAGCAACACTTGAGTGGTTTAAGGGGAAACATTTAAATGTCTTGGAATGGCCTAGTCAAAGCCCAGACCTCAATCCAATTGAGAATCTGTGGTATGACTTAAAGATTGCTGTACACCAGCGGAACCCATCCAACTTGAAGGAGCTGGAGCAGTTTCGCCTTGAAGAATGGGCAGAAATCCCAGTGGCTAGATGTGCCAAGCTTATAGAGACATACCCCAAGAGACTTGCAGCTGTAATTGCTGCAAAAGGTGGATCTACAAAGTATTGACTGGGGGGGGGGGGGTGAATAGTTATGCACGCTCAAGTTCTGTTATTTTGTCCTATTTATTGTTTGTTTCAAATGTTTGTTTTTTAAAGCAATTTCTGCAGTTTTAAAGAGAATTTCCTGCAGTTCTATGCATTTTGTCATGGCTAATGCTGTGTTCTTTTGCTCAAACTTAATAACAAAATCAATACTGTTAAATTCATTGTTTATGGAATTTTCAATTCCCCTGACTGTTTAGCTTTTATTTAGGTGATTCTTAGTTCTTAAATAATATATTATAAAACAATATATAGGTCCATTATCTTCTCTACATACTTCATATTTGGTTTAAGTCTTAAGTTTACACTGAAAGCGTTTTTCCATCCAGAAAATTGATTTCTAAAAAATGTGGGATTTGGTGGCCGGCCCAATGGTTTCTATGGCAGACAAATCCTTGGTATAATCACCTTCCAGTGTAAAAACCATGGAAATAAAAACAAAAAAACTATGTTTTAAGTGAGAAGTTGGTATTGGTCTGAAGTTTACATGAGAACCACAATGCATACTTCAACCATGCTCTACAAATGTTTTCAAAGGCACAGCTCTGACGATTACAGTAGCTATGTTGGTCTATTGTACTTCCAACAATGTGTAGACAGGTTGCTTAGGATTTAAACCTTTACAAAACAGCTTATGTCAATATAGATACACTTTTACCCTCAGAATAGCCTCAGTTCGTCGGGGCATGGACCCTACAAGGTGTCGAAAGTATTTGACAGGAATGCTGGCCCATGTTGACTCCAATGCTTCCCAAAGTTGCGCCTGGCACCTACTACCATACCCCGTTCAAAGGCACTTAAATATTTTGTCTTGCCCAATCACCCTCTGAATGGCACACATACACAATCCTTCTTTAACCTGTCTCTCCCCCTTTATCTACACTGATTGAAGTGGATTTAACAAGTCACATCAATAAAGGATCATGGCTTTCACCAGGATTCACCTGGTCAGTCTATGCAAAAATTATTTTTGACGAATACACTGAAACGGTGACTGAGTTTATCAGGAAGTGTATAGGAAATGCTGTGCCCACTGTGACTATTAAAACCTACCCTAACCAGAAACCGTGGATAGATGGCAGCATTCGCGCAAAACTGAAAGTGCGAACCACCGCATTCAACCATGGCAAGGTGACTGGGAATATGGCAGAATACAAACAGTGTAGCTATTCACTCCGCAAGGCAATTAAACTGGCAAAACATCAGTATAGAGACAAAGTGGAGTCGGCATTCAACGGCTCGGACACGAGACTTATGTGGCAGGGTCTACGGACAATCATGGACTACAAAAGGAAAACCAGCCACGTCGCGGACACTGATGTCTTGTTTCCGGACAAGCTAAACACTTTCTTCGCCCGCTTTGAGGATAACACAGTGCCACTGACGCAGCCCGCTACCAAGGACTGTGGGCTCTCCTTCCCTATGGCCGACGTGAGTAAGACATTTAAGCGTGTTAACCCTCGCAAGGCTGCCGGCCCAGACGGCATCCCTAGCCGCGTCCTCAGAGCACGCGCAGACCAGCTGGCTGGTGTGTTTCCGGACATATTCAATCTCTCCCTATCCCAGTCTGCTGTCCCCACATGCTTCAAGATGGCCACCATTGTTCCTGTACCCAAGAAAGCAACGGTAACTGAACTAAATGACTATCGCCCCGAAGCACTCACCTCTGTCATCATGAAGTGCTTTGAGAGAGACTAGCCAAGGATAATATCACCTCTACCTTACCTGCCACCCTAGACCCACTTCAATTTGCTTACCGCCCCCAATAGATCCACAGACGATGCAATCGCCATCACACTGCACACTGCCCTATTCCATCTGGACAAGAGGAATACCTACGTAAGAATGCTGTTCATTGACTATAGCTCAGCATTCAACACCATAGTACCCTCCAAGCTCATCATTAAGCTCGAGACCCTGGGTCTGAACCCCGCCCTGTGCACCTGGGTCCTGGACTTCCTGACGGGCCGCCCCCAGGTGGTGAAGGTAGGAAACAACACCTCCACTTCGCTGATCCTCAACACTGGCGCCCCACAAGGGTGCGTGCTCAGCCCCCTCCTGTACTCCCTGTTCACCCATGACTGCGTGGCCCAGCATGCCTCCCAACTCAATCATCAAGTTTGCAGACGACACAACAGTAGTAGGCTTGATTACCAACAACGGAGAGACAGCCTATATGGAGGAGGTGAGGGCTCTGGGAGTGTGGTGTCAGGAAAATATTATTTCACTCAACATCAACAAAACAAAGGAGATGATCGTGGACTTCAGGAAACAGCAGAGAGTGCACTCCCCTATCCACATCGACAGCACCGCAGTGGAGAAGCTTCAACTTCTTTGGCGTACACATCACTGACAAACTGAAATGGTCCACCCACACAGACAGTGTGGTGAAGAAGGCGCAACAGAGCCTCTTCAACCTCAGGAGGCTGAAGAAATTTGGCTTGGCACCTAAAACCCTCACTAACTTTTACAGATGCACAATTGAGAGCATCCTGTCAGGCTGTATCACTGCCTGGTATGGCAACTGTACCGCCCGCAACCGCAGGGCTCTCCAGAGGGGGGGGTCGGTCTGCCCAATGCATTACCGGGGGCAAACTACCCGCCCTCCAGGACACCTACAGCACCTGATGTCACAGGAAGGCCAAAAAGATCATCAAGGACATCAACCACCCGAGCCACTGCCTGTTCAACCCACTATCATCCAGAAGGCGAGGTCAGTACAGGTGCATCAAAGCTGGGACCGAGAGACTGAAAAACAGCTTCTATCTCAAGGCCATCAGACTGTTAAATATCCATCACTAGCACATTAGAGGCTGCTGCCTATAGACATCACTGGCCACTTTAAGAAATGGAACACTAGTCACTTTAATAATGTTCACATATCTTGCATTACTCATCTCATATGTATATACTGTATTCTATACTGTTCTACTGTATCTTAGTCCATGCCGCTCTGTCATTGCTCGTCCATATATGTATATATTCTTAATTCAATTCCTAACTTAGATGTGTGTATTGGGTATATGTTGTGAAATTGTTAGATATTAGTTGTTAGATATTACTGTACTGTCGGAGCTAGAAGCACAAGAATTTCACTACACCCACAATAACATATGCTAAACACATGTATGTGACCAATAACATTTGATTTCCTTTGAATTTGTTCTTAATGTTTTGTACACTCAGTGACAAGGACCCTCACAAAAACAGTCAACTAACTCTCACAAAAACATGACAATCAGTTAGTTTACGGTAGCATCTTGGTAGTGGTGCCACTGGTGGGTGTTATTGCACTTTGGTTCACAGGGCTGTGTTCTTCCTGTTGTGACCTCACAGAGGCCTCTGTCCCTGGGCTGCCCGCCTGGGACAGACCCCTCACATCTCCACACAAACAGCCCAGATAATTTGCAGTTGTGTTCCAAAGCAACACTTGTGTGTTCTTTTACAAGAATGACTAGCTATATTCAGCTGGGTTTGATGTTGTGGAAAGGAGCGAGAGAGAAGGGGACCAGCTAGGGGAGTTAACCTAACCTTAGAGTGTCTATAATGTCACAGGTCCTTCAGAACAAAGTTTGAGGGGCCACCTCTGGCCCAACCAGATGTGGTTAGTAAAAGGGGGGCTACATTTCTAAAGAGAGAACCCTGTTCCATACATAGGATTCCGTACTTTCATCCATTAAAAGCCGGTGACATTCTAATCCCAACCCGGACGGCGTGTGAAGGGAGGCATTCCGTCCTTCCCGGTCCTAACCACCAGGGAAGGGTTGAAAGGTTGAGTGTTCAGCCCTATCCAGAGTTCAGAGGGAACGTCACCCGCAGGGCTGGAGCTGGAGGAGCTGCCACCGCACCACGTTACCCATTGTGGCCACATCATTAGTAGGGAATGTGGAGCCGGGAACATCGTAACCCCAGTTTGTTTACTGCTGGGAGTGTGGGTGTGAATATACTGTACACAGAGTCAAGCCCGAGTCCAACCCAGGACGATCAGTACAATGTTCCATGTCTGTGTCTCAAATGGCACCCTGTTCCCTACATCAGTGTTTCCCGACCCCGGTCCTCCAGTACCCCCAACAGTGCACAGTTTCGTTGTAGCCCTTGACAAACGCACCTCATTCAACTCATTGAGAGCTTGATAATTAGTTGACAAGTAGAATCAGGTGTGCTATTTTTAAAAAAAGTGTACTGTTGGGGGTACTGGAGTACCAGGGTTGGGAAACACTGCCCTACATAGTGCACTACTTTTGACCAGAGCCCTGTGGTTGTCCCTATGGGCCCTGGTAAAAAGTAGTGCACTATAAAGGGAATAGGGTTCCATTTGGGACACAGACTATAACGGATGTAAGAGGTATGGAATGCCTCTATGCAACATTTAAAAAATGAGCATAATTATGAAGTCTATAAAACTCATTCCAGTCCTGAGAGAAGAGAGAGCATGCTTGGTGTGGGGTAGGTCATCGTCATGTTTTACAGTTTTGGAGACGTCTCCAGAAGAATGTATGACACAACCGACAAATGATTTCACAGCATTACCTTGGTTTCCTGTTACAAGTCTTTTTTAACATGGGGACATTGTCTGGCTGTGTTTTTACTGCTGTTGGCCTTGGTAGCTTCTTCGTAATAATATTTTCCAACTTTAGTATGGTTGAGTTAGTGAGCAGTGAGTACAGGCTTGGTGTGGGTGGGGTTGGCGTTAGCCCCCTGCGATAGCTAGCACTACCCCAGTCCAGACAGCCCCCTATTTAGAGACAGAGTGGGTCAAAGTAACAGTCATCATTAAAAAGAACCACACACTGATATGGAATGAATTATCTGTCAACCCTCACACAATAGGAAAACAAATTGAAGAAGGGGGGGTGAGGGAAGGTGAGGGCGGTATGGGGCGGGGGCTGCAATTCCTGGGAGGTTGTCAACTGCCATTTTTACTGTGGGAAAGAGGGTTTTACGACTGGTTTAATATATTTTACAGCAATTCAAAAGAGTGGCGCTGACTGTAGTGGTTTTGCATATGGGCCTTTATGAAATCCTTTGTTATGGACGGCTCAACAGATATTGCCACTAAATTGCTGCCAGGCAGCCTCGCTCACTCACTCACTCTATCCTTCCTTCCTTCACCTCCCTCTCCTGTCTTTCTCTGACTAGCCCACGTGTCACCTCTCTCTCACTCACTCCCTACCTCCCTCCCTTTGAGGGCCTGGTACTAGTGTGAATGGAAACTTAATCAAAACGTGTGTAATTGCCACCATTTTGTAGTTGTCCCTGTAGGCTACTGCCCAGCCTGTCCAGTGTTGATATTAAACTGCCGACCATACAGTAAAATATCCCTACAGTATGACTATGGCTTGGGGAATAGAGATTTCCATGGCTGTCATAGAAGAGTAAGGCCAGGGAATAAAGACTAAATAAGTGTTATTAAAAGTTATTAAATTGACATGTATACTGTACAGAAATATAAACACAACGTGTAAAGTGTTGGTCCCATGTTTCATGAGCTGAAATAAAAGATCACAGAAATTTGACATACGCACAAAAAAGCTTCTTTCTCTCAAATTTTGTACACACATTTGTTTACATCCCTGTTAGTGAGCATTTCTCCTTCGCCAAGATAATGCATCCACCTGACAGGTGTAGCATATCAAGAAGCTGATTAAACAGCATGATCATTACACAGGTACACCTTGTGCTGGGGACAATAAAAAAAACACTCTAAAATGTGCAGTTTTGTCACACAACACAATGCCACAGATGTCTCAAGTTTTGAGGGAGCATGCAATTTGCATGCTGACTGCAGGATTGTCCACCAGAGCTGTTGCCAGAGTATTTAATGTTAATTTCTCTACCATAAGCCGCCTCCAACATTGTTTTAGAGAATTTGGGGCAGTACGTCAAACCGGACTCACAACCACAGACCACGTGTTTGGCGTTGTGTGGGCGAGTGGTTTGCTGATGTCAAGTGCCCCATGGTGGCGGTGGGGTTATGGTATGGGCAGGCATAAGCTAAGGACAACGAACACAATTGCATTTTATCTATGGTAATTTGAATGCACAGAAATACCGTGACGAGATCCTGAGGCCCATTGTCGTGCCATTCATCCGCCGCCATCACCTCATGTTTCAGCATGATAATGCACGGCCCCATGTCGCAAGGATCTGTACACAATTCCGGGAAGCTGAAAATGTCCCAGTTCTTCCATGGCCTGCATACTCACCAGACATGTCATCCATTGAGCACGTTTGGGATGCTCTGGATTGGTGTGTACGCCAGCGTGTTCCAGTTCCCAACAGTATACAGCAACTTCACACAGCCATTGAAGAGGAGAGGGACAACAGTCCACAGGCCACAATCAACAGCCTGATCAACTCTATGCATAGATGTGTCACGCTGCATGAGGCTAATTTAAATTAACTGATTTCCTTATATGAACTGTAAATCAGTAAAATCTTTGAAATTTTTGTGTTTATATTTTTGTTCAGTGTATTTCATAATTTTACATTATTCTCAATACGTCCTGAACTTTTCATACTGTACAGTTACTACAATACTAGCAATAATCCCACCTCTTCAGACCAGATTCTCTAGTCAGCCATACCTCATGACTGTGGAAAGACAAAGCCACCTTCGTTTTATATGGCTAGGGCCCTTACTTCATATCTGACAGTGTCCCCCAGGCACAGACCATATTAAACTGAGGGAAACTAGCCAACACTGAGTGAGCAATCTACAGTCCCTCCTTCCCTCACCTCCATGTTATTAAATTCACATCCATGTCTATCAAGTCTTACTTTGAATCGTACACGTCATTTTCCTGGTAAGAATCTGTAGTCAACGTGTATAATTACTTCTAATGGCTACCCTTCATCGCCGAAAGGAGAACCATTAGGGATGACTTTTCTACATCAGGTATTTTTTATTTATTTTACATAAGACTGTAAAAACACCAGGAAATCAGCTGTAAGTGATTTTAATTTAAGAAAACTTCCCACGGATAATAGAGACGTGATCGTATACAAACTTAACCAAGGTTTGAGAAATGATTATGTTTTAGTCAAATATTATATCCGTTTGGGCTTCTTGCGATCAATTTGCAGTCTACAAATTATTAGTAATTATGTTCAAACCCCCCCCGACCATCCGCTCAAGAAAGAAATCGTCCCGCAGCTGAATCTAGATGATGATCCCTGTTCTACATAGTACTAACATTAACAACCCAAGGAAAGCCTACTGTTCTCTGACTGACCGCGGAGAACAGCCAGCTAGCCAGAAGCTATAAAAGACAATGACTATTTAAGTCTAAGATGGATGAGGGGAAAATTAGACAGGCTAGGAAGCTATCTGTGATTGATTTATCCTCCTAGATGTGTGCCAGGCAGTAAGTATGGCCGCCTAGCTGCATAGCCTACATTTCTCCTGGTCTGTAGACGCTGGTTTCTCTCTAGCCTCTTGCTGACGTTCCAGCGCCCCAGTATGGGTCACTGATCTCACGGTGCACATCTCAGCACTGCCTGGGGCACACAGCCATCATGGCACTGCCTGGGGCACACAGCCATACATGACACTGCCTGGGGAACACAGCCATACATGACACTGCCTGGGGAACACAGCCATACATGACACTGCCTGGGGCACACAGCCATACATGACACTGCCTGGGGCACACAGCCATACATGACACTGCCTGGGGCACACAGCCATACATGACACTGCCTGGGGCACACAGCCATACATGACACTGCCTGGGGAACACAGCCATACATGACACTGCCTGGGGCACACAGCCATACATGACACTGCCTGGGGAACACAGCCATACATGACACTGCCTGGGGAACACAGCCATACATGACACTGCCTGGGGAACACAGCCATACATGACATCATGGCTCACGCTTTCGGGATGATTTAAGAAGTCAGTTAGCTACTGACTCAGAAACAGTTTGCTCCTGATTCAAACAGGCAAACTGAATTAACACATTGCCAGGGAGACAGTTTGATACTGACTCAAACAGGCAAACTGAATTAACGCATTGCCAGGGAAACAGTTTGCTCCTGACTCAAACAGGCAAACTGAATTAACGCATTGCCAGGGAGACAGTTTGATACTGACTCAAACAGGCAAACTGAATTAACACATTGCCAGGGAGACAGTTTGATACTGACTAAGAAAAAGGCAAACTGATGAGCTAGCCAAACAGCAGCAGAGTCAGAGGTGTTACCGCATCACATTAAAGGTGAATAGGGACTTAACACTGACCTGAGACCAGCCATTGGCCAGTGGGAGACGCACTGATGGAACGCACCAGACTGGTGTGGCCACGGTACACCTGTTAAGAGGATATATCATTAGGGTCATGATTGGTACTAACTTAATTTTCTTATTTTAGGATCATCACCCCATCTAGGGTCCTGTGTTTTACACAATCACGTGACATAGCAAGATTTTAAAACAATACATGGACCTCTTCCACTTCAGGTAACTAGCAGCTAGCAGCAGTAAAATCAGATTTAAAAAACATAAAACAACACCTCACAAAGAGGACTGTGAAGACACACACACTATTCTTAGTAATGTAGTATTGTAACAGTGTAATGTAATAATGGAGTAATGTACATTTGTATAATGCACAATGTTTTGTTTGATGTAATGTTGTATCTCTGTTTGGACCCCAGGAAGAGTAGCTGCGGCCTTGGCAACAGCTAATGGGGATTCTAATAAAATACTAAATGATCCTGTATTTTAAGGCTTATCCAGAAATGACAATTAGACCAAACATGTAAGCAATTGTTTGAGGATGGTGCTGGACCATCTGAAAAGAGAAGGGAACAAGTTGATGAAAAAGCTTTAAACAAAAAGGTTAAAATCCAGGCATGTCACATGATTGCGCAAAATACAGGTCCTTACAATGAGGTGCATTTCCAATAGAATATTCACAGCAGTTCCAGTGGTTGACCTACCAGGGACATGGTGGTGGGGAAGGGTTGCAGGTCCTTGGGTTTGGGCAGCTTGGGGATCAGATCTTCTGGATTCACATTCACCTGTGGAGACCATGTGAGATGAAAGGAAAGGTAAAGGGGGATACCTGGTCAGTTGTACAACTGAATGCATTCAACTGAAATGGTCTTCCACATTTAACCCCACCCCTCTGAACAGTGTTGAGGAACGAGTTGAGAACCACCCAACTGAAATAGAGGGGTCCTTCAAAATGAGCTGTACTTTTCTTTATGAGCATCTTCAAATCAATGTACTATTTATCTAGACATTCAGGCAGGGTCTGTAGTCTCACCCTCATCTTGCGCTGGCGGGGGCACAGGTAGAGGTCGAGGCAGCGTTCAAAGCGCTCGTGGATGAAGCGGGAGAAGGCGGGCACGGCCCTCAGACAGGAGTGTTTCTGGGGGAGGAACGGGAGCTTCCTGTCCTCTGCATCCTGCTGCTCCCAAGCCAGTCTCTGACAGGGGGAGGAAGAACCAATGGTGGGTGAGTATACTGATGGCTGGTTTATATACTGATGAATGATTGGTCGGTATAATGATGACCGGTTGGTATACTGGTTAATGATTGGTCTGTATACTAATGACTGGTTTGTATCCTGGTTAATGATTGGTCTGTATACTAATGACTGGTTTGTATACTGGTTAATGATTGGTCTGTATACTAATGACTGGTTTGTATACTGGTTAATGATTGGTCTGTATACTAATGACTGGTTTGTATACTGGTTAATGATTGGTCTGTATACTAATGACTGGTTTGTATACTGGTTAATGATTGGTCTGTATACTAATGACTGGTTTGTATACTGGTTAATGATTGGTCTGTATACTATTGACTATAGTTACAAGGAGGGAACTCGGGACCAAAACGCTCCAGTTGTTCTATGCTACCAATTGATCTGCTACTGTACAATTTTTGCCAATTACTAAGAGAATTTTGAGGTAAATTCTGATGTTGCAAAAAAATATTTCTGTCCAAGTATGTGTGTGCAGACAAGAACAGCACGTAATGCACTCCAACAAAGACTTTTATAATTATGCATAATAAATTGTGTGATGAATGAACTATTTACCTCTTCCTCTGTGAGCAGGTATTCAGGCGGGGGGTTGTAGGACTCCTCGTGTCCAGGCAGCCTCATCTTGGGGGCGGGGACGTGCATCTTGTGGCGCCCCAGGATGGCGTTGGGGTCCTCCTTGGCCCACAGGTCGTAGTACTGAGGGGTGGTCTCTTTGGGTTTACGGGGCTTGATCCAACCCATCTTTATGGCATGGACCAGCTTTGAAACCTGGGAGAGAGAGAGACAGGCCAACAGTAGTGGTGAAACTAAAGTGCGTGTGTGTGTTTGCACAAATAATAATGTCCAAAAATGTAATTGCACAGCATTAAAAATGGGGAGAATGTGCTCTGCTTCGTTTAATATAAAAAACGAACTTGATCAATGAGTGGAATAAAACCAAACCGACATTAATAGAAGGTACCGGTGGGTTAATAAAGCTACGGTTTATAATGCAAGCAGGGAGGGGGGAGGGGGGGGGGGTTCTCTAATGGTATTGGTGGGTTAATAAAGTGGGCAGGGAGGGGGGGTCTAATGGTATTGGGGGGTTAATAAAGTGGGCAGGGAGGGGGGGTCTAATGGTATTGGTGGGTTAATAAAGTGGGCAGGGAGGGGGGTCTAATGGTATTGGTGGGTTAATAAAGTGGGCAGGGAGGGGGGGTCTAATGGTATTGGTGGGTTAATAAAGTGGGCAGGGAGGGGGGTCTAATGGTATTGGTGGGTTAATAAAGTAGGCAGGGAGGGGGGTCTAATGGTATTGGTGGGTTAATAAAGTGGGCAGGGAGGGGGGGTCTAATGGTATTGGTGGGTTAATAAAGTGGGCAGGGAGGGGGGGTCTAATGGTATTGGTGGGTTAATAAAGTGGGCAGGGAGGGGGGGGTCTAATGGTATTTGTGGGTTAATAAAGTGGGCAGGGAGGGGGGTCTAATGGTATTGGTGGGTTAATAAAGTGGGCAGGGAGGGGGGGTCTAATGGTATTGGTGGGTTAATAAAGTGGGCAGGGAGGGGGGGTCTAATGGTATTGGTGGGTTAATAAAGTGGGCAGGGAGGGGGGTCTAATGGTATTGGTGGGTTAATAAAGTGGGCAGGGAGGGGGGGTCTAATGGTATTGGTGGGTTAATAAAGTGGGCAGGGAGGGGGGGTCTAATGGTATTGGTGGGTTAATAAAGTGGGCAGGGAGGGGGGGTCTAATGGTATTGGTGGGTTAATAAAGTGGGCAGGGAGGGGGGGTCTAATGGTATTGGTGGGTTAATAAAGTGGGCAGGGAGGGGGGGTCTAATGGTATTGGTGGGTTAATAAAGTGGGCAGGGAGGGGGGTCTAATGGTATTGGTGGGTTAATAAAGTGGGCAGGGAGGGGGGTCTAATGGTATTGGTAGGTTAATAAAGTGGGCAGGGAGGGGGGGTCTAATGGTATTGGTGGGTTAATAAAGTGGGCAGGGAGGGGGGGTCTAATGGTATTGGTGGGTTAATAAAGTGGGCAGGGAGGGGGGTCTAATGGTATTGGTGGGTTAATAAAGTGGGCAGGGAGGGGGTTCTAATGGTATTGGTGGGTTAATAAAGTGGGCAGGGAGGGGGGGTCTAATGGTATTGGTGGGTTAATAAAGTGGGCAGGGAGGGGGGGGTCTAATGGTATTGGTGGGTTAATAAAGTGGGCAGGGAGGGGGGTCTAATGGTATTGGTGGGTTAATAAAGTGGGCAGGGAGGGGGGGTCTAATGGTATTGGTGGGTTAATAAAGTGGGCAGGGAGGGGGGGTCTAATGGTATTGGTGGGTTAATAAAGTGGGCAGGGAGGGGGGGTCCTCTAATGGTATTGGTGGGTTAATAAAGTGGGCAGGGAGGGGGGGGTCTATTGGTATTGGTGGGTTAATAAAGTGGGCAGGGAGGGGGGGTCTAATGGTATTGGTGGGTTAATAAAGTGGGCAGGGAGGGGGGGTCTAATGGTATTGGTGGGTTAATAAAGTGGGCAGGGAGGGGGGGTCTAATGGTATTGGTGGGTTAATAAAGTGGGCAGGGAGGGGGGGTCTAATGGTATTGGTGGGTTAATAAAGTGGGCAGGGAGGGGGGGTCTAATGGTATTGGTGGGTTAATAAAGTGGGCAGGGAGGGGGGGTCTAATGGTATTGGTGGGTTAATAAAGTGGGCAGGGAGGGGGGTCTAAAGGTATTGGTGGGTTAATAAAGTGGGCAGGGAGGGGGGTCTAATGGTATTGGTGGGTTAATAAAGTGGGCAGGGAGGGGGGTCTAATGGTATTGGTGGGTTAATAAAGTGGGCAGGGAGGGGGGTCTAATGGTATTGGTGGGTTAATAAAGTGGGCAGGGAGGGGGGTCTAATGGTATTGGTGGGTTAATAAAGTGGGCAGGGAGGGGGGGTCTAATGGTATTGGTGGGTTAATAAAGTGGGCAGGGAGGGGGGGTCTAATGGTATTGGTGGGTTAATAAAGTGGGCAGGGAGGGGGGGGTCTAATGGTATTGGTGGGTTAATAAAGTGGGCAGGGAGGGGGGGGTCTAATGGTATTGGTGGGTTAATAAAGTGGGCAGGGAGGGGGGGGTCTAATGGTATTGGTGGGTTAATAAAGTGGGCAGGGAGGGGGGGGTCTAATGGTATTGGTGGGTTAATAAAGTGGGCAGGGAGGGGGGGTCTAATGGTATTGGTGGGTTAATAAAGTGGGAAGGGAGGGGGGGTCTAATGGTATTGGTGGGTTAATAAAGTGGGCAGGGAGGGGGGGTCTAATGTTATTGGTGGGTTAATAAAGTGGGCAGGGAGGGGGGGTCTAATGGTATTGGTGGGTTAATAAAGTGGGCAGGGAGGGGGGGTCTAATGGTATTGGTGGGTTAATAAAGTGGGCAGGGAGGGGGGTCTAATGGTATTGGTGGGTTAATAAAGTGGGCAGGGAGGGGGGGTCTAATGGTATTGGTGGGTTAATAAAGTGGGCAGGGAGGGGGGGTTCTCTAATGGTATTGGTGGGTTAATAAAGTGGGCAGGGAGGGGGGGTCTAATGGTATTGGTGGGTTAATAAAGTGGGCAGGGAGGGGGGGTCTAATGGTATTGGTGGGTTAATAAAGTGGGCAGGGAGGGGGGGTCTAATGGTATTGGTGGGTTAATAAAGTGGGCAGGGAGGGGGGTCTAATGGTATTGGTGGGTTAATAAAGTGGGCAGGGAGGGGGGTCTAATGGTATTGGTGGGTTAATAAAGTGGGCAGGGAGGGGGGTCTAATGGTATTGGTGGGTTAATAAAGTGGGCAGGGAGGGGGGGTCTAATGGTATTGGTGGGTTAATAAAGTGGGCAGGGAGGGGGGTCTAATGGTATTGGTGGGTTAATAAAGTGGGCAGGGAGGGGGGTCTAATGGTATTGGTGGGTTAATAAAGTGGGCAGGGAGGGGGGTCTAATGGTATTGGTGGGTTAATAAAGTGGGCAGGGAGGGGGGTATAATGGTATTGGTGGGTTAATAAAGTGGGCAGGGAGGGGGGGTCTAATGGTATTGGTGGGTTAATAAAGTGGGCAGGGAGGGGGGGTCTAATGGTATTGGTGGGTTAATAAAGTGGGCAGGGAGGGGGGTCTAATGGTATTGGTGGGTTAATAAAGTGGGCAGGGAGGGGGGTCTAATGGTATTGGTGGGTTAATAAAGTGGGCAGGGAGGGGGGTCTAATGGTATTGGTGGGTTAATAAAGTGGGCAGGGAGGGGGGGTCTAATGGTATTGGTGGGTTAATAAAGTGGGCAGGGAGGGG